>NC_059173.1:8132636-8435666 GCF_019923935.1 Bubalus bubalis | reverse complement strand
AAGCTCATTTTGCTTCTGAAAGTGAGCTTTATTTGTCTCTACTTCCCCGGAGGTATTTTCATTTTATTAGTAAAAGAAGATGTGTGACATTTCCCACTTAAAGAACTGAGACCTTCTGTAGGTTTTGAGTGGTGGTAAAGTATTTATTTGATAGTAATTATGTTTTCCCTAGTGATGTTACATTTTACAGTTTCTTGGTTGTAGACACTGATATTCTGATTTTTTTGTGTTTCCCCCCTTTAGAAGAGACATATGCTGATGAGGAAGTGGTTTGTAATTTTACCAAAAAGGATTAGACAAAATGATCTGTCCAAAGGTGCAGTAAGACTTCAAGAGGTACAGGCATGCTCACGCTCAGTTGCTCAGTTGTGTCCAATTCTCTGCGACCGCATGGGCCATCGCCCACCAGGCTCCTCTGACCATGGGATTTTCCAGGCAGGGATATAGAGTGGGTTGTCATTTCCTTATCGCACTTCACAGATACAGCTTTTTCACAAAGTGGAAGGTTTGTGGAAGCCTTGCATCCAGAAAGTCTGTCAGCACCGTTTTTCCAACAGCGTTTGCGCACTTCACGTATGCGCTCACAGTTTGGTGATTCTTGCAGTATTTCAGACTTCTTCATTGTTATACTCGGTATGACGCTCTGTGATCAGTGGTCTTTGATGGTCCTGTTGCAGTTGTTGTGGAGCATCACGAACCACGCCCATGTAAGTGGTGAACTTAGTCAAGGGGTTTTCTGGCTGCGCCACTACCTGGCTGCTGCCTCGTCCCCCTCTCCGTGCGCCGCCCTATTCCCTGAGACACAGCAGTGTTGAAATTAGGCCCGTTAATAACCTTGCAGTGGCTTCTAAGTGTCCACGTGAGAGGAAGAGTGTTAGGTCTCTCACTTTAAATCAAAAGTTAGAAATAATTAAGCTCAGTGAAGGAGGCTAACAGACCTCTTGGGCCGGTTAGTCCAGTTGTGAATGCAAAGGAAACGTTCTTGATGCTCGCTCGTGAACCTGGAATGATAAGAAAGGAAAGCAGTCTTACTGCTGATATGGAGACAGTTCTGGTGGTCTGGAGAGAATACCAAACCAGCCACAGCATTCCCTTAAGCTGGAGCCTAATCTCGAGCAAGGCCCTAAGTTTCTTCAGTTCTGTGAAGGCTTGAAGTGCAGAAACTGCAGAAGAAAAATTTGAAGCAGCAGAGGTTTCTTCATGAAGTTTAAGGAAAGAAACTGTCACTGTACCATCCGAGTGCAGGGTGAGGCAGCAAGTGCTGATGTGGGGCTGGAGCAGGTTATCCCGAAGAGCGAGCTCAGGTTATTAACGAAGGTGGCGACACTAGACAACAGATTTTCAGCACAGATGAAGTGCTCTTCTAATGGGAGAAGGGGCCACCTAGCACTGGCGTAGCAAGAGAGGAGAAGTCAGCGCCTAGCTTCAGAGCTTCAAAGGACAGGCTGACTCCCAGTGGCTACTGCAGCTCGTGACCTAAGGTGAAGGCAGCGCTCGTTTACCGTCCTGAGTATCTAGGGCTGTGAAGAATCACTCTAAATCTACTCCGCCTGTGCTCTATAAATGGAGCAACAAAGCCTGGATGACAGCACAGCTGTTTACAACGTGGTTTCCTGAACATTTTAAGGCTACTGTTGAGACCAACTGTGCAGAAAAACATTCCTTTCAAAATATTACTGCTTGTTGCCGACATACTTGGTCACTCCAGAGCTCTGGTGGAGAGGTAGAATGAGGTGAATGTTGTTTTCCTGCCTGCCAACACAGCTTCAGCTCTCTAGCCCAAGGATCAAGGCGTAGTTTTGACTTTCAGATCTTACTATTGAAGACATGTGTTTTTGTAAGGCTATAGCTGCCATAGATGGTGAGTCCTCTGATGGATTGTGGCAAAGTCAATTGAGAACTTTCTGGAAAGGACTCACCATTCTAGATGCCACTTAGATCATTCATGATTCATGGGAAGAGGTCAGAATACCAACATTAACAAGAGTTTGGAAGAAGTTAATTCCAGTCGTCATGGATGACTTCAGTGGAGGAAGTAACTGCAGATGTGATGGAAATAGCAAGAAAGCTAGAACTGGAGCCTTAAGATGGGCCTGGATTACTGTCGTCTCATGATGGGACCTGGACAGATGAAGAGGGGCTTCTCACGGGGGAGCAAAGAAAATGGTTTCTTGAGGTGGATTCTGTTCCTGGTAAAGATGTGAAGATTGTTGATATGACAACAAAGGTTTTATTTAGAATATTACATAAATTTAGATGATAAGGCAGCAGCTGGGTTTGAGAGGATTGACCCCAATTTTGAAAACAGTTCTATCGTGGGTAAGATGCTATCAAACAGCTTCGTGTGCTACAGAGAAATCTGTCGTGAAAGGAAGAATCAGCTGATGCGGCAGGCTGTTGTCTTAAGAAATTGCCACAGCCGCCCAGCCTTTCGCAGCTACCACCCTGACCTGTCAGCCATCAACCAGAAAGGGTTATCACTCACTACAGGCCCAGATGATAGCTAGTTTTTCAAAAAGGCAATTAGATATTTTTAAATAAAGATGTATACATTGTTCTCAGACATTATGCTGTTGTGCGCTCAATAGACTGTGTGCACGCTAAGTCGCTTCAGTCGTGTCTGACTCTGTGACCCTGTGGACTGTAGCCTGCCAGGCTCCTTTGTCCTACGGATGACGTGAACAGAACTGTTACATGCACTGGGAAACCCGAAAATTCTTGTGACTCACTTTACTTTGAGATGTGCTTTGTTGCAGTGGTTTGAAACTGAACCTGCATTATCTTTGAGCTGTGTACACCTGTGCACTTTCCTGTCTCTATAAAATGGCTGAAAATTCTGGAAACAGGGAGATTTTTTATTTTAAACAATGTTAGTTTTGTTTTCAAATAGCTTGTTCTGTACGTTTACCTTCAAGCTCTGGGGCACCTCTGTGGGCAAACTACCTTAGTTTGTTAGCCACAGATTGTTACTAATCTGAAAAGTCACAATAAGTAATTTACATATTTTCCCCTAGTTTTTGCTATTTTCAGATACCCTGCTTATAAAGAGAAGGCTCTTGGGAACTCCTCCTAAAAAGGTGGTTCACCCTGAATTGACTCCCTGCCCCATGTACTTTGCGTCCCAGCAGCACAGTGACTTTGGTGTGAATATTCTATTGCAGTGTCTCCTCTTGGAGACTGTCAGCTCCATGAGAGCCTGGCCCCTCTTCTTAGCATCATGCCAGGCACATGGTCAGAGCTCAGTAAATAGTTGGTGAATAAATGCATGATGAATGACTGGGATTAAAGACCTCTTCAGCATTCACAGTCGAGCATGTGTGTTATGAGTATAACCGTATGGTTGCTGGTAACTCCATTCTCCTTGAATTGTGTGTGTTTTATGGGGGGATGTAGATTGCATCCCAGTGAAAGAAATGTTCCGTATAGACTTGTAGGCTTTAGATTAATACATTTAATAATAATTGTATTAATAATAGCACCCTAGAAATAATTTATTTTAGTTCTCCCACTTTTAGATGAAGAAACAACCAACCATAGGACTGAATTGATTTAGTGGTTAGGTGACTGTGTCAGGAGAAGTTTATCTTGCATCAGGCCAGAGTTATTCCTACTCTACCTCCCTTGAAACAGGTTCAGGAGTGTGTTTATTTGATCCCTGTTTGCCCAGGGTATATGGTATTAAAAAGGGAAGATGGCAGTTCTTCAGTTGAAGGAGATTAGTGTGTTTTTTTTGACATTGCTACTTTTTCCTATGGCTAGCCTTAATGAGGGAGAAGGCAATGGCACCCCACTGTAGTACTCTTGCCTGGAAAATCCCATGGGCGGAGGAGCCTGGTAGGCTGCAGTCCATGGGGTTACGAAGAGTTGGGCACGACTGAGCGACCTCACTTTCACTTTTCACTTTCACGCATTGGAGAAGGAAATGGCAACCCACTCCAGTGTTCTTGCCTGGAGAATCCCAGGGACGGGGGAGCCTGGTGGGCTGCCGTCTATGGGGTCGCACAGAGTCGGACATGACTAAAACGACTTAGCAGCAGCAGCCTTATGAGGGTCTTCATAAAAATGCCTTTAAAAACCCACAGAAAGATCTGGGAGTCTGATACTTTCATATCCTGCTCTAAGTATATAGCTAAAGAATTATTAAAATTTTATTCCAAGAGAAACTCCATCTCAGTAGTTGAAACAGACTCAGCAAGTTTGAACAGTCATACACAATATGCTTTCCCCCAGCTGTTGATAAGAAAAGTAGGTCATCAGTATAGAAAGCATTTCAAAACACACTTGTCATTAATTTTTAAGTGAGAGTGCTGGGTCAGTCATGTCAGTAAAGGTTCTGCAATTGGGATGAGCACTCTTGGGATTAATTTGGCTCTTTGAAGAGGGACGCAGAACCAAGCTTCTGAGCCTGGTCTCCTGTGGGGCACTTCAGGGAGATGCTTCAGCTCAGAGGATTTTATTTGGTTCCATCGTGTTGTCTGGGCAGGCGGCGCCTGTCTCTTCGATGGGGGATTATTCAGCGATCCTTTCTTAGAGCTCCAGGGAAGCATAGCATGGTGTGTTTATAAAGATGCTGCTGCTGCTAAGTCACTTCAGTCGTGTCTGACTCTGTGCGACCCCACAGACTGCAGCCCACCAGGCTCCCCTGTCCCTGGGATTCTCCAGGCAAGAACACCGGAGTGGGTTGCCATTTCCTTCTCCAATGCATGAAAGTGAAAAGTGAAAGTGAAGTCGCTCAGTCGTGTCCGACCCTCAGGGACCCCATGGACTTCAGCCTTCCAGGCTCCTCCATCCATGGGATTTTCCAGGCAAGAGTACTGGAGTGGGGTGCCATTGCCTTCTCCATATAGATGCTGGTGATAGCAAAAAGCTGGGAGATACAAGGGACTGTAAACATGTCATCCTTATATGTAATCTTGGGGGAAACCTGCCCTTCCTTTGATAAAGTAATAAAAAAAATTCTGTCATTGAAGAGCTAGAAATGACCCTTGCGACCTTTTAAAAAGTTCTTGATTTAGTAACTAAAATTCATGGCATGTCATTCTTCTTCATTTTAAGGGAGTTCCAGCACAGACACAGACCTCTTTGGTTGATGAAGGGTCTTTCTTTAAGACGAGCATGCAAGAGCTGAAGTGGGATTTCGAGTTTTTGTATTTAGGATCTTTTTCTGTTGCTCTGTTGCTGTTCACGTCATGTTCATTTCTTTTTTAAAAATTACAGCCTTGTTGAGTGTGTTGACAGTTACTTGTAAGGTGTCTGAAGCCTGCCTCGTGGTGATCTGGTGCAGGTGACGGCTTGCTTGGTGCCTTGCCACTGCATTTTTTGCTGGCACTCTGAGCTGCACATTGTGCTCTGTGTCATCGGGGAGCGCCTACTGATTTCATTTTAGAGACTCTGTAACCAGGTCCTGTGAGTACAAAGTTGTAAACTGTAAAAGCAGGAGTTCTTTTCTTAGAAAGCTTTAAAAAGAGTAAACCTGTTCTCCGTACCTCACCTTTTAGAAAGTATTCTTTTTAAAAAACTAATTTATCTTATGTTCAACCGTGCCAGATCTTGGTTGCTGTGCAGGCTTTTCTCTAGCCGGGGCGCGCAGGGGCTGCTCCCTAGTTGCGGTATATGGGCTTTTCACCGCGGTGGCTTCTCTTGAGGAGCCCGTGGCTTCAGTAGCTGAGGCACTTGGGCTTAGCTGCCCCAAGGCATGTGGGATCTTCCAGGATCAGGGATCGAACCCATGTCTCCTGCAACTGAGCAGCTCCCAGGGAAGCTCAGAAACTATTCTTTACATGTAGATCTCCAGCTTTTTATACATGCCCAGCTCTTCTCTTGGACAGTTGAGCACAGAGTCCCTTGACTTAAACCTAAGGGTTTCCAATCAGAAGCAAAGATGGGTTTCCTTCGGCATACCTGATGTGCTCTGTTGTTCGTCTCAGTGTATTTGAATGCCAGCAGCCAGCTTCTGTAGTTTATAAAGTGCGAGCCCAGTGTCGTTTCCTATTTAAAAATGGCACCAGCAGGCCAAGTGGAACTGTGGACTGTGGAGGCACCGCGTGAAGGAGTTCCTAGAGGCGTTGTTGACTGATGTGGGAAACCCAAACTGTATGTGTGTGTGGAGTTTATCACTGAAAAAGTATGAAAGTTCAGAGGGTGAAAAGTTGAACTGCCCTGTACTTTGTGGTTCGAGGTCATCCTGTCTCTCTGGAGTCCTTTATCTTTGGGCGAGTCACGCAGTGTCTCTGGACTAAAAATGAAGGGCCTGGAACAGATGACCCTTTTTACTCCAGGCTTCTTCTGTGGGGCCTGGTCTTGATACTTCTTGGTAAATCCTACTTGCATTTCTTTGTATTTTCTTTCCAAGAAGCATTTAAAAACCAAAATGTTGTAGGATTCTTGGGTCAAAGCCAAGTGCGCTTATTGTCGGTATGCCTCATTTGTGGCATTTGACCTAGAACCTGAGTGGATAAGGGACGTCAGGGTTTGGAAAGCTATAATGAGTGATTTTTCACCCATTACTTTTGCCATTTTTTTTTAAGTCTTTTATTGAATTTGTTACAATATTGCCTCTGTCTTATGTTTTTTGGCAAAGAGGCCTGTGGGATCTTAGCTCTCTGACCAGAGATGGAACCCACACCCCTGCACTGGAAGGCAGAGCCCCGACCACTGGACCACCAGGGAAGCCCTGTCACCGTTCCTGGGGTCATGATGGATTGACCAACATCAAGGCTGTGCCATAGTTGCAGTCAGTTGTCTTAAGTGGTCAGCAGTTTTTCTAAAAAAAATTTCCAACATCTCTGGAGTGCAAACTTCACCCTTAGCTGCTGTGTGTGAGGAATGTTGTGTGTCTATCTGACTTTCTGCTGTGCTTTACATAAAGCAGATTGTTGCATGTGGTCTTTTTTTTCTTCCTTTGTAAAACAGCTTCTATTAAAGTAAGTAAATTTGGCTTTTTTTTTTTTTTTTTTTTTTGAGGATCTCATATATGGATCTATTAAGGGATTGGATGCAATAAAAGTAATTTGTTAGGTGAACTTTTCAAGTATCACTGGTGGGTTTGGTTTAAGGCAATTCAAAAAAGCCGAGCCATCTCATATCCAAAAATGATGAACCTTGAATTTTTGTATTTAATCAGAGTACCTCCCGTATTTGCTCCTGGTGTCTGCTGTCTTAGGAATGTGCATCCTACATAGGCTTGCGTGATACCTTTACAGCTTCTCACAAAGACTTTTTAACTGTTGGCGCTGCCATTTAAATAGCGGATTTGGGGACCCTTATTTCCTCCCCCGCTGTCCTGCTTGCCACTTTCTATTAAATAACGTGTCTGATCTCTCCCCACATCTAAAAGGGCCAGAAAAACAGCAGCTCAGGGAACATGCCCTTTCCCTGTTGGGACACTCTGGAGTCTTCCTGTGGTTGCTGCTGCTCAGCCTCCTGAGCCTGTGAGCGGTCTGGCCTCTGGAATGGTCTCTGCACATGTGCCGAGCAGGATTTTGCTGCTAGTAGGGGTTTTCCTGTATGTGTTCCTAGCAGGATGTGCTTCCTTTCATACACACCACAGAAGTGCATCTGCTGGAATCTTTAAACAGATAACTTCTCAATAAACAGGAAAATGTCAAAATTGTGGTCCCTTTTTTATGAGATTGATGGAAGCAGAGAGAATGGAGAAAAAACGTAGTAACATTTACTCAGGTGTTTGAGTGTGTTTTATTTGGTGCCATTATAAACACCCTGTTTTGTCTATGTTTCCCCCTGTAAACACCCAACACATTTCTTTTATGGCCTTTGAAATAAATTTTCTCTGTTAACTTGACTAGGCATTACCATAAGAAGCATGCCTTTACACTCTCGACTTGGTTGATGATGATCAGCTGACTGTGAGGTGGAAGTTTTCTTCTGAGAATGATTTTTAGCAAACTTTGCTCTGATGCCTATAAAATAGGTCCTTAACACATGGACCTTATTTTTCACAGTTTGTTCTTGGTTAAAATGTTTACCCAACATGTAAAGAAAATTTTAATAATTTTTTGTTTGTTTAGATGAACTTTTAAGTATTGTGGGCATTAATAGCTTGTAGGTTTTCTTTCTTTTTTCTAAGGGTCTTTCTTTACAGATCAGCTTTATTTATTTCTGGCTGTGCCGGCCTTAGTTGCTACACTTGGGCTTTCTCTAGTTGTGGGGAGTGGGGGCACTTTTGGTGGTGCTTCTCTTTGTGGTGGCTTCTCTTGTTGCGGCTCCCAGGCTCTAGCACACTTGGGCTTCAGCAGTTGAGGCGCATGGGCTTAGTTGCCCCACAGCATGTGGGGTCTTACCAGAGCAGGAATCAAAAACCCGTGTCCCCAGCATTGGCAGGTGGATTCTTAACCATTGGACCATCAGGGAAGCCCTAGATTTTCTTCATGAAGCTGAAAACAGGGACATATTATCTACTGATTAGAAATTTGTGCGGGAATGTAAATTGGTGTAATCACTATGGAAGATGGTATGGACGTTCCTCAAAAAGGTAAAAATCGAACTACCGTATGATCCAGCAATTCTGCTTCTGAGTATTTATCCAGAGGAAACTAAATCATTATCTTGAAAAGATATTGCAGTGTTCATTGCAGTATTATTTACAATAGCCAAGATAATGGAAACAACGCAGATGTCTGACAGATAAATGGATGAGAAAGTGTAGTATTGTTCATTGCAGTATTATTTACAATAGCCAAGATAATGGAAACAACGCAGATGTCTGACAGATAAATGGATGAGAAAGTGTAGTATTGTGGAATATTATCCAGCCATTAAAAAGAAGGAAATTCTGCCATTTGTGACAAGATGGATGGATCTTAAGGGCATTATTCTAAGTGAAGTAAATCAGACAGAGAGAGACAAATACTCTGTCACTTACATGCTGAATCTTATAAACGAAAGCCAACACAAAACCCAAACTCTCTAAGAAAATAGCACATTTGGGGGCTACCAGAGGTGGTGGGCTAGGTGGGCGGGTGAAACGGGTGAAGGGGTCTAAAGGCACAAGCTTCTGGTTGTAATAAAAACAAGTCCTAATATACAGCCTGTCGGCTACAAAAAGGATAAATGAATTAAAAAGAGGCTTGCCATGATGGCTGCTAAACGGTCAAGACTTAACTTTTAATCTGCTTGCTTGGCTTTCAGTATTATCTAGAGACTCGGGCAGAGGAGATGTGTCTGTGAGAGTGCTTTATAGTTGAACCTGTGCTCTCAGCCTGTTCTTACAGTCTTTGTCTTTCAGAGATTCATCAGTTTTTATTATAATGAAAATCATTCTAGAACAGTCCCAGTCTTACTAGAAATTTGGACAGAATGATCAATTGCTTATTATAAGGCCTTGGGTAAGGTTCATAATTCCCAACATTTTGTGGAAATTAAAAAAACACATTGCAAACAGAACAAAAACCACATTGCATTTTTTCTATCTAAAATCAGTTTATTTTGAAATTTGTAAACATTGATTTGCTTAATGATTGCTACGTTGTCTCCCTCTTTATTACCAGGAGGATCCTTAATTACTGTGACAATTGGAAAGAAAAGGCCCTGTGCAGTTCAAAGAACTTACACTTGAAAGACTAATGGGCAGACAACCTCTCCAAGAGTGAACTCTGATAAGATATTTGAAATTGAATGTATTCTGTCCTTGGGCTTCGTGTCTGTGTATTTGTTCAGCATTGTTTCATCTATTCTTTTTAATATAACTGAAAATTAAATTTACTTATAAAATGCCTTCATTTGGGGAATGCTTTAGTTGTGTAATTTGGGATACGATATTTAATAAAAGAACACAAGTTTGATGGTATGACACTTCGGAAATTTATAGCTGAACATTTAAGAAATTGGTGAAACCCTAATGTATACTACAGGCTTCTTTCTCAAGAAGAGGTTTGTTTTTCCGTAGTAAACACCATGCTGCTGTGGGAGAATATAGAATTTTGTAAAGGTTCGTTGATAACTGATGCTAGCTCATTAATGTGAAATCATACTTTTGGCTCATAAATTGGCAGGAAGTTGACTTGGTTTTTTTCCCTTGGGGTAGGGAAACCTATTAGCAGGCTCTGAAATAACAGTTGCAGACATTTATCGGACAGTGCTTACTATGCTTCAGATTCTATGCTAGGCACATTGCATATTTTTAAAAAACATTTTTATTGAGAGATAATTCACATATACAATTCTCCCTACTTAAAGTATACAGTTCAGTGGTTTTTAATATATTCACAAATATGCACAGCTGTCACCACAAATCGTAGAATATTTTCATCACTTCAGAAAGAAAGGCTGTACTCTTTAGCTATAACCTCCTATTCTGTGATACCCCTTCCTCCCCATAGGCAATCACTAATTTGCTTTCTGTGTCCATGGGTTCGCCTATTCTGGGCCTTTGTGTGAATAGGAATCATAATATGTAAGCTTTTGTATTTGGCTTCTTAGCATAATAAGGTTTATTTAAGTTGTAGCATGTATTAGTATTTTTTAAATTGCCAAATAATATCCCTTTGTGTGGATATATGCCATTTTGTTTGTCCATTCATTGTCCAGTGGGGATCGAGCATTTGAATTGTTTTCACCCTTTGGCTGTTGTGAATGTGCTGCTCTTAAAATTCTTGTACAAGTATTTTTCTGACTACCTGTTTGTAGCTCTTTGAGGTAAGTTCCTAGTTGTGGAATTTCAGGGTCATAGAGTAACTCTGTTGAATCATTTCAGAACTGCCAGACTGCCCTCCCAAGCAGCCCACTACCTGTGTCTGAGGGTTCAGATTTCTCTGCGTCCTCATTGACACTTATTCTCTGGCCTGATTCTAGCCATCCTGGTGGGTGTGAAGTGGTATTTCAATGTGATTTTGATTTACATTTCCCCAGTGACCAAAAATATCCAGCATCTTTTCTTGTGTTTATTGAACATTTCTCTTTTGGAAAGACCTATTCAAGTCCTTTGCTCATTTTGAAATTAGATTATTTGTCTTTTTTATTACTGAGTTTTAGGAACTCTTTATACTAGAGACAAGTGCTTTATCAGATATATTATTTCCAAAAATTTTCTCCCATTCTGTGAGTTGTCTTTTTACGTTCTTGATGGTGACTTTGAAGCATAAAGGTTTTTAGTTTCGACGCAGTCCATTTTGTCTACTTTTTATTTTTGTTGCTTGTGTTTTTGGTGTCATATCTAAGAATCCTTTGCCAGATCCAAGGTCATGAAGATTTACTCCTGTGTTTTCTTCGAAGAGTTTTAAAATTTTAGCTCTTAGAGTTATATCTTTGATCCATTTTGAGTGAATTATTTTATATTATGTGAGGTCAGGGTCCAGCCTTTTTTAAAAAATCATGCGTTTGTTATGAAAATATGATAACACATTTACAAAAGACTTGGAAAATACAGAACAAAGTTACATAGAGTTCCGCTTATAGCTTCTTTTGTGCCTGTTGTGCGGTCTCAGCACCAGTTGTTGAAAAAAAGTCTTATTCCCCACATTGAATCATCTTGGTACCCTTGTTGAAATCGCTTGATCAAAGATGTAGGAAGAACTGTCAGTTCTATTCCATTAACTTATATGTCTGTCCTTGTTTTGATTTTGTCAGATACTTTTTCTGTGAGATGGTCTTGTGATTTTTGTTTTTTATTTGATTGACACATGTTACATTAATTGATTTTCAGATGTCACACCAACCTTGCATTGTGGGAAAAGTCCCACTTGGTCACGGTGTAGAATCCTTTTCACATGTTGCTAGATTTGGTCTGCTAGTATTCAGTTGAGGATTTTTGCATCCATATTTATAAAAGATATTAGTCTAATTTTCTTGGGATGTCTTTGTCTGATTTTGGTATCAGAGTAATACTGGCCTTATAAAATTAGTTTGAAAGTAATTGGTGAAGAACTGCTATTGATTCTTTAACATTTGATAGACTTCAGCATTGAAGTCATCTGGACCCGGTATGTCAAATATCGTTTTTAGTTCTTATTATAAGGTATCATCCTCTTTCATAGGTGAGGAAACTGAGGCTCAGAAAGGTTAGTGGCAGGAGTGGAACTTGAATCCGGATTACCTTATGTCAAGGACCAGGATGATAAAGATAGCTGTGTGTCTCTGACTGTATAGTGCACTGTAATAAAATGCGCTCCTGCTGCAGTCCCGGTAGCAGGGGCTCGTTTAATGGTCACTGTGACTTTATGTGTATTGTGCCCGTTTCCAGGCAGAGACTCTGACCCTGAAGGAGGTTATGACTTGCCCTGCTGAACCCCGGCCAGGAGGTAAACGGAGTGCTTCGCACTCACACGGCTGCCCGACTCACGAGCCCGCCCTGTTCACTGCTCTTCTCTGTTGTGTGCAGTGTGAGCAGCCGTGCCACACGTGGGCAGCTGAGCCCAGATGAGGTTCGACCTTTGGTGTGGATGGCCTGGCCCAGACAGCGCAGTACGGCCAAAGCCCTGGCCTTCCCCCGTCTGCTCTGTCGCTAACACTCTGCTCCGTGGTTGTAGCAAAAGAACCTCTCACTCTGACTTCGTGTACTTGGGATGGAAATTTGTGTAACATATGTCACTCTGTGTAATACAGACGTGACTTTTAAAGGTATTTTAGTACGTCAGACAGCCAGCAGCTTTGTGAGATGTTTTCCAGTGAAGACATTCAAAGCATATTTATATTAATATTCACATTGTTGGTGAGATTAGATGGTATCCTGGCCTGTTTGACTGAAGAGGAAAAACTGTCTCCATTTTTCAAGTTAGAGGGCTTCCTCATGCGTCTGTTCACACTGACTGAATGGTGGCCCGAAAAGCTGACCCAGTGCCCATGTGGGTGGAGGGGCTGGGTGGGTGGAGGACTTCCCAGAGGGCGGTGAGAGCTGATCTGGGGGGCAGGGCAAGCGCTGTCTCGGCCTAGCAGCCAGTGTTCCAGGACCTGCTGGGACACTGGGGCTGGAGCCTCCACTGTACCGACTCAGGCTGTCTGGGTGGCACCTGCTGGTACCTCTGCTCACTTGTGCTGTGTTGTCCTGTCCAGGGCTCCCGTGTGGCTTCTGGGGCGTGTGGGGGCAGCGCCTGACTGTGCCACACGGGAGGAGCAGAGCTGGGTGTCTGGCTGCTCCTAAGTAGGCTGTCGGTCAGTTTTCCCTGCAGCCCGCCCCCCGCCCCCCCCCCCGCTGCAGGCCCCGCACCAACATCAGTTTCCCTTCTAAGCACTGGGCCTGGCGTCCTTCTGTGAGCTGCTCCTCCGAGACCTCTGCTGTGGGGAGAGCACTCACTTCTGTCAGCTCCACGGGCTCGACAGCATTCCTCTTGCACAGGCTCATGGTCCCGCTTGCTCTCTGTAGGCTCCTTTCCAGTGTCTTTGCTTCTCTTTTGGCGTTTATACCTGTGTTTATTCCTTTACTGTCATTTTATTAGGATTTCGGGAAGGAGTGGAGAGAAATGGCATTTGTGAATTTCTTTTGTAAATTACCTCATCGTGTCCTTTGTGTGATTTCCCATTGGGATTTTCATGTTTGAAATCTGTAAAATCGTTACTTAAGCGGGATCAACTCTTTGGCACATAGTGCAGGTCTCCCTTCCTCTGTGTTAACTGCACTTTTGAAACGCCTGCTGGAAGGTCATGGCAGGGATTCGGGCTTCTGCGACTTGTGTAGGTGGTCAGGGAGGGAAGTGGACCCTGAGACCAGCTGACTGTACGTTGCTTTTTGTATGGACGTGCTTTTCTTTAGGTTTCACCACCTTGTGGAAGCTGTCTTGTCTTCTCCAGCTTGAGACGAATTCATTCTGTTGCACGGATGGAGGGCCCTGGCCAAGTGGGAGGAAATAATTTACCGTCTCCTCACCGAGGGCTTTCTGCATCTGCTCTTCCTGGTCAGCTGGGAAGGTCTGGCAGCAGCTGCACTGAGGAACACGGGTGCTCAGCAGCCTGCCAAGGCTTTGCTGCCTCAGCCCAGCCACATGCCCTGGGCTTCTGCACTTAGCAGTGGGCCCAGAGCCATGAGGAAGGGGATTCAAGGGTGGGGGCTGGTGGTAATTAGCGCCCCCCGCCCAACGTATGTCCCATTTGGCATGAGTGGACAGGTATTATGTGCCCTCCTCTGTCCTTGGGGACAGGGGGACTAGTTTGCAGCTGAGTTATGAAGGTTTGCCTGTGTTCCATCGTCACGTGTTTTCCGGGGGCTCCTTCCTCCTTGGCCAGCATGAATGGAATGTCCTGTGTTAGTGGACAGGAAGATGACACTGCGGTGCAGCCCAGGAGACCTCAGTCAGGTGGGGCCTGCTGCTCCTAAAGCCTGACTGCTTTCAGTGTTGGACAACCCAGTGGAATTTGGGGTCTGAAATGACCCCCGAGGAAGCCCGGCAACACCGGCTTGGTGTCCCTTCCTGTCCCCAGGTCCCCTGGGCCCCTTGGGAAGTGGCTGTGCTGAGTGATCAGCTCTGACATACTGGTTTCCTTTCCCCTCCTTGAGTTTTTCTTTTCCTCTGCTCACGGCTGCTGCCGTGATGACCCCAGGCCCCTCCATCACAGCAGCTTCTTAGCCCGGCCCCTTTCTGCCTGATCAGTCCAGTGTGCTAGCGGCACCCCTCTTATCATCCAGTTCATCTCCACTTTTCATGAAAACTTTTGCCTTGCTTTTTCTCTTCCTCAACCTGGCTTTGGCCCCATGATAGCAGAAATAGTCAGACTCCAGGTAACAGCACCAGAGATGTGGTTCTCAGTTGCTCTGATTGTTCTGCTTGTGTTGGAAGCCTCTTGAAGGCAAGGGCGGTTTGTTTGTGTTGAATTCTCCACTGCTTGTAGCTGGTCTTGTGGAAATACTCGTGAGCAGACGCTGCTCTCAGATGGCAGAGTGCTGATGTCTGGGGAAAATGCTTAAAAATGGAAAAATTACCTTGGCAGACTGAGGAAAAAGGCACAGTATCATAATTTGGGGGTGGAGGGGATTCCTCAGCTTCAAATCAACCAAATGACTTCACTTTGGAGTTTTTCTTATCTATAAAGGGGTGGGGGTCATAGTGGATTGTCTTTCCAGTCCCACCCAGCTCTGAAAGGCTAATTTCTTTCATTCTTTACCTTGATCTTTCTCTTAAAATTAAAACTAATGAGCTGTTTCTGGATCTCGAATTTGGAATTTTTCATTTCTTTGTAATTCTTTCCCTGACGCATTTTGCAGTTCTCTCTGAGTACGTGCTGCTAAAGGAAATTTGGATTTGCCATTTGGCCACCATTTAAGAGAGCAGACTTACTATGCTATACTGTTCTGTTTTTTTTTCCCTGAATTGGAGCTCTTCATTTGTGAAAGTAAACTTTCTCTCAGAGGCATGATTTTAACTTACTTTTTGTCCTCCCACAGACACGATGAGGCGAGTGGTACGACAGAGCAAGTTTCGGCATGTATTTGGACAAGCAGTGAAAAATGACCAGTGTTACGACGACATCCGGGTTTCTCGAGTGACCTGGGACAGTTCCTTTTGCGCTGTCAATCCCAGATTCGTTGCCATAATCATAGAAGCGAGCGGGGGAGGAGCGTTCCTTGTACTCCCTTTGCACAAGGTAAGTCATCTGACTTTCCATCCTGTGAGATGACACCCTCCAGTAATCTCTGCTTAGCCTGTAATGGATTGATTTTGGAGATTGATAGTTCACTAAGCATTGTGTGATTTCTGGGACCATTAGACTCTGCTGTAATTGAGGTTAAGTTCCACACGCTTTACTAACCACATCAGTTTTTCTCTGACAGAGAACCATTAAACAGAATGGTGAACTCTGTTCTGGACATGCCCTCTATGGATAGGAAAGATTCTTACAGTGATGCTGTGAGTGTGGCCAGGCACAGGGACTTAATGATTTGGTTAGTAACCATCCGCTTGCCTTAAAAGATTCCCACCCAAAGTGCAACTTTAAAAGCAGTAATGTTTTTAAATGGGCAGAAATTGTAAAAGATATATAAGAAACTCGTGTGTATGTGTGTATGTGTGAGTGATCATGAGGACTGAGACTTCTTGGTTTTGTTTTGTTTTTGAATGGTAAGTGGGATGAGAGCCCAAGAAAATGTCCCCAAACAATGCAAATTGCAAGTCTGTGCGGCAGTAAGTTTCAGCATAGGATCTAAACAGCGTTCACAAGTGGTAGAAATAAAGGCTATCTACTGAAAGTGGTTCCATGTGATTTTCAGCCTTGCTGGACTTCCTAGTTCTCCCTTCTGACTTCATCCTTCCAGAGAACCCTCTCTGATATAGGGGAGCAGATAGGCGGTTTGTAACTTTGTGACCGTTCTTGAAAATTGTAGATGAGGTCTGTGCGAGCTTTAACAGGAAATCCCAGAATTGCAAATAATGGAGGGGTGGGTGGGCGGGAAACACTGTGAAGAGAGAACCTGGAAAGAGTCATTTTCTGATTAGCTTTTGGGAGGAAAATAGGTTTGGTGAGTCCTGAGCCCTCATGATAAGGATGCAGAGGCTGGGTCACGTCACAGCTGTTTCCACTCTGCTGGGAACAGTGGGTCTCCCTGAGCCCGAGCCATGCCTGTTAGGGGCGTGTCTCCTCATGATGGGCCGTGTGATCCTGAAATGGTTACGGTCTGTGAATTTCTGTCAAAGTTTGTTTCCCATTGTATTTTGGTGTTTTTTTCTTAGGAAGACTCTTGCTGGGAAAGCTTCCAGTTTTTTTTCTTTTCATTCTCTCAGATGCTCGTGACCAAACTTGTTTTATTTTAGCATCTGATCTGCACCTCGGTGACTGGATTGATGTGGTATTATACAACAGAACCATCTCACTACAGAAACAGGACATGAATGCCTTTGGGGAACAAATCTGATATAAGTCTCCAAATGTACTTTCTTATTGGCAAAGTTGTCTGTCATTTTTTAAAGAAGACTCTCTTCATTAAATTGAAATTAAATTTTGTACTCAGATACTTTCGCTTTTGTGGAGAAAACGTCTGCTTTGGTGGTGAATAATACATTAAGTTCAGTTCAGCCGCTCAGTCATGTCCAACTCTTTGCGAGCCCATCGACTGCAGCATATCAGGCTCCCCAGTCCATCACCAACTCCCATAGCTTGCTCAAACTCATGTCCATTGAAATCGTTGATGCCATCCAACCATCTCATCCTCTGTCATCCCCTTCTCCTTCTGCCTTCAATCTTTCCCAGCAGAATAATACATTACACTGTTACATCTGTACTTACCTGATTTTGGAGTGGGATTTGGAATCTAATGCCAGTTTTGCATTTGATCACCGCGACTTTTTAGTTGATTTTCCACCAAGAGCAAGGAGCACTTGAAAACTTGACTTTCAGTGGTGTCTTAATGGTGGCTAGCTGAGAAGATAGCTCAGCTTGTTGACCAAGATCAGGCTCTGAGGCACCGTAATCTCTCTTGAGTTCAAGAGGATAAATTTAAGACTTTTGGGTTGTTTTTTTTTTTTTTTGCTTCAAAGAAATGGAACAAGCCAATTAAGAAGCCCAAAATAAACTTCCAAGTGGCTAATCTTCCTCTGAGTTCAGACAGTTCTCTTCAAGTCCCACATCCACAGAAGGCTTTGTGAGTCCACTTTAGCTTTCACTAACCATGGGAAGCTTAGGGTTCTGCTTATACCATGTAAGGGAGACTCGTGTGCAGGTCCAAAGCCAGCTGGATCCTGTGCTTTGGTTTTTAACATGAAGTGGTCAATAAGTAGATTTTAGCATTTTGTTCTTTAAGCAACTGTGTAGGAATTAGGATAGAATGAGTTGCTTCAGAAATTATCATGTTTGAGCAAAGTGGTGGTTTTGGAGGAGCCTCCAGGGCCTGTCTTTCCCAGGCTTATAAATAGCATTCTGTGTGGCTTTGCTCCTTAAATATTCATTTGTGTTGGAGGAGGTGACATTGGCATGAACTAAGCCCAGTGACACCCATTGGAAATAAAGCCAGTACTTGGGGTTACCAAATTTTATAATCAATGGGTTCACACATACTCTGGGATTTTTGTGTATTAAAGCATGTGTGTTGCGCCCTTAGGATCAGTGTGGTGTTGAGTAAGGAACATGGGCCCGGGAGTCAGGGAGCCGGCCGCTCAGTGCTGCCTCGGTCACTGACTTCTGGTAGGGTGTGGATTCCTCCCTCTGTCCTTCTCTCTATTTCTCTATCTGGAACGTGAAAGGCTCTGTATTATATGAAAGTGATTTTCTGCTTTGGCAGTTCCAGATGATCTTGGAAGTATTTCTCGTCTCCTGTGGCACTCAATGTTAATATGATTTCTCATTTTGCTACCCAGAAGTCAGCAAGGGAAATGCTGTTGTTCCTTTTTTTCCCTCCTTAGTGCCAACACGTAACTTTGCGAAGTAGATGCCTGTTTGCTCCTGGTTGCCTTTCTACCAAAGGCAAGGCTGAGCCAAGCAAAGAAAAGTAATCCTTGGCCTCTGTAGACAGTCCTGTGTCTCAGCAGCTCTTGAAAGGCTCTGCTAGCATGGCAGGGCCTAGCCCAGAGCCCTGGAGTGTCAG
The DNA here is from genome assembly GCF_019923935.1 of Bubalus bubalis. Classification (NCBI taxonomy): domain Eukaryota; kingdom Metazoa; phylum Chordata; class Mammalia; order Artiodactyla; family Bovidae; genus Bubalus; species Bubalus bubalis. The sequence continues at coordinate 8,417,209 of NC_059173.1, read as the reverse complement.
GTAACACTCCCCTTTCTTTTCTTCCTAAGACCCTGTCCCTTAACTACTTACTACCTGTGCTTTTAGAAAATAGAACTCTGTTCCACATTGTCAGGAAACCTACATTTCTGCCTGCTTTGTAGGGCCGACTGCCCCTGGATATCTATTTCCTTTTAATTTTGGTTTAATAGTATATATTTGAATGAGGATCATAAGTTTTACGTTTTCACAAGTGATAGTTCATTGTTAGATGTGCACAGTTGGTTAGATGTGCATGTGATCAGTTGGTTTGATCGTCTGTAATCTCTGTCCTCCAGGAGTGCTGTGTCTACCTTTTATTGTGGTCAGTTTCCTGACACCCTCCCCCACCCCCTGAAGATTGCTGGTACTGAGATGTTTGTCTCCCCTTTAGAAGTGCAGTCTTGAAGGAGGAAAACACTAGGGACCCCGAGTGCATGTTGAACCCTTGATCCTGAACAGGATTCTGACCTGGAAAAGAGATCCTGCAACTTCAGTGTCTTGGCAACTTTGAAATAGTTTTATAATGAGGTGCTGCTTTTGTTTAAAGGGAAGGGAAAACCAAATTCCCACATGTAATATGAAGTGATGCTTGAAATGAAGATTGCAGGAAATGATGCTCTGGGTGTGTGTTGGACTCCTGTGTGTGAGGATGGCAGTCTAGGATTTCTCTAAACATGAACTTAAGGAGATGCGTATGGTTTTCAATACATATTTCAGAGACTTCTGGTAATGTGCGTCGCCCCCTGCTCCCCACCCCCCACGTCCTCCCCCCATGCCCTCTGCGGCTGCAGTTTTTACCCCTGGTTATAGTCAGCCAGGCTGGTTTTGGTGGTGCTTTGGAGGTTTTCTGTCCATATTAATATTGAATAAGTGTGTATTGATCTTAAGATGTATTGTGACTCTTTCTGAAAGGCTCCCCATTTTAAAACATGGCCTCTGTGAGTTTTTCTTCAGAGTTAGTGTCAGCAGTAAATACGACTTACTGCAGCCTCATGAGGCTTGTGGTTAGATTCTAGGAGAATCATGGTCTCTGTCTTCCAGGACTTGAGAAATGGAAAGAGTATTAGAGACAAATAATTGACATGTACACAGCAAGAGATAAGCTTAGGAATGAATATGTTTGTTTAAGTGTATTGGTTTATGAGGTTTTTGTCCAGAAGGTTTTATAGGATTTTAAAGGGTCACTGCTGGGGGAATGTGGAAAGTACTGAGCCCCGAGGTGGGGCAATTTAGATTAGCACGCATGATTCAGGGTTTCTTCCTTAATGCTTCCATCAAGCTGCGGCATGCTGTCCTGTCATGACTTCTCGAGGTGTGGCCTAGTACATTTTCTGGTTCTTTGGTCTTTCAGGGGATGAATAATAGCAGTCTTGCTGAACAGAAGTTGGCTCTGTGGTTTTGGCCGTGGAGTTTTTTCCCCACAACTGCACAAGCTGCCATGTCAGAAGCATACAGGTTTTGGCCCCCTGTGCGCTCTACCACATGGGCCTGAACAAGCCTTCCTGAGTATGGGAGCCACACTCATGATGTGGGACTGAGGCACTCCCATCCCTGTTGTGAGCCACTGTGGCTTACACGAACACGGCAGTGTTTGTGGGTAGGTGTGTGCGTGCACGTGTGTACACACACACACACTAAAGCTGCTGATCACAGAGAACCTGGAAATCCTAACCTAAACAGGGGTTGAGGAAGTTGGTTAGAATTCTTTGCTCGCGATCTCTTATCCACTCGGGTGTAGGATGCAAAGTGGAGGGCTCCTGTCTTCCTTCCTCCCTTGACGGTCTTACTTCAGAGGATTGGCGTGATTGCTGATTTCTTCTTCCCAGCAATTGCCTTGGAGAGCAGGTCTGCTCTTGGCCATGCTGGGGTGGATGTGGCTCAGTCTTTGCTAACCTTCTGGGCCTCTGTCTCCCCTCTGCTCTTGTTCCTCTGGTGTAGCTGTGTTTGCCTTCTTATACATCGTTATGTTTCTCCCATATATTTTGTGGGAGTATTTGGGATCTTGCTTTATTTATGTCCGTGAACTATCTTTTCAACTCATTTGTAGCCCTTTACAACTAGAGTTTTGTGAAAGAATTCGGCCCTACAGAAATCATCTCCGTGAATATTTTCTTAGTTCTCTCAAGGAATGGACATTGCTAAGCCTTGTAGATGCATAGGAAAGAAATTAATCCACTACATAAGTAGCTGCCTCAGGGCGTTAGGACTTAATTCTTCCATGGACTCAGGTTGGCAAGGGCTGCTTTAGAGTACTTTTCTGTCATATTTATTGAAGAAGAAATTTATTGAGGAAGAAATCTTGATTCATTGTAGTCAGTATTCTAAGTGCTGCTGCTTGATATTTAGTATCCAACTCAGTTTACCTCTGATTCACTGAGACAGTGGAAATCAGACTTTGGATTTCCTGAGCTGCTTGTCTCAGGCTGCATCCTCACGCTGTCAGGTAATTATGCTTTTAGCCACCTGACAGATAGAGGGAGGGTGGTTGGGGTGGTGTGCAGGCTGGCTGGCCGGCTGTGCGGCAGGGCTCTCCGTCGTCTTGCCTCACTCCCTGTGGCGGCAGCCTCCAGAGTGGCCTCCAGTGGGCCTCGCCTCCTCATGTCTCGCCGTCAGGCGGTTTCCTCCCACATTAAATGGAAGTGACCTTTGTCGCCGCTGGGATATGGAGGAACTGATGGAGTGTGGCTTCCGAGACTAGGTCTTAAAAGCATATTGACCTCCACTTTGTTTCTTTTGGAGCGGCCATGTTGTAAAGACCCTCAGTTGGCCTTATGGAGAGGTCCTCGGGACCGCCTGCCAGTGGCCAGCACCAACTGACCAACCTCGTGAGTGTGCCGTCTTGAAGGTGGATCCCTGCAGCCCTGGCTGACACCTTGACTTATGAAAACCCTCAGCTGGAACCACCCAGATAAGCTGCTTTTGCACTCCTGACCCCACAGAAACTTTGTGAGATGAGAAATATTTATTGTTTTAAGTAGCTAAATTTTAGGATGACTCATTAAGCAGTCCAAGACACTTGGCCAGCAAGATCAAACCAGACAATCATAAAGGAAATAAACCCAGAATATTCATTGGAAGGACTGATGCTGAAACTGAAGCTCCAATACTTTGGCCACTTAATATGAAGAGCCAACTCATTGGAAAAGACCTAATGCTTGGAAAGATTGAGGGCAGGAGGAGGAGGGAGCGGCAGAGGATGAGATGGTTGGATGGCATTGTCGACTCAATGGACATGAGTTTGAACAAACTCCGGGAGGTAGTGAAGGACAGGGAAACCTAACATGCTGCAGTCCATGGGGTCGCAAAGACTTGGACACAACTGAGTGACTGAGCAACAACAGTTAAGCAGTAATGATAACTGAAACATTGTACAGTTGACGCTTGAACAACTAGGGTTACAGGCACAGACCCCCCCCAGGCAGTTGAAAATAAGGTTACAGTTGGTCCTTTGTATTCATGGTTCTGCATCTGTGGATTCAACCAACTGTGGATCTTGTAGTACGTATTCATTGAAAAAAATCTGCATCCTAAGTGGACCTGCCTACTTTAAACCCGTGTAGTTCAAGGATCAGGTGTATTCTCAGAATATGATGCTTACTTGACTCATAATGTTAGATCACACAGTGCGTAAATAAATAACTCAAAATAGCCTAAATGTCCTTGGCGTGCATGCTCAGTCACTTTGGTTGTGTCTGACTCTGTGACTCTATGGCCTGTAGCCTGCCAGGCTCCTCTGTCATGGGCTTTCTCCAAGCAGGAATAATGGTGGGGGTTGCCATGCCCTCCTCCGGGGATCTTCCCAACCCAGCCATTGAACCCATGTCTCTTACGAGGCTCAAAGGCCTTTTGGGTAATTTTAGATACTCTTTCCACCTCTCCTTTTAAAAAAATCTATGTAGATAAATACATATAGATATATAGCATTCTTTAATAAATCTTAAATGAATATTGAGGGATTATGTGCAGTAGCAAGAGAAATTTATGTTACATGGCAAGGTACTTTTATCCTATGTTCTGTGATTTTGTCATACAGCCTAAAAATGTGTTATAAGGTTATAGTCTGCCTTATGTGTAACTTCAAATGATACTATTAATTTTGGGGGAAAACTGTAATGTTAACATAGATGGTGGGACTAAAGGTGATTTTTATTTTCTTCTTTATAATTATCTGTACTTCTTTCCAAATGTTTTATAATGAATTTATTACATGTAAATATTATTTTTAAAAAGCATTCTCAATATTACCAAAGTGTATATGAAGAGCTAATTGTTGTTTAAACTTTAATGAAAGCTAAATCAGTACTTTAGAAAAATTACATTAATTCATTCACATGCTTATTTATGAGACATTTGAGCACCTGCTCTGCCAGAATGTGTGTTGGATTCTTGCTCTTAAAAAGGCTTTGCCAGCAGTTGATGCTGATCCCTGCAGTGGGGAGATATGTTTGTGCCTAAAGGGCTCTTGACACAGCGATGGGAAATGAGTTCTCACCGAGCCTCAGAAGTCAAGGAAGATGTCACAGAGAATATGTATAGTCTGTGAAAATAAAGTCTTCTAGGATACAATACTGCAAGTTGGGTTTCTCCTGAGCGTGGGAGCCAGAGGTGAAACAGAAGAGGAGCGCAGCCAACTCACTAAACTCATGGGTGAGAAGAGGGGCCCTGTTCCCAGGAGGGCAGAGAACCAGGGAGAGCCCTGTCCCTCCTCCCTGCGTCGGGAGGACCTTTTCTAGTGTTGGAGAAATGGAATGTGTGATTAGGGGGGAATTTTGAGGAGCTGTAGAACAGCCTTTTGGTAGAAAAATCTCACACTTTTGGGCCGTTTTTCCCTTCACTTCCAGTGTAAATAGTGCAGAAGTGGAATTTTCCTTCACCATTATATGGAGGAAAACCAGAATAAGCATTGCTCTGCATTTTAGGATTATTGTTAAAAGTGGATCCATATAGCATCTTTGCACTGTTTCAGCTTCAGAAAGCGGTGGTGACTTCATGTCATATTCACGACATCAAGAATGTGCTTGGCGGGTCCCATTCATGCATCATGTCTTGGTTTTTGCATACAGTGGGGTTGTTGTCATACACCTGTTCTACAGCTGCAAAAATTGAAACTCAGACCGAGTGACTGCCCAGAGCTCTGAGTTCTTCCGTGGATTAGAACTTTGAGTCTCTATTTGATTTGTACATGTATATATTTGATTAACATTTATTTTTCCACTGAGGGTGAAAGATTTAAAAAAAAAATAGAAACCATGGCCTAATTGACACTTAATCCTTTGCGTTGTTTCTCTGGGGTTGGAAGGCTTAATAACAAAAAACACTAGCCTGTCAGGGCTCCGATGCTGGCAGCTTGAGAATTGTCTCGAGGTTCGGCAAGTGCTTGGTCTCCGCCATGCTCGGGCGCAGACAGTGGCTGTGATGGAGTCGCAGCAGCTCACATCGTTGAAGGCTTCCTCTAAGTGCCAGGCGTCGTGCTGATAAGTGCCTTCTTTCATGGACTAGTTCAAAAGGAACGGCAGTCTCCCGATGGCGCTTTTCTCTGTGACCCCCAGTCACTGCCAGCACCTGCTGGATTTGCATTGGCTGCGACTCCCCCTGACTGTACGCCGCTGACAGGCAATTTCCATTCCCACAAATAGCGGTGCCCCGTTTTGGAGAGGGCTGGCGATGCTGGTAGCCCTTTGTACGGATGTGGACGTTTGGCACAGGGTAGCTTTGGTGTGACAGGCCAGAGCTTTTACGCAGGGCCAGTGTCTGATGTGTCCTGGGATGCCCATTCACTGCCTCCTGAAGTAGATGCTGTCTGCTGCCCGGAGCACCTTAACTGTCGGTTGTACGGACAACTGTGAAGGGCCGGGGGTGGGGCTGGGGGTGGCGGTGGCGGGCACCAGGTGCAGAACAATGACTTCCAAATTGTGTCCCGAGCTGCCAGCCCCATGAGCGCCACACAGCCTCATTACCACATGAAGCGCCACAGAAGGACCTTTTCATTTTCTCCCAGTGACTGTTCTCCACAGTCGTGCTGGGGGTGGGGGGCCAGGGGGGACACCCTCCTCACCCCCAGTTATTAACAGCGGAGCACAAAGTCCTGGCAGAAGGAACCTCACCGTGTACCCGGGGGCTATTTTTGATTACAGCGAGTGGCTGTGTCTCAGAGTATGCCCTGGCAGATGACGCCGCCCACCCCCCCACTCCCCACCCCTCATCCTCCGCCCTCCCCTGGAGATGAGCAGGCAGCCTGTCCTTTGTGCGTTTCCTTGGCTGGCCTCTGGCGCTGCTGCAGTTCACTGATATGTCCACAGCAGCCGGCCCGCAGGCCTGACAGGCTCTGACAGTGGTTTTTACCATATATGGCCATCAGAGCTCTGGGGCTGTCAGCCGGCCAGCAGCGTTTCCTTCCTTTGCTTTGATTGGCTGTGCAGCGGGCTTGGAGAATGGTGGGATCTGGGAGTCTGTGGTGAGGGGAAGCCACTGAGTCAAGTGCAAAGAACGTTTAACTCTTTCCTGGTTTTCTGGAGCGTGTGAGCCTGGGCTGAGCACACAGGCAGTGCTGCTGGCAGAGGCTCTGTGTATAAACGTGACGATGACCCCACGTTGGGCAGGCAGCGAGGAGCAGGTTTCTACATACTGATTACGCTACTAAGATAGACTCCAGGTGCCGTAGACAGATTGCTGCCGTCCCTGCTTGTCCAGAAGCCTCTTTGTAACCATATGTAGTAGATGTTCTGCTCTCGCCAAGTTGAATTCCGCGCTGACTGGGGGTGGGACCTGAGCTGAGTCCAGGCTGAGCCGGAGGGCAGTGATGAGCACGTGTTGGCCTTCTCAGAGGAGCGGGGACTTGGGTTTCCTTTCTGGCTGAGCTATAAGTCGGGAGTAAATGATACAGGCTACTGAATTGGGTCTCTGCTCTGGTGTTCCTGCTTGTTTACAACCACTGCAAGATGTCAGCTGCCTTGGCCATGCAGCCCAAAGCATTTGCCTAAAGAAAGAAAGAAAAAAAAAAGAGCCGTGATATTTTTCTGGTTTTCATCCCCACTTCAAGGAAGGGTGGGTTTCTGCTCTGAGGCTTGTGGGTAAACCAGTGCAGAGCTGGGATTGGAAGGGGTGGTTCTGGGGCTTTTCCCCATTCATGGAGGGTCCTGTGGGAGGAACCCCTAGGGTCAGGGAGATGACACTCAGGACAGGGGTTCGGCAACCAGTTCCCCTCCTTTCTGAGTGGGTGTCGAATACTTTGTTTTAGGTTCCTGTAGTTGCTCTTACATGGATAGTTCTTTTGCTCTCCAGCTTTTCCTTTCAAGCTGAACTGTGTTTTGACTCATTTCTACCTCGTCATGGGTTCCTAGTTTTTCTTTGTTCTCAGACCAGAGGTGGTATATGGAATTATTTGTCTGCAGTGATGAAGTTTTTGCTTTATAAATTTTCTGTTAAGTCAAGAAGTTAGGAGATAGAGCCTCTCCGTTTGCTGTTGTATATTTAGGCGTGGCTGAGCCAGAAAATGCCAACTCTTCTACCTTTCTGCTTTCTGATGATAAAATATCCATAGTTTTACAGTAGCTGCCCCCAGATTCTTCATGGACTTTTAAAATGGTCTCCTCATTCTTCAACCCAGTTTTTAAAGAGGACCTGCAGTGCCAGAATGGTTTGCTTGGCATTTTCACTTGTGCCCATAGAGACTATTCCTTTTTGCTCACAGGCAGGTGTGGGCTCCCACACCGTGCCTGGCGGCTGTGGTGGCCGGCTTACTTTCCAGCACCCGGTAACCCAATCTGTGTGTGCTCTTCCTGAGCCCCTCCTCTCACCTCCACCTAAGGCTGGCGTTTCTGGTTCCCTTAAGGTAAAACCTCCTCAGAATGTTCCATTCCTGGGCCATGTATGAGCTGTCACTCTTGGTGACCGCCTGTCTGCAGGCCCTGTGTCGTGTGCATTGGTCTTCCTGGCCAGCTACTGGGCGCCTAGCCTTGCCCTGTGGACCACTCTCCCTGCACCACCCCCCGCCCCCCACCAGTCACTGTAGCTCCTTCCTGTGGAGGAGCAGGGCCTGAAGAGATTTCAATAGAACGCATATCCACATAAATAATACTGCTCGAAGAAAAAGGAAGTTGGAAAAAAAAAAAGAAAAACCCACTTCAATAGTTACCCTTTTTTGACTCCTTTGAACTCTGCACAGTGTGAATGGAGGCCTTATGCCCAGGCTCTGCAAACTTTTCCTTTGCGTCTGAGCACGTTTGACTTACCATTCTCCTTGTGGAGAATGAGATTTCAGGGAATTATTCCAAGGCTGGTGGTGAGAGATGATCCGTGCCTCTGAAAGGATCTTCTCTTCTGATGTATCAACAGTATGATAGTTACTGAACTTTGGACACGTCAAGTGATTTTGATCAGCATTTTTCCCTAAAATGAAAACCTGTATGAATATAAAGTAGGGATGAACCATTTGGGAAAATCTTTGTTCCTTGAGCCAGGGTATGGGGGGAAGCTGTTTGGGCCTTACATCTGAGGATGGTGTAACCAGTCTGGATAATAAACTCAGATTATCATAATGGATTATAAAATGGCTGAATTATAAGAAGACTGCAGATGAGAAGTTTGGAGGGCAGTCGTGGGAGCTGCCTGTACTGGACTGACTGAGGGAGACTGCCGAGGAAACAGGCAGAACCCACCGCCCTGGAACAGCCTGCATGTCTGACTGAATCTAGAGTGTAGACCAGAAGGACATAGTGTGTGGAATACCCTCAGCATCTTAAAAGGGAATATCTGATTTGAATGATAGAACTAACGTGTCACTTTTTGACACCATGGGAGTTTTGTTTTTTTAAAACTTTACAGAAACATGTTAGTTGTGAGAAAGAATAAGCCTGCCGGGTAAAGTGTTGTATGGCTTTTACCAAAAGTCACTTTTGGAAGTAACCCGTAATTATCAGATTGAGCCTCCTTGGCACCAGTTTGGTAGCATCTTCAATTTAATATTAAGCGAGCTAATGTGTGGATTGAAAGCAGTTACCATGTCAGGCGGTCCGTCTTAAATGAAGAAACAGTCATCCTAAATGATTAATGCAAAGGTCTTATGGAAGTGTTCCAGAGTTGTATTTTGAGACTTTGGGAGGGTGAAATGTCTGCACCTGTAAAATACACCGTTAGCTTCCTTGAAAATACATCCCAGAGTGGAACTCCTTTATAGAAACGTCTGTGACAAGATTTTTGCGTGTGTCTGTTTTGTATGTATCCAAAGGGCTTTGATTGCATGGTAGTGTCTTCAGTGACTGCGATGAGTGCGCTTCCTAAACGTGGATTCTTTTTTGAAAGAAGATACGAGAGGTAAGGTCGGGAAGAGCCTCTGGAGAAGGGAATGGCAATCCATTCCAGTATTTTTGCCTGGGGAATCCCATGAACGGAGGAGCCTGGCAGGCTATGGTCCGTGGGGTTGCAAAGAGTTAGACATGACTGAGCAACTAACACTCCACTCTGTGACACATAAGTAAGATACTCTTAGATGTAAGTGGAAGCAGTTGTGGTTTCCTATTCAAGCTAATGGGAAATACCTTTGCAATTAGGAATATTTAGTTATGTTGAACTTTCTATGCCTAAGGAGGAATGTTTTTGCCAGCTTATTTAAAATTGCAAGCATTCCTTCCTAGAGCAGTTTTACAAAGATGTATTTACTAATGCTTAAATTTTGATTTTTCACCACCCCCCAAAAAGAGAAAAGAAAGCCTATGGGAGGAAAGTGTTCCCAAACTCTGTGGGTTTAGTGAAGCGTCAGTCTCCAGGAGCTGTGCTGAGGCTTGTAGCCACTTTTAAATATTTGAGAACTTTTCCCAAACCCAGAGTAAATGACAGCACCAGTGTCCTGGTGGTTCTCAGCTGCAGGAGTGCTGGCTGGGGCCTGTCAGAACCGCGCGCCTCAGCCGGGGCTGCCACGTGGGACTGCTGTCACGGCTGTCCCTGGTGCCAGCCACACGTGCACTCTGGAGCTACATTCTACCCGGGGCTCATACTGCTGGATCTCCGGCGGGCCACTGAGTCCTTTAGATAATAATAGTCTGTAAGCCAGTGCTCTGACCTATTTCACTGATATGTCCCACAAGTGTATGCAGTGGGGTCTGAGCCAGAGCCTTTGGGGACCTTGGTGTTGGTCATTTTCGCCACTTGAGTTGACTTGCTGGTAATTCTCATCACTTGGAGTTTTAGCTGGAGAGGTACAGTAGAAGTTGTCCTATGGCATGTGATGGGGATAACTAGTAAATAATCAATATATTTAAACAATTATTTAAAGCAGGAAATTTACATCTAACTGGCTAGTCTCAGCTAAGCTTTGAATTCCATGCTAGCAAAGCAGTAATATTCTAGATGATGTAACTGAGGTGACGCATCCTTAATGAAACAGTGGACTGATTTGTTAGTAAATGAAATTATTCTATATATAAGCCTTAGGAAATTGATGAGTAGTTCTTAAATCACTGTTTAGCCAGAGACGATACTTTGAAAGCTGTTATTAAGTTCTTGTCAGTCTTCCTTCCATCCTCTGCATTCATTTAAATTTGCTGCTTAGATGTGCAGGTAAGCCATGTTGTCACCATGACTTGTAGTCATGTCTTTCTGAATGGCCCTTCACAATCTAGAGTTAGACATGGATTCCTCAGTTTATTCACTGGATGATAAATGAGGATGTGTCATGATTATGAATGAGAAGTGCATTCTCATTAGGTCCCAGTGCAGGACTTTCAGAAATGATATGCCCTCATCTTTACCATATAAGGCCGTTATTGTATGGTTTCCTTCGGTTTCCAGGGACTTGAGCTCTCAGCAATTTGTACTTGCCCAGCTCCGCCCTTTTAAAGATACATACTCATGGGTGAAATATGTTGTTGTGCTTTGGGTTTAATTTTATTGCGGGTAAGAAACTATTTGGATGTGCAAGCCCTTAGAATCAAGGGCTGATGCTTGGCCGCGTGTGGAGTGCGTCCTGTGTGTGAAACCACCAGTGCACACTGAAGATGGCAGTGTTCCTCATACGCTGTGCCTTGTGTTCCTTTATCACTACCAGACTTTGCGTCGATTCCCTTCCTGCCATGCTGTAGAAGGATGTGACTTTCCCTGCTTTATTTGTTGTAAGGATTTAGGGCCATGTTATAACCAGAGGAAGCAGCTGTTTGCAGGGTATCAGTTTTGATTAACTTTGGGCTTCTGATGACCAGCTGCCAATAATTTCCACTTTACTCTCGTGCCTTTTTCACAGCCTCATGGCATAGTGGAAATTATCTTTCCCTGTAGAAACCTTGTAGGATTGTCAGTGATATTTTCGATCTGTGCTTCTTGCCTTTCTCTGTTGGTATTTTTTTATCTAGAAACTGGGAATAATAGACTTGCTCTATCATGCAGGAAGTTGTGCTAATGCAGATAAAAGATCTTCATACAGTTCTTAGCATGTAATGTAAGTCCTCTGAAAGCACTAGTGATTTTTATTACTGATTTTTTTAATAGAAAGGAGGGAAATAAGTGGCACGTGTCCTTTAAATGACATCCAAGTCCCTGTGAAAATGTTGGGCCCTTTAGTACTTTTATCCTGTAGACTTGTTGGGGCTGAGCTGAGAATGCAGAAATGCGTCTTACTATTCTCAGGTACCTTACTTAACTGAAGAATACTGGTAAGTAGCTATTAACTTTTGGCCAGGGTTGTGTAGTTTTAACCTAAAAAAGAAAAGTCATTTAGTAAGCTTCTGAGTATATAAGAACAATTAGTTCCCTGGTGGCTCAGCCAGTAAAGAGTTAGCCTGCAATGCGGGAAACCTGGGTTCAGTCCCTGGGTCAGGAAGATCCCCTGGAGGAGGGCGTGACAACCCACTCCAGTATTCTTGCCTGGAGAATCCCCATGGACAGAGGAGCCTGGTGGGCTGCAGTCCATGGGGTCGCAAAGAGTTGGACAGGACTGAGCAACTGAGCACGCACAGCACAGCGTTAATGTACTCCCAGATTCCCCTCAAGATTGCTGTATACCTAAGCAAAAGCTCTTCTTAGCCCAGATTGAAAAAAATTATTTGGTGTCCTTAGCTTTTGAGAGCTTAGTGACTGTACTCTACCATTAAGAATGCCACAAGTGGTTTGGTAGGGAAAGTGGTTTGCTAGGGAGAGCCCCAGAATGCAGAGACCCTGAGATCAAATAAAACAATTCAGGTAGAAAAATTTTCTAAAGTTAAACATTTAAAAAAAATGTAAATTAGTAGCAATGCATTAGTGTGTTTCTCAACCTTATTATATTTTAATTATTTTTAAAAGTAGGAAACAAGTCATACATTAATAGAACACTCCTGTGCTCACCCACAAGATTAAACAGATGTTAAAATTTTGCCATGTTTGTTTCATTTCTGTTTTTGAAAAACAGTAAAGCATAACAGATGTAGCTAAAACACCATTCCCCTTTTCATCTTTTTTCCTTCCCCAGAGGTAATCATCTTCTCAAAGTTGCTGTGTATCATATGTTTGTACTTTTATTACATGTACATATACCTATAACACAGACTGTTATTTTCTATGTGTTAAACTTTTATGTTAGTGATGTTTATTCTTATACCAAAGGACAGTTAAATTGCTTCTGCTTTTTTCACTATTTCCAACAGTGCTGCCATGAATACCCTTCTTGTGCAAAATATGGGACAGACCATGTAGAAATGGTATTGATGAGGGGTGGGCATCTTCCACTCCAGTTGTTTCCAGACTGCTCTCAAAGGAATTGTGGCAGAATACTCTCCTGGGCACAGTTTTTATGAGTTCCCCTTTCCCAACATCTTTGCTAGCACTTGTATTTAGATATCTAAATTCTTGCCAGTTTTAATAGGGGTCAAATATTATTACCTTATTGTTTTAATTTGCAGTCCCCTGATTACCAGTGAGATGGAGTGCTTTCCATACATCTATTGGCTCTTCAGACTTCCTTCCCTGTGGATCCCTGTTCCTGTCATTTGCCCCTTATTCTATTAAAGTGTTGTTGATTTTGTCAGATATACATTTTATGTATACATGCATATAAGAGTGTACAAATACAGATGTAAATATTAAATCTTCTCCCATTCTGCAACATATCTTTTTACTTATGTTTTTTAGAACAACCCACACTGCTTAGTTTACATTTTTCCCCCATTTTGAGGGATGTTTGCATCAATATTTATGTCTTGTAGGTTTCCTTCATGTCAGGTGGTACATTCCTTAGGTTATGGCTTCAGCAGTGTGTCTTGATTTTCTGTTCTCTGGGAATGTTGGTTGGAGATGTGTTCTTCCTTGAATGTTGGGTTAAACTCATCTGTACAACCATCCAGCTCTGTTACATTTGGAATTTGCTAACTGATTGGTTTTGAGTGGGCAGTGAAATATGGAGTTTACAGTACTGGTTCTTTTATGGTTCTGGGTCTCTCTAGGTTTCCTGTTTATTGAAAAACTTTTGATACATCACATATTTTCTAGGAGATGGCTTATTTTGTCTGGAATTTTAAGATTTGTTTTAGCTATATTCTACAAGTTTTGATACAGCATGTATTTACTGACCAATTTTAACCATTTTCTTACACTTTCACTTTTCTTTTTTTAACCTTTTTCTATTGGCTGTTGGCCAGTTTTGATTCCATGTGAATTATTGAGTAATTCAGATGCATTGGAGATTTTTGGTTTATATTTTTCTGTTAATTTTTAATTGTATTGCATTGTACTCAGAACATGCACTTTAGAATCTTGATTCCTTGGTATATTTGGAGATTTACTTTGTGGTATCCTAATTGGTTATTTTAAAAATAAATATTTAATGTGTGTTTGGAAACGATGTTAATATGTGCCTTGCCTTACCTCTATTGCAGTTACTCATAATTACTACTGTTCTATACAGTCAGTGCTCATTTACACTGATCACATTTACCAGGTTTTTTGCTCACTGCTTAATTTGGGATCCCAGCTCTTTCTTTTGGTTAACTTTTTTTCCCCTGAAATAACCCCTTGAACTTAATTCTTTGAAATTATTTTTGAAATAAGTCCAAGAACTTAATTCTTTGCATAAGAGTCTTTAAATGCTAAGTTTTCAGTATCTTTTTGTTTAAAATGTCCCATTTTTTTGGCCGTCCATCACTTATAATGCACAGGTGGTTGTTTTTCTTAGCATTTCCAAGATATTCCCCCACATCTGTGTTTCTGTACTTGCTTTTGAGAAGTCTGCCCACAGTTGACCTAGGCACGCTCTCTCCAAGTAATTTGTCTTCTCTCTCTGGCTGCTTTTGTCTGAGATTTTGTCTTTGTGTTAGGTGTTTTGGAGTTGCACTAGGATGTGAATAGATGTGGATTTGTTTTTATTCTCCTTGGGACTTGTGCCTCTTCAATCTGAAGACTTGACCTTCAGTTAAACCGGGAAAATCCTCCGCTCTCATCTCTTCAGTTTTTGCCTTTCTTGCGTCCTGTCCTTTTGCGATGTCTGTTGCAATGTGTATCAGGTCCCACCTTGGGCTTCCTGTCTCAGAATGTTTTAAATTACAAAATATCACACATTCAAGAGAGTAACTACTATATAGTTTAAATAATGATAATAATGCATAATATGATGATAATATTAGAAAACAAAGACGTGTGAGTTCACCGCCAGCACCTTGAGCAGTAGACTGGTACCTGGGCAGGAGCTCCAGGGAGGAGTGCTCACAGGGAGAGTCAGGCTGAGAACTCCTGGCCTAGGTGCTTAGTGACAGTTCCTTCTTTACGGAAGGGTGTGGTCAGGGATGCTGATAAGTGGGTTCCAGCATTTGAATTCTGGCAACATTTTCTGAGCGTTGGAAGTGTTGGGACAGTACCATGTGCTTTCCCTTGATTGTGTCAGTCCGTCTCACATCAGTTCTGGAAGAAAGAAGTCTAGGGTTCTCGTTTTACAGGTGAGGAACTGAGGCTTGGCCAGAGCTTCAGGGAGAAAACAGCAATGCCACACCCCAGCCCTGGCACCTGGTCCCTGACTTTGTGGCCTGTCAGTGACCCACATGGCTTCTCATATATGACCCAGCTTCTCTATAATACTAATTCAGGACCCACACAAACTCTGGGTTGAATTAGTTTTGCAAGAGAAAGGGAGAGTATGTGAAAAAACCCAGGCCTCAATTCTGTAGGCTGGTCCATCTTCACCCCTCAACTGAGAACTCATGTTTCTCAGCAGAAAACCCTCCCAGAGACTAAGCCCGACACCTCTGGCTGCCCGTCCTCCTGTGTCCCCGCCGCCCGGGGCCTCTCCTGCTGCCACACGTCTTGTGCTGCGCTGTAACTGGAGCTTTAGATGGACTCCATGCTCGGCCAGGCCAGGCCTCCCTGCTTACCTCTGTGTCTCCAACACTCAGCTCAGTATCTGGCCCAAAGTTCACAGATAACACACATTTGTAACTCTTAATGATGGAGTGAGTTAATATGTTTTGCAGGAAAAACTAGTAATAAGTGCCAGTTTTTCATTGAGTGTTTACTGTATTCCAGGTACTATAATTTTTTTATAGATCTTATATAGATCATTGTAATGCTGGGCTGTGATTTACCTCATTTCTCATTTCCTCTTCATGGTAATCCTAGGAGGTAAGTATTATTATTACTCATTTCATAGATGATGAGCTGAAGCTTACAGAAATTACTTGTCTGAGATCATATGCTGTTTAACCAAGAAAGCCTGGGTTTGAACCCATATCTCTCTGACTCTGAGCCTGTGATCTCTGTTTTAGCACACTGCTTCCCTGGAGATTTCCATAGTCAGTGGAGAAATCCAAATTCACTGATCTTAAACATTTTCCAAAAAGCCTGCCCCTGTGTTGTGACAATTGGCCATAACAGGAGAGGTTTGGTTTTACACTGTGGTGATCCCTTTCTGTCCACCTGTGTTTAGCACATGTAGAAGAACCTCAGAAAGGACTGGCATTAACCTTTTAAAAAGGAAGTAGCTTTTATACACCTGTTGTTGTAATAGCATTTGTCTTGGTTAACACTGAATTGGTCCAATAAGCCACTTTGGCTTGTTAGGTTCAAGTGTGTAACATGAGCACATTGTGATGGTCACTATGACCCATCTTAAAAGTGGTGTTCTTAATGAGGTGTGGATCTGGGTAGTGACTGAGTGCTAAAGTGGTCTTCTGTTGGTTGAAGACAGCAGAGCCCTGGGCACATCCTATGTCCTTCAGCCCCTGAGCAGTGGTGAAGGCTTTTCTTTGTATTACCTTCACCTGCTTGCTCACAGTGCCATCCACTTCCAGAGCTGTTAATTTGTATATATTCAAGGGTATTAGCTTATTATAGTAAAGGTTATAATTTACACTTTGAGTAATACTAGGGTTTTGTTTTTTTTTTAAACAGTAGAAACACCTATAATTTACAATTCAGCTATTTGTTAGAATTGTATTTTGGTAAAAAGACTTTTTCTTTTTTGCTATGTCTCTTAATGCCATTGATTAATTAAATCTCTGGTTCTGGAAATATAGCTCCTTTGTTTGATAGAGTGTCCCCAGTAGTAACTCAGAGAAGGCAATGGCACCCCAACTCCAGTCTGGAAAATCCCATGGACAGAGGAGCCTGGTAGGCTGCAGTCAATGGGGTCGCTAAGAGTCGGAACCGACTGAGTGACTTCACTTTCGCTTTTCACTTTCATGCATTGGAGAAGGAAATGGCAACCCACGCCAGTGTTCTTGCCTGGAGAATCCCAGGGACCGCGGAGCCTGGTGGGCTGTCGTCTATGGGGTTGCACAGAGTCGGACACGACTGAAGTGACTTAGTAGCAGCAGCAGTAGTAACTATTTCTAGAAATGTAAGTTGACAGTTCTTATTGGTTGATGTTGGCTGATCTGAATGAACATTATCATTGGTAGAGTGTTGAGAGTTCAGGGTAGAGGTAATAAAGGAAAAATGGATCTGAGAAAACATACAGACTCTGTGGCCTTGATGATACCTAATAGGTATGTTTCTCTCTCCTTTCAGACTGGTCGAATTGACAAATCCTACCCAACAGTATGTGGCCACACAGGACCAGTGCTGGACATAGACTGGTGCCCACACAACGACCAGGTCATTGCCAGCGGCTCGGAGGACTGCACTGTTATGGTAAGTCCCCGTGGTGTGGTGGGCACGCCGGCCAGCGCAGCTCACATGCTGCCTTCCAAGAGTGTGTGTGAGGAGGTTTGAAATGCAGAAAATCGTGGTAGCTTTGATTGTCCATTGTATTATGTAAGAATTTAACAACATCAAAGTTTAACTTTGATAAATCATTTTACAAGCCCTTATATCGAGGAGTTGTACACTGTTGTCTTTTTTTCTTCTTTTGTGTGAGTGTGTGTGTCTGTGTGTGTGTGTGTGTCTGTGTGTGTGTGTGTTCTTCCTTGTTAACAGTTGACACATCTGCTTGGTTGGGAAGATTTTAGAAAAGATAAAGTGACTTTCAAATATTTCCGTGAATGCCATTGGACAGCATAACCTTCCTCCCCACCAAAAAGGCAGAGAAAATTGTTCGCATGAATTGCATATTCCAGTGAAATATGATGCCAGAGGTTATACAGATAAATGGGACATGAAACAGATACTGAGAGATAGTAATGAATTTTTTGCAAGTGCTTATTTCCAAGCTAATGTTTGTGGACCCTGATTAAGAAAGTCCTTTCTCTGCAGGTGTACAGACATCCAACTTGAAAGATTTTTAAAGTAAGTTCTTTATGTTCCCTAGGTTCTGAAAGTAGGTTATGTGTGAAACCAGGCTTTGGTTGAAGGAAGGAGTACTTTTGAAAGTGAAGCTTCTTGTTCTTGATTATGTTCTTCTTAGCCTTCAAGTGTAATTATGGGTTTGAATGCATTTTTAACCCTATCCCAACATCTGCTGGAAAGGTTGAGCCTGAGCGCGGAAGGGGAGTCCTGAAGTCAGGTCTGGATGGGAGCAGGTCTTCCCTAAGGCAGCCTCTCACTTGGCAGTGGAGAGCTGCAAGAACCGCGCTCAGGTAGCTCCCTCTTGGTTTTCTGTGCACTGAACCAGACCTAGAAACATTGTTTGGAAGGCTTTGTTAATTATAATTATTTTACATAAACACAAATTAATTCCTGAACTGTGCCATTTAAACATTTACCAATTTTTCTCATGGACTTTTGGCTGAGGATAATTCCTCCTGTGATCTCATGATTTTGGCAGCCAAAGCATATTAAAGAAATATGCTGCTATTAAAAGGAATTGTTCCATTTAACATGCCTTGCTAAACTGATCATTTGAATAGCTACAGACACATTTTGCTAAGGGAGAGGAACAGTGTTCAGACCCAATGCCAAATCTTAATCTAAGAAACCTTAACCTTTCTTAGAGAAGGGTGTTTGACACATCTCTCCTCATCTCCAGCATGATTGTTTATGTTGCCCTTAAAAAAAATACAAAAAACAAAAACCACCTTTGTGTTATAAAACACACTAAACAGTTAAGTGAAAAAGTGAATTGAGAGATTTATGACAGAGTGAACATCCTGTGACCACCACCCAAGTCAAGAAGTGGGATTCTCCCAGCCCTCTCAGACTCTTCCTATGCCCACCCCAATCCTGAGCCACCCCTCCCTCCACAAGTAACCAGTAAATTCACCTCCTTGCCTCTCTTTGTGGTTTTATCATGTAAACGTGCATCTCTGGATGATGCTAGAGCTCAGCCTTCCAAGTTTTAAGAGCTTTATAGGTCTTTTAAGTCTTTCCTAGTCTACAGGAGGAGTTCCTCCTCCATCCTTTCCTTGTTGAAGACGCCTGACCTTCGACCTGAAGCTTCCAGCAGTCCAGATTCTGCTGATTGCACCCTCATGGTCCAGTTCAACCTGCTTCTCTCTCTTTCAGATTCCCTTCGCGTTGGCAGCTGCATCCTAGAGTGTGATTAGATTCAGATTCCAACCCTTTGACAAGCCTAGAGCTCCAGCTGTGGTCTCCTTCAAGGCACGAGGTCTCAAGATGCCTGTTTTTTTTGTTTTTTTTCTCTTTTTTTTAATTTGCACAGTTACTGAATATCAGTTGTTCTCCGTTTTCAGCTGGTAGAAGTTGTAAGCTGGTCCTCGCTCTTATCTATTTAGTTACCCAGGAGTACAGTTCATACAGGAAAGCAGGGTAAACATTTGATTCTTTCCTTTTATTTACCCAGTTTTCAAGATAATGAATTGGTTCTCGGTCTTCCTCAGAAGGTGACCAATTAGTTTTTCCTTTGGAGGTTTTCTTCCCCTTTCGTTTCATATGGAACTCATGGATTTGAACTTACTTCACAGTTTTTGATCCATTACAGTTCTACTTTCAAAGCTCAGCTCATTCAGTCTCTGTTAATGGAAACCCGTCTGCAGTTCCCCAGTCCTTCTGACATGACCCTACTTGTTTCTGTGGCTTCCTTACTCTTTGGTATGTCGAAGTGTCCAAGGCCCATCCTGGACATCTCTAGCCCCACACCTCGAATCGGCCTTTCTCTCAGAAGCCCTGGTTTCTTTGAATGGAAAATGGAATTTCTCGGTCACTGTCCGGGTGCTTAGGGATGCTCATTGTTACTGTGGTGATCATTGTTTATAGGACCGTGTGGTAAATTTGTTCAGAATATACATATATATTTAAAGATACGATACCTTGTGACTTAGTTTTAATCTTTCTAGTTCAAAGTCAGGACTATAGAGTTTTTATCTGACTTCTTTAATAATGCATCTGTCTCCTTTCTTTCACACCCAGAATCCTGGTTTTCAGGGAGTCAAGATGAATTAAAATATTCTAATCTATCTCATTTGCTGTTTCACAGTATACACACAGTAATCTCACACTAAAAATACCAATAGTATCACCACTGTCATGATTGCTGAAAGCAATTAAAAAAAAAAAATAGTCATTTGGATCATCTGACACTCCTCCTCTGGTCGATTATAGACCCCAGTTCTCTGGAAACCAACCTGAGAGGGCTCCCTCCTGGGATGGGCTGGATCCATATTGAGGAGCAGTTCCAAGGGACAGAATCAACTAGGAAAGGCTCATGGGAACACGCGCTCTAAGCTCTTCTATACTGACAGCAGCTTGTTGTGACCTTTATTATTTATTAGTTCAGTTCAGTCGCTCAGTCATGTCCGACTCTCTGTGACCCCATGAATCGCAGCACGCCAGGCCTCCCTGTCCATCACCAACTCCACGTCCATCGAGTTGGTGATGCCATCCAGCCATCTCATCCTCTGTCGTCCCCTTCTCCTCCTGCCCCCAATCCCTCCCAGCATCAGGGTCTTTTCCAGTGAGTCAACTCTTCGCATGAGGTGGCCAAAATATTGGAGTTTCAGCTTTAGCATCAGTCTTTCCAATGAACACTCAGGACTGATCTCCTTTAGGATGGACTGGTTGGATCTCCTTGCAGTCCAAGGGACTCTCAAGAGTCTTCTCCAACACCACAGTTCAAAAGCGTCGATTCTTCGGCGCTCAGCTTTCTTCACAGTCCAACTCTCACATCCATACATGACCACTGGAAGAACCATAGCCTTGACTAGATGGACCTTTGTTGGCAAAGTAATGTCTCTGCTTTTGAATATGCTATCTAGGTTGGTCATAACTTTTCCAAGGAGTAAGCGTCTTTTAATTTCATGGCTGCAGTCACCATCTGCAGTGATTTTGGAGCCCCCCAAAATGAAGTCTGACACTGTTTCCCCATCTATGTCCCATGAAGTGATGGGACCAGATGCCATGATCTTAGTTTTCTGACCTTTATACTTGAAGGTAAATTTTTCTGGATATAAAATGCTCGCAGCATTTCCTTGAGTATTTAAATATCTTATTTTGGCATAAAGTGTTGCTATAAAAAAACCAGATGATGGTGTAATTTTCTTTTCCTTATAGAGTATGTTCTTGTTGCCTAGATGTTCATAAGATTTTTGTTTTTTTCTTAAAATGTAGTAAATTTCGCTAGATTATTTTTGGTTATTCTGAGTTGGTGTTTCTGAGTATGTGATGTGCTCTTTCAGTGTAGCTTCAGGTCTTCTTCTTTTTTTTTCCTTCCCTCCAGGAAAGTTTTCTTGACTTAGAAGTCTTCAAAGTTTGTTCTTTTGCTTTGGTTTTTTCCTTCAGGGACTCCTGTTATCCAAGTGCTTTATCGTCTTTCTTTGATGTTTGATATTATCTATCTAGCTTTGATATTTATCAGTTTCTCTCCAAACCTTTCTTCTTCTTCTTCTTCTTCTAGCATTTACAAAGATGTTTAATAGCACTCCTGTCTATTAAAGAAAATACAAAGTTCAAATGCCCAACAGTAATTATGTTTAACACTTGGTATATACATTTGGATAAAGAGAAACGCTGCTGAGTAGGCATTGGATTTAAATAAAGGTGTTGTAGGTATAATTCATTACAATTTATATTATGAATAAATTAGAGAAAAGGGCTGAAAAAGACAGTAGAGGTTTATTTTTCATTATTCTTTTATTTGGACCCAGCACACCACGCCCCCGCCCCACCAAGAACTTATTACTTCCCGCCATTGAACCATCATGATGACTCTCCACCAGGCAGTCACAGCACAGAGCCAGCCCCTGGTTCAGTGGAAGCATGTTTGGCTCTACAGTTCATATCCTAACTCCGCCCCAGCTTCAGGAGCGCAAGCTCATGCCTTTGGTCACTTGAGACTTTTTAAAAAGCACCAACTGATGGTGTTAGCTGATTTGGACCCGAAATGCCACTGTGCACCAGAGAAGAGGCTCTCACCAGATTCCGAATCTGTGATTTATTTTTCAGAAATCAGAACAAGAAGAAACTTAAGAGAACAAGGCCATCCTAGGAATGTTCGTAAAATCTCTCTTCAGCTTGTGACTGAAGATGAAATTACAGATAAATAAATATCCCCTCCTTAACCAGGTGTGAGGCTTAACCAGCAGCTTCAGAGGCCTGGTCTGTCTATCGTTTTCAGAAAGAAACTTTGCCTTAAAAGGTCAGACCAGTAACACTGCAGCCCCAGCAGCCTCTGCAAAGAGGCCTTGCCAGCACCAACAGTCGGACACAACAGTGCCCAGCACCAGTCCCCAGGCCTCCGTCCCTGGAGTTTCACAGGCAGGATCCATGTGAGGGGAGCAGCCCGTACTGCTGGAGGATGGCCCAATACTCCCCAGGGCACACCTGGGCAAAGGATGCCAGACTTTCCAGGCACAGGCAAGTCGACCACAGTTGAACCTAACACCTCAGGGCTCTGGTTGTCCCCAGTGGGTCCCTAATCACCAGTGACAGACAAGGCCCGAGGTCCTGGAATTCCTCGACTTCAGAGAGCTGGCCTGAGGGCTGAGGTTGGCGCTGGTGAAAGCAAGTGGTCCCCCAAACGCCTGGGCCGAGTCCTGCCTGAAAGGCGTGGTCAGGAACCCGGATGCCTACAAGAGGAGTGGAGAGGTTCGGATCCTCCGAGGGCTCCATCCCAGGGTCACTGGACCTGGTGGCAGCGGGTGGCTCAGGAGCCCCTCGGGTGCGCTCACATGGCGGGACCTGTAGACTTCAGCCACACTGGGGTCTGCGGGCCTTGGCCCCCTGCATGGGCGTACCAGAGACATCCCTCTTACTCATTTCTTGTAGGCTAAAATTTTTCTGCTTTTTACCTTTTATTTCTTTGGGGTTGTTATTTGTGTCTGTTTGCTCTTAGTTTTGGAGAAGGCAACGGCACCCCACTCCAGCAGTCTTGCCTGGAAAATCCCATGGACGGAAGAGCCTGGAAGGCTGCAGTCCATGGGGTCACGAAGAGTCGGACACGACTAAGCGACTTCACTTTCACTTTTCACTTTCATGCATTGGAGAAGGAAATGGCAACCCACTCCAGTGTTCTTGCCTGGAGAATCTCAGGGACGGGGGAGCCTGGTGGGCTGCCGTCTAGGGGGTCGCACAGAGTCGTACACGACTGAAGTAACTTAGGAGCAGCAGCAGCTCTTAGTTTCTTTGTTAGCCTTTGTTTCTAAAGTACTTTTACTTTGAGATCTAATTTTTTCTTGATTTCCACCACCTGTTCTTGAATTTTTCAAGTTCAGACTTATAATGTTTCCTGTCTTGTTCTTTTAATAATGTCTTTTGAAGCGTGTGTGGTAGTATTTAAATCGTTTTTTGGCACGGATCTTGTTAGTGTTCTGTATTGTCTGTCGGGGTGCTATTTCTGTACCTTATTCTCTTTTTTTCTCGTAGTAGTTTTGAAGCCTTTATTTATTTATTTATTTTTGCCTGCTCTCTTATTTTTATGTGAATTTAATTTTTCCAAAGCTTTCGAAAGCTGGCTTGCTTTATAAAGCTGTTCAAACTCTGCAGAGCGCCCTCTTCTGTCGTTTTCGGGTAGTGTTGAGGAACACCGCGGCTTGCTCTGTATTTCCTGACCTGCTTTTAATTTGACCTTTCGGATTCCTTTGTCCATCTTACTTTGGTTCTGCTCAGCTTTGCTTCCATTCCTTGGAATTGCCTCTCGGTGTGGGCCTGTCTCAGAAGGGAGTCCTCTCTGCTGGCTTCGAGAATATTGGGGTCTAGATTTCTCAGCCCCTTCAGACCTTTGCTGTTTCGGGCCCCCGTTCTCGTCCACTGTTGGGGAAGGCAGAGCCCCTCCTGTTTCCGTTGTGGTCTCGTAACGGCCTGCTGTGCTCAGGTCTGTGGGGCCCCTGTTGCTGCCACAGGAGTTTTTCACACAGAGGCCAACAGCACACGGGTCGTGTGGCTGTTGGTGATTTTCCTCCACCCACTTGCATCTGGTGGTTGCCTCGTTTTCTGTAAGTGTGGTCCCTGTGTTTTGTTTTGTAATCTGGGTGCTCTGTGTTTTTCTTCAGGGACCTGGGGAGATCTGCCGCTGATACCACCGTCTTCCCGGAATCCTCCCATGTTGCCCCTTTATTGGTTTTGCCAGAGTGAACATTTTGTAAATTTGGGATAAATCTTCCTCCAGCTTTTTTTTAGTCCCTTAAGTATGGGGCTGCTATTTTAATCGCTTAATTTGCCTCAAATCATCTGATATTATCGGGCTAATTGCAAAATGCTTTAATAATTCAGCAATTGAAAAAAAAGTTTTTAAGAAGTATTTGATCTCCTACCTCACCTGCTTCTTAATACCTCATTTTCCACTTGTTCTGAAGATAAAAACACCGTACAATAGATCAAATAATTTTAAACAGCAGCTTTTATTAATTAAAAAAAGAAGAAGAAGAAGAGAAGTTAGCTGTAGTTTCCTCCTGGTGATAGCCCAGGAGCTGCAAATGTAGATTGCTATCAGGGCCCAGCTCTTGTAGAGAAAGGATGCTGAGAAGGTCCCAGGCCACATATATCTATCTATCTATATCTATGTTCTCAGCCTTAGTTACCTTACTTGTTTCAAAAACTAAATTAAATAAATAAATACACAAATATGCCAATTGAGAGGATCAAGGAAGGTATAAATATATAAATGAGTTATTTTTCTTACAGTGAGTTTTGATGTATACTTATAGCGGATTCATGGCAGTAAGAATATGTTCAGTAGATAATTCAGTAGAAAAAAATACAACAAAACCAGTTTACCAAATGAACAGTAAATGATTAATTTTTAAAACTGCTTTTTGTATTTATGGTGTAATTCTATGATGTCCTCCGCATTTAAGTGGTGGTTAATTCATGGTGTGAGCATTGATTCTGTGGCAGTGATACTAGCTAGTGTTGATCACAGTTTTAGAGAAGGAATGCCAGCCTTATGGTACATCCCTTCATCATTTAGAGATGGCTTCTTGAAGCCACCTGAGGTAAATTTTGCAGGCATAGTTTGCTTTTGATGTCCTGCTTGTTTTTTTCTTCTCATTTTTTGGCTACTCCTTTGGCATGTGGTGTGGGATCTTAGTTCTCTAACCAGGGATGGACGCTGTGTTCCCTGCAGTGGGAGCGCGCAGTCTTAACCACTGGACCTCCAGGGAAGTCCTGGTGCACTGCTTCTTGAAGTGATGTTTTGTACAAGCAAATAGTAATGATATAAACCCTGCTCCGGGAAACTATACTCTGCTCCTAGGTTTTCCAGATTTTTTGATACTGTGAGTTCTTTTCTCTAACAAAATCTCCTCACGGAGAGTTTAAAAGATTGCAGCTGTTGAGTATTTTATTTGGGAAAATTTTAGCTCCAAGAAAATAACAACACCTTATATAATACAAAGAGCAGCCAAGGTAGGTTTAGTGAATGGTGTCAATTCAACACTGTCCCTTATCTGCAAACACAGATGCAAAGACCAGCTGTCCAGACAGTGGGGCCACCTGGTTGGCTCTTTCGGAGTCTGGGAGAGGGGATGTTCCTGCAGGAGGAGCACTCTTACTTGTCTTCACCTGGAGGTTCTGATGGTCCCAGATGATGAGGCTTAAATGGCCACTGTTCCCTTTTCCCAAATCAGTCTTAACATTCCTGTGGACATCAACAGTGATCAGCTCCCTAGTTTAGCCAGTTTTGCGTCTGTTGTAAATTTTCCTGTTGTGGGTTTTGCCTTGAAATAACGATGGAAGTGATGTGGTTGGTGATGAGAGCGCATTCCCCAGGGCTCCAGCCCCTCTCAGTCATCCAGCAGGACTTGTTATTTCCATTCTGTCCAGATTGCATCTGGGCCGTCGGCCAAGTGGCTATTCCTTGGCACATTGGAACCCCTCTCTCGGTGCTTGGTTTTCTCAAGACCAGCGTTGTTCTCGGTGTCATGGTTCGTGAGGGGTGTCCTGACTCTGCATCCTGCCCGCGGGGGTGGTTGGACGGCAGCTTCTGCGGGGGGTTTGCTGCTGTGCAGCGGCTGCAGTCTCAGCCTCTCCCCGTCCCTTCAGATCAGCGCTTTCCTTCAGTCTGCCTTTGGAGATGATTTCTTCTGCATTTAAAAAACATGGCCTTTGAGGGGAATCCTTTTTGTGGCCCTAACTCCAGTAGCTGGCCCAGTAGCAAGTTCATGACGGATAATTAAAGCAGGGAAGCGGTGTCTGGAAACACTTTGTGTTTGCTTTAAATTTGCACTGTGTTTGAGAAATAAAACCGTCAAACAGATACACTTTAAAATGACTGCTTTGAGGGAAATCCGCTTTTCTTAATTTTCCTCACTTTTTTCCTGTTAGAACTGTTAGAACTGTGGGAAGAGGAGGCCAGTGATACAGTCATTCCTGAACAGGGGCTTAAAGTTGTTTTTTTCCAGAACCATGTTGGCTTTTCACCCACTGATTCACTTTTTCGTCTGGAAGCCCTAAAGACTGATGGCATTTCCCCCCCTCTTTCTTTCAAAATGAAACAAGATAAAACATTGCCTTAGTAATGTATCATCCACACAGAAAATGCCAGGAATACACAGTATTATTTTAAAAAAAGAAAAAGTCAGGAGGTGAGGGGATAGCTTGTAGTGGCTGCCAGGCTGAACGCCCGCTGAGGGTTCAGCAGAGGGTGTCTGATGCCTCTCTTCCTCTCTGCTCCCCGAGTATGTGTCTGGAAGAGCGAGTGGTATTAGAGTCCTTGCCGTGGCCACAGAACACAGAGAAGCTAACGGACCAGCCTGGAGATCAGAGCTGATCTCATTTGTGCTAATTGGCCCAGGCATGAACTAGAGCTTTCACACATGTGATATCTTGGACATAAATTAGGCAGTTAGGTACAGGGCTGAATTAATTTGAAGACAAATTAATTTCATTGCCAAGAATCCTGCTGTTGAGACTTAAAATTACATATTGGGGTCATAGGGGTCACAGTTCCAACAAGAAAAATAATCATGAACATAGATCCTTTTTTTTATGCCAGGCACTGTTTTAAGCCTTCATGTGGTGATTATATTTAATCACTGTTAACAGCACAGTGAGGCAGGAGCGTGTCCCATTTTACCACTCAGGAAACACAGGCCCAAGAGAGCTGACAGTTCTGTCAAAGGTCACTCCGTTTGCAGTAGTTCACCTTTGGGTGGTGCTTGGGGGTGCAGAATGTTTCGACGTGTTGGCCTTTCCAGTTACCCTGAGAGGGTAGAGCTGCTGCTGTCCCTTGAATCGAACAAGGAAATCGAGGCTCCAGGAAGTGAAGCCCCTTCTTCATGCTGACGTGGCCAGTTAGCGTCCCAGCTCTGGCGGAGACCTGGTCTCTGACATCCTGGCCCACGTCCACACCAGGCTGCATCCCAGGTCGTGCGCAGGAAAACTAAACATAGGCTGAATGGGACTCCCGCGACCTCTCCAGTCCAAACTGGAAGGCCGTTGTGGCTGCAGCAGGGAGCCCAGCAAAGGGCAGAGAGCCACGTGCCAGTGGGCCTGCGAGCCAGCTCAGCGGGCACCGAGCAGGGCTGTGTCCACTTCATGTGGAAGGACCTATAGGTGTGCCAGGCCTTTCCCGAGTCCACCTTCCTCCCTGCAGAGGCTGGAGGGCTGCTGTCTTCGCATCTCCTCGCACAGGAGTTCCCGTCACTGTCCCCTCCTGCTGGGGCTCTCCTGCCAGTGTTATCTTCTTACTCTGCTGTCTCTCAGCCCCTCAGCCAGCCTCTTTGGAGCATCTGCTCTTTAGAAAATTGCTCCCTACAGCTGTTTTCTTTTGAAACTAGATCCTTGATTTCCTTCCTTCCCTCTCCCCTTCCTTCTTTCCTGCTTCCGCCTGTCACCTAACTCCTAATTCATCCTTAGAGGTGTCTCCTCAAGGAATCTTCCTGGATGTACCAGACTCAGGTGGCAGGAAGGCAACCTCGTGACACTTAATTTTCACTCCACTTAGCTTACACCAGTGTCGTGTTGGTAATATAGGCTCTGTGGTTTCCTAGTGAAAAAGACAAGTAATAAGTACAGCTAACACTTACCCAGAGCCTGCCTTAGGCCAGGCATTGTTCTGAGTGCTTTAGATTGCTGTTGTCGTATTGGTCTCCAGACAACCCCAGTGAGAGCAAATTCCTTATTATTCCCATTTTATAGGCGAGGAAGCTTGAGGTCCAGATAGGTTAGGGGACAGGTGAATGTCCCCAAGGTCATACAGCTGATATGTAGAATTAGGATATTCCACATCCCTGCACTGTACTGGGGGCACTGACTGTGTGTCAGGCACTGTTCCAGGACTTTCTTAATTAGTTTAGTCCTCACGGCACTAAATGAAGTCTGACGCTTCCCTGTGCTGAGGCCTTTGACCATCAACGTAAGAGGCCTGGGCTGGAGTGGAACCAAGATCTGTTTGGTTCCTGAGCCCATGCTCCAGCTGTCTGCTTGACTTTGCTGTCTTTTGCTTTCAGTCTCATAGACCGACCACTCTGCTTTGTTAAGACTGTAAACCCCTTGAGAGCAAGATCTAAGCTTAGTTGTCCTTCCCCTCCTTGCCTGATAATGGGCCTGTATTATGGTGGCTCCTCAAGGAAAATGCTCTTGAGTGAGTGACCGAGATACTAAGATGGGTTAGGTGTCTGCGTGCAATGCATAAGCCTTGTTGACGGAACTGTGAGGTCTGCCAAAAGTGAGATAAAGAAGGGACAAAGAATTTCCTCATTTTTAAAAGTATATAATAAATATTATGCTCCATCACTAAAATCTCCTTGCCATCCAAAGAAAAGATGGATGAAGAAGCTGAGAAAGAAGAGATGAAGTCCTGTTATGAGCTCTCATGTTTAAGACAGGAAATGCTGATTATATCCAAAGCCACCCATCACTCCACGCCTCATTAGGGATTTTGAAAATGCAGTATTTAATCGGGGTCAGTCAGGCACTGAAGGTTTTACGATCCTTGTGGGAAAACCCGGCAGCCCGCTGTCACAGTGCCACCTGGAGACAGCATGTGGAATTACATGCTTTCTGTCCCAAGCCTGGTCACAATTCATTTTGCAAAATGCATTTCCTGTTGAGTCATTGAAGTCCCACTTCCTAATTGTTTCTGTGCTGACTTCGTGCTTTGATTAAATCAGTACTTGTTTTCTGTTCAAAGTTTCTGTCCTGCTTTACATTCAAATAGCCAAGTTCAATGTGGAGCCGTTTTACTGATCATAAACCCTTGAATAAAAACAGGGGAAAGCAAACAGATAACACTAGAGGGTAGCAGACACCCACACTCCAGGAGAGGGGGCCACAGGCCAGAGTCTGTTCTGTTCGGAGGAGAGAAGCCTGGTCTGGGTGAGGAGTGGGAAGGAGCAAGGTCGGTTCCCCTTGTCTTCCCATGCTGGTTCACATCTGCCTTAAAACCCGCTGAATGATGGAGCATTCAGGGGAAATTAGGTGGTTTCTTAGGCCATCAGAAGGCAGGTTTATGAATAATCCCATAATTCACGACTTGCCTACAGTCCTCAGACTGGCACCCTTTTTGTTCTGATTCTTTGCAGGACAACAGAGCCGAGCTGAACCTTAACCACTCCTAATCCAGACTCTGCCTCCACTAAGCAATTGAAAACAGACAGTTGTTTGTCTCCTCCTTAAAAATCCCCAACAAAGGAAAATTCTATTTCTCACTTGTTCCACTGTTGAGCATGCTTTTTTCCACTGGCAAGTTCTAAATTTGTTATGAACTAGTTGCATAAACTCTTTTATGGTAGAAGATTTACTTAATCTTAATACAGAAGAAAATAATTGTTTTAATCTTTAACCTTTTCAAAAGCTTAAATGTTACTTAATATCTGGTTTTAACAGCTTTATTGAGATTTAATTTACGTATAGCTCACCCATTTAAAGTGTACAATTCAGCGGTCTTTAGTATATTCGCAGATATGTGCCACTTATCACCACAGACAATTTTAGAATGTTTCCACCATCTCAGAAGGAAAGCCCATGTTCTAAGCTGTTGCACATGCACACATACACCCCCAGCACTAAGCAACCACTAATATACTTTCTGCCTGGGGAATTCCGTGGACAGAGCAGCCTGGTGGGCTGCTGTCCATGGGGTTGCACAGAGTCAGACACGACTGAAGCAATTTAGCAATATACTTCTGCCTCTATAGATTTTCCTTTCTGGATATCTCATATGCATGAATCCTACAGTATGTGGGTTGTCATCACTGGCTTCTTTTACTTAGCCTGACATTGTCAAGCTTCCTCCACATTGCAGCATCTGTCAATGCGTGCGTGCTCAGTTGTGTCCGACTCTGCAATCCCATGGACTGAAAAGCCTGGCAGGTTCCTCTGTCCATGGGATTTTTCCAGGCAAAAATACTGGAGTGAATTGCCATTTCCTCCTCCAGGGAATCTTCCCCACCCAGGGATCAAACCTGCATCGACAGGCGAATTCTTTACCACCGAACCCGCAGGGAAGCCCAGTGTGTCAGAAGTTCATCCTTTCTTTGGTCATATATTCCTTTGTGTTTCGCATTTCTTGTATTCATTTGTCAGTTGCTGGACATTTGGGTTGTTTCCAGCTTTTGGCTGTGATGAATAATAATAGGTTTATGGTGCAAAACATATATTTTCCTTTCTCTTGGGTATATACCTAGAAGTGGAATTGCTGGGTCATAGAGTAACTTTGTGCTTAATCTTTTGGTGAATTTCTAATCTGTTGCCCAAAGCAGCTGCACTATTTTTCATTCTAGCCAGCAGTGTATGAGGGCTCTGAATTCTCTACATCCTCCCCAGTACTTGTTGGTATATGTCTTTTTTTTTTTTTTTTTTTTTCCCGTGGGCTTGACCCACCGAGTCTCAAGTACAAGACAAGAGACTCGGTGGGACCACGGTAAACAAGACTGGTATATGTCTTTTTAATTCCAAACTTCTAGTGGGTATGAAGTGATATGTTACTGTGGTTTTGATTTGTGTTTCCCTGGTGGCTGATAACGTTGAGCAGCTCTTCATGTGCTTTTTTGCCGTCTGTATATCTTCCTTGAAGAAATATCTAGATTTCTTGCTCATTTAAAAAATGGGATTATTTTTCTTTTCTTATTGTGTTCTTTTGGAGAAGGCAATGGCACCCCACTCCAGTACTCTTGCCTGGAAAATCCCATGGGTGGAGGAGCCTGGTGGGCTGCAGTTCATGGGGTTGCTGATGGTCGGACACGACTGAGCGACTTCACTTTCACTTTTCACTTTCATGCATTGGAGAAGAAAATGGCAACCCACTCCAGTGTTCTTGCCTGGAGAATCCCAGGGGCGGGGGAGCCTGGTGGGCTGCCATCTCTGGGGTCGCACAGAGTCGGACACGACTGAAGCGACTTAGCAGCAGCAGCATTGTGTTCTTTATATGGTCTAGATAAAAGTTGTTTTTCAGATATATGACATAAATTATTTTCTCTCATTCTGTGGGTTGTCTTGTCCCTTTCTTGATAGTATCCTTTGAAACACAAAAGTTTTTAATTTTGATGAAGTCCAATTAAGGTTTTTCTTTTGTAAGAACATTTCTTCAGTACATGTTACAAAACTATGAGGTATCTTTTTATTTTCCCAATGTAAAATTATAGAAAATATGATGTTTGAAAAACTATGCCGCCGCTCAAGAACCTTTGGTGGATAGAGTTTGCTTTCCCCTCAAGACCATGGGCTTACCGAGGGGTTTTCACCCCAGTGCTGCTTTTTGTGGGTGCTTGCTTCAGTCATTTTTTATTTTTCTTTCAATTTTTTGGTATGCTTCTAACTGGAGAGTTTTTAACTTAACAGTGAATGTAAAATAAAATCTCCACTAATAGTAAATAAAAGCCAGAGAGGTGTAACATTTTTAGAGCTTATGGATATTTTGCTCTTTGTTATCCTACTCCATTTGAAGAACAGCTGTTCGTGTTTCACCACATTCTACCTTTCATCCAGAGACCACTTTGCGTTCTGTTTACTCACAGCGAGGCTTCCCACAGGATGCTCACAGTAAATGTGATAACAAAAGCCGACCACTTTCATGTGGATCACCTTTCTTCCTCTTCCAACAGGTATGGCAGATCCCAGAAAATGGACTCACCCTTTCCCTGACCGAGCCCGTGGTCATCTTAGAAGGCCACTCAAAGAGAGTTGGCATCGTAGCCTGGCACCCGACGGCCCGCAACGTGCTTCTCAGCGCAGGTAGGAGCTGAGCGGCCTCTGCTTCCCCCCCCCCTCCGTCACTCCCCACGGCCCCGTGTGGAGGGAACAACAGATACATTCCAACTGTGCTGGCGGCCGTGAAATCAGAAGAGCCCAGAGTGGGGTGCAGGTGTCCCCCGGCCCGTGTGTGCACACGCGCGCCCGTGTGTGTGTGTCTGTGTGTCCCCCGGCCCGTGTGTGCACACGCGCGCCCGTGTGTGTCTGTTAAGGCCACTTGGGCAGATCCAGTGGAAGCTGTGGACTTCTTGTCTAGAAGCAGGAACGGACACGTGCTTACTTAGTGTGTCTAGCACTTTGTGACTCTAGTGAATCTCAGCAGAGTCACGGTTCCTGCTGGGGCTCCCACAGCCCTCGGTTGTAGTTACTCCTGATGTGCTAGAAGGAGCCCAAGTAGGAGTCAGGAGCTCTGCTATTGCTGCCGATGTTGGGGTGATCTTGTTAGTTAAATATGCTCTCTCCTTTTAAAAATACTTCCATGTTTTTCCTTGTAGTCTGTGTATATTATAGAGAATATATATAAACAAAAAGGAGGAAATAAAAATCACTTATAACCCCATCACCCAGAGGAAACATCATTATTGCCCCATTTTGATGTTTCCAGAAGATACTTCTGTGTGCATCAGTGATTTCACACACAAAGAAGGGCTCAGACTCCTTCACGCGACCTGCTTTCTGCACTTGCTGGTGCACTGGCCCTTCTCATACATACTGCGTGATGCTTTTAATGACTCCATTAATAGTCCATGGTCTGGACGCCTCTGTTTGTTTAGTTAGTCCTCTGTTTTTGGACATGGAGGTGGTTTCTGCTTTTTCACTGCTCAACAGCACTGCAGTGAATCTTGTGACCAAGTCCTAGTTGTTCCCTATTGCTTTCCCACTTGTATACTTTCCAAGTTTCATCTTAAAGAAATCTTTTTCTTTGTTCAAAAATATGAGCGTTTATCTACTATCATATAAGCAATACAAAGGACAGGAAGGAGCTTTGTTGGGTGATGGAAATGTTCTAGATCTCGACTGTGATAGTAGCTAGATGAGTATATATGTCTGTCAAAACTTAACCAATGTATACTTAAAATGAGTGCCTTGTATGCAAACTGTACCTTAAAAAAATTGGCTTATTAAAAATGCAGTGTTAATGTTAGTGGTAGAACTTTAAAGTCTTTCACTTTACCAGTAAAAAGGAGGGGAGAAGTCCAGTTTTTAACTAGGAATGAAAGGTATTTATAATTTATAATATAGTGAGTTAATTTAAAAATCTAATGCCTGGTGCCTATTGAAACCAAGAACTACTTTAAAAAAAAAAATAAAAGGTTCTGTTTTTTAAAATCACAATTGACTATAACTGGGAACCCTTCCAGTGTTTCACTCAGAACCTCAGTCTGATAAGGAGAGAAAACAATTTCAAAGGTGGAATTCCATCATGGAAAATACCCTTCTGCCTGCCTCATCGAGGTCAGACCTAGGGTGTCATCGGCAGACCAAGCCCAGTCTCCTTGCACAAGCTGAGGAGAGTGGCTGATTGCAGCGTTGTGCATGCTTTACAACTATATGATCCATCCACAGTGGCTGGAGTTGCTTATTTGCCTGTGATGAAGGAGGAAGAGGACAGGTCAAGTCTCCATCCCAGAATTTAGTTCCAACTCTTCATACTGTTGTGCAGCTTTTTCACCCATTTCCTACTTCTAAAGAGATGGGAATAGCAGACCACCTGACCTGCCTCTTGAGAAACCTGTATGCATGTCAGGAAGCAACAGTTAGAACTGGACATGGAACAACAGACTGGTTCCAAATAGGAAGAGGAGTACATCAAGGCTGTATATTGTCACCCTGCTTATTCAACTTATGTGCAGAGTACATCATGAGAAACACTGGGCTGGAGGAAGCACAAGCTGGAATCAAGATTGTTGGGAGAAATATCAGTAACCTCAGATATGCAGATGACACCACGCTTATGGCAGAAAGTGAAGAACTAAAGAGCCTCTTGATGAAAATGAAAGAGGAGAGTGAAAAAGTTGGCTTAAAGCTCAACATTCAGAAAACTAAGATCATGGCATCCGGTCCGATCACTTCATGGCAAATAGATGGGGAAACAGTGAAAACAGTGGCTGACTTTATTTTTTGGGGCTTCAAAATCACTGCAGATGGTGACTGCAGCCATGAAATTAAAAGACACTTACTACTTGGAGGGAAAATTATGACCACTCTAGACAGCATATTAAAAAGCAGAGACATTACTTTGTCATAAAGGTCCATCTAGTCAAGACTATGGTTTTTCCAGTAGTCATGTATGGATGTGAGAGTTGGACTATAAAGAAAGCTGAGCACCAAAGAATTGATGCTTTTGAACTGTGATGTTGGAGAAGACTCTTGAGAGTCCCTTGGATGGCAAGGAGATCCAACCAGTCCTAAAGGAGATCAATCCTGGGTGTTCATTGGAAGGACTGATGTTGAAGCTGAAACTCCAATATTTTGGCCACCTGATGCGAAGAGCTGACTCATTTGAAAAGACCCTGATGCTGGGAAAGATTGAGGGCAGGAGGAGAAGGGGATGACAGAGGATGAGATGGTTGGATGGCATCACCGACTCAATGGACATGAGTTTGGGTAGACTCCGGGAGTTGGTGATGGACAGGGAGGCCTGGCGTGCTGTGATTCATGGGGTCGCCAAGAGTCAGACACAACTGAGTGACTGAACTGACTGAACCCTTAGGTAACTTATCTGTCCTGGTTATCAGTAGCTAATTTTTCTAAGTGTTTGCAGAACTGGCTTACTGACAAGAGTTTTGCCTTCAGGATGTCCATCCTTTATGTTGCTTCCTCCTTGTGTTAATGTCCTGGAAGTAGCAAATGGTGCCTCTTTTTAAAGGGGCTTCGGGGACAGGGGGCTGACCATGGAGGGAAGATGGGTTGATGAGCTGAGGGGCTGTGGCTCAGTTGACCTATGGCCTCTTCGGGGATCAGGTTCTGAATTTACATGCCTATTTGATGGCAGTTTGTGCTTCTCAAACCAGGCCAGTCTTGGCCTATTTTTCTCTCCTTTTTGAAGATAAAAATCTGCTATGAGCAGATGGCTGGGCATTTCCGTTCACTTATTGTAATTTACATGCTTTGGTCCAAGACCGTGTCTTACAGCACCATTGATTGCAGTAACCTCCTATCCAGTCTTTGTCTTGAGCCTCCTAAACCATTATTTAAACCCTTTATTTTTAGTTTCTCCGGAAAAGAAAGAAGCTATATTCGTTCTGATGCATGTTTTACTAGAAAAGGAAACTTACAGTCACTCAGGGTCCACCAGCCCAGTTAACTCTATTTTAAAAAAAAATAGGATTCTATTTTCCTGCAGTTCTTTGTTTTTGTTTGCTTGGTATTCTTGTTTGTTTCACATGAACTCAGACTTAACAAGCTGTATTTTTCCTTTACCATGTTTCTTTTTACACAAATCTCTTTTTTCTTTGGTCATTTCAGGTTTTGACTCCTGGCAAGTGGGGCTTCTTATAATTAGCATCTTCATTTCAATACATATGTGTGTTTATCCTCCCTGTGCTTATGGTTTTCACAGATGTGTTGTCGTGCAGGCGTTTCTCATCCCTGAGGGTGTGGTTGTGCTTGCTTGCAGGCTGTGATAATGCCATCATTATCTGGAACGTGGGCACGGGGGAAGCCCTGATAAACTTGGACGACATGCATTCAGACATGATTTACAATGTCAGCTGGAACCGGAACGGCAGTCTGATCTGCACAGCCTCCAAAGACAAGAAAGTGAGAGTAATCGATCCGAGGAAACAGGAGATTGTTGCTGTAAGTATTCTTAGGGCAACAGCCCCTGTATTTGTAGTGCTCCAGTGGGTGAGAGCTTTCTGCTTTTTAACACAGACCAGAGAGGCTGGGCTGCCAGTGCATGGGCCCTTGCTGTATACAGAGACCCAACTGTGAATCAGAAAGGGCTTGTCTGGGCTTCTGTCTCCCAGGCGCCCTTCTCTTCAGAGCTGTGCATGTGCGGCTTTTACCCAGGCCTTCCTGGTAAGACTTCCCTGGTGGCTTAGATGGTAAAGCGTCTGCCTACAATGTGGGAGACCTGGGTTCAATCCCTAGGTCGGGAAGATCTCCTGGAAAAAGAAATGGCAACCCACTCCAGAATTCTTGCCTGGAAAATTCCATGGATGGAGGAGCTTCGTAGGCTGCAGTCCATGGGGTCACAAGGAGTCGGATACGACTGAGCAACTTCACTTTCTTTCTTTCACTTTCTCCCTCTCAGTTGGCAACCATTTCTCACAGAGAGACGATTGAGAATTTGCAAGTCTAGGGCTTCCTTGGTGGCTCAGTGGTGAAGAACCCACCTGCCAATGCAGGAGACATGGGCTCAATCCCGGATCTGGGAAGAGCCCACGTGCTTTGGGGTCATAAGCCCACACACAACAACTGTGCAGCCTGTGCTGTAGAGCCCGAGACCACAGTGCTGAAGCCCAAGCACCCACAAGCCCAAGCTCCTCAACAAGGGAAGCCGCCGCAGTGAGAAGCCTGCGCAGCGCAACTGGAGAGTAGCCTCCACTCCCCACAACCAGAGAACGCCCACACGCAACAACAGAGACCTAGCCTGACCCAAAATAATAAGTAATAAGTAAATAAAATGAAAAGAAATTAAGTTGAAGATACAGTATCACCCTTAAAAAAACAGACTTGGCAAGTCTAGATGAGCTAACCCACAGAGTTTTAACTGCATGCTGGCCTGGGACTGCAGGTAGCTCAGTGGGTTCCCTCCCCTGCTCCTCAGTTGGTTGGTAAAGGGCCTGATGATGCCGAGTGTTCTTCCCACAGCACAGCATCCTCGGTCCTGCCCTCTGAGCCAGGCCTCCACAATATCACACATTATGACAGAGATGGACAGTCAGGCCTTCAGTCACTTCTCCCCTACTCTGTGCCCCATCACAGCCCTGTTCTGAAAAGGTAGCTCTTGCCCAGCATTGCTTTTTGTGAGTCAGGCGACAGGCGTGGCCAGTGCTTATCAAGGCCCTGTGCGTGTGGTTTCTCCACTAGAACCTTCCATAGGGCAGAGCTGGTGGGCTCCCATTGAACAGATGAGGCCAAGGAAGGGGTTAACCAGACTCGACTTCCTGTCCCATGAAATTGCTGGACGCCATAGCGTATATCCACCTTTAGGTTATTATCATACTTTTGAGAAAAAAATGTTTGGCAGAACCCTTTCACGTGTTTTTACGGAGGCTGGACTGGAGTTGGTGGCAGGGACTGGTGGAAGGGCTGAGGCCTTTCTCGGCCAGCTCCCTCGGTGTCTCTGTTTCCTCCTCCTTTAGGGAGGGGAGGTGGTCAGTACTGACGTGCACATGTGCACACACAGGTGCGCACACACAGTCACACCTTTGATGTGAGTGGCATGTGGGGTGTAGCTAGGTTCACTGAGCCCCACTCTCCCTCACTTTTCCTTCCTGCAGTCTGACTATGTGTAAAGTGCCTCTTTGCTTTCTCACCCAGGAGAAGGAGAAAGCACATGAAGGAGCCCGACCCATGAGAGCCATCTTCCTGGCTGACGGCAATGTCTTCACCACTGGCTTCAGTCGCATGAGTGAGCGGCAGCTGGCTCTCTGGAACCCGGTATGTACCGTCGCAGCCCTGCCGCCCCTTCGCAGCCTCGAGCTCTCCCTTTTCTGAGCGCGCCTTGAGGTGGGTCAGTAGATGATAGGGTTCTTGGTGTCATATGCTGAACTCCCGCTCATCTTAAATTGGATGTGAAGTTCTCATCCTCACTGGAGACTTACTGCTGAGTGTGTTTTAAACGTACCTTCTTGATGCTCCAAGGAGTCCGTGTTTACTGTTGTTTTTCGAGAGAATGCATGAAGAATCCAGGGTTTTAGACTTGGGAAATGAGTTCTAAACTTAGTTAAAATGTTTCCTAAAGAACGTGATCAAACGTGTAAATCAAAATAGTCATGCTTGGGAAAATGTTCACGGCAGCACAAGTGGGAAGAGAGTACTGAACTGCATGTATGGTCTGACCCCACTGCGTGTGCTTGTGTGCTGGAGGGGAGCAGCCAAAGCAGTCGTCGCCCCGCACCAGACCGTGGGATTACGGCGTATGCAATGATTTTTCCTGTACCTTTTAGCTTTCTAAAGAATATGAGTTTTTTTTTTTTAACTAGAAAAAAGTACTTTAAAAAGAAAGTAGTCACAGAAGAGATGGACTCTCTCATCTCTCATGGGATCACTCTGATGGGCGCAGTAATTATGCAGTCAAGTCAGCACACCTCAGTGAGCCGGATCTCATAGGGCATTCTCACTGCTAATTACACATACGGATATTACACGTGTGTCCTTAAACTTTCATTACTATAGGGAAATGGCTAACTTAGAGATGCAAGAATGTACCATCTTATGAAAATTCATCTTTTAAAATGTGTGTGTATGTACGTGTGTTTGTGTGTGTATACATATATGTGAGTGTGTGTGTGTGTATATATATATATATATATATATATATATATATACACACATACTTTTTCTTCCAGAAAAATATGGAGGAACCAATTGCTCTTCATGAAATGGACACTAGCAATGGGGTTTTGCTACCTTTCTATGACCCTGACACCAGTATCATTTACTTATGTGGCAAGGTAAGCAGTAATTTTCCTGTTTGATCTTAAATTTAATCCTGTAAGAAGAAAAGTTTATCCTTCAAAGCTTTAGTAGATGGGCAATTGTATAGAGCGCTTTGTAGATGCGTGCTTTTGATGGCCTCAGAGACTCTCCAGAGGGTTCTCACTCCTGGAGTTCTGTGTTAAGAGCCAGGCCTTGGATTATGTGGCCCGACTCAAGTGTCAGAGGTGACAGTCATTACAGGAAGACCCCACACAAAACTCGGAACCCCTTTCTGCTGCCTGATGATCTCTGCCTAACTATAAAGTGTTGGTAGCTTTATCTTCATTACCGTTACATCATTTTAGAAAGTGGTGACCTCAGCATCCCTTCTTTTTTTGTAGGCTCAATAATCATGTAGAATTTTTGTAGTTGAAGTAATTGAATTAATAAAAATAAATCTGTTGATGTGTTCCCTTCCCCAAACCTGTCAGATAGTCCCTCGCTGGGTGAAGCTGGGGGTGTCTTATTATTACGTCTGGTTCACAACTGATGGAGTGAGCTGCAGACTTGCTTGACATTTTTATAGGTCAGTTAGAAACTGACATCTTGTCTGTTTCCTTGAAAGTTGTATTTGCAATGTTAACAGCAGCCATAGACCTCATCGTCAGCCAGATGTTACTAGCATGGGGTGGAAAGTTATTGTGAGTATGTAAAAGCAGCGTGTGCTTAGCTTGTCTTCATCGCTTTAGATTGTTACGTCATTGAAACAGATGGAGATCATGGGAAAGGAGAGGAGGGTGGAGTACTGCCCAGCTCTTTATCTCTTCTTCCACAGACCTCTTCTCTCCCCTCTGCCAGGCAGGAGTGCCTTCATTCTCAGTTTCATGTAACTGCATGATAGTTATTTATACTCAGGCTAGTGTACTCAGGTCTTCAAAAAACTCTGGACCAGCTACGCAAAATGATCACAGAACCTGACAGATTGCAGTGAGATAGCATTCCAATCTGAAGTTAAAGGGTGCTCACTGAAACTAATGTTTCTTCAGTAGAGAAATCTTACTTCTTCTCCTGTTGTCTGGTGTTAGTGCCCTCAGACCTGTGCCATGAAGGAATGTTAAAATCATTCCTTTGGGCGATGAACTTTCCTCCCCGACTCTGCCTTGGTGTCAGACGCAGCGCAGGACAGTCAGAGCCCTCAAGAAAAGGCCGTTTCGAGGGCATGCTAGCCTTGCACGAGTGAGGGCTTGCCCTGCCAGAAAGCGAAACCATCTGAGGCCAAGCCTCCTACGGGGAGGAAGAGGTCAGCGCTGTAGCGGAGTCCCAGCCAGCGCTGAGTTCAGGGAGGAGTGAGACGCCCACCTAAGCCAGGTGTTTTGGCTCACGTCTCCTGTTTCTTGTAGGGCGACAGCAGTATCCGCTACTTCGAGATCACGGACGAATCCCCTTATGTCCACTACCTCAACACATTCAGCAGCAAGGAGCCTCAGAGGGGGATGGGCTACATGCCTAAGAGGGGACTCGATGTCAACAAATGTGAGATTGCCAGGTAAAAGAATCGGTATCGGAGAGCATTTAGAAGGCTTACACCATCCGTGTTCTGGGAGAGCTTGTGATCCTGCTGTGCCCAGTCTTTCTGCCTGTGTGTGTGCAGTAGAATCGTAGAACTAGTGTCTCATTTCCTTCTTAGAAACATGGGATTTGAGAGCAAGAAGGAACCATTCAAAATCATTTAATCCAACTGTGCCCTCCCCATCCTCCAGATTATAAACTTGAAATACAGCAGTTAAGTGGCTTTGCTGGGGTGACTCACACCCTGATTTAGTGAAATCTTTGTCTGTCGTCTTCAGGCTGCAGCTGCGGCCAGTGTCCCCTGGCAGGCAACCAGGGAGCCTGTCCCCAGGATGGAACTGAGGGATGATTTTCCTACCCTGTGAGGGGACCTGCCAGGTTCCTAACTGGCTCGTGGACCTCATGGATCTGAAACTAGACAAGCAGAGATCCATAGCGGGCGTTAGGTTAGTTGACTTAGGAAGCTCATCTGTGTTGTGTAACATCTGCCTCTCTTTACTACTCTGTGGAGTTTTTAAAAATGCATATTCCACGATGCTAGTGACTTTCCTAAGGGGCAGGCTTTTTTTCTCAGTACCAACCGACTGCTGGCCATTTTAAACAACAGAATAACTAGCACAACATTATCAGGCATATGATCATACCACACATCTTTATAACACCGCCTTTACATGGACATTTTTCTAAGTGTGCTAAGCTGGTCACACAGATAACTGACACATCTTTAAAAATAAAAGAAATTTTTATGAGCCTATTTTTATATAATCACCGCACAGTTGTTTTTTTTTTTTAATATTTCAACTATACTACTAAAATACTTCAATTATAGCTAGAATAATGAAGCTGTCACAAATACTTCTAAATTGCGGTTTTATTAAAGTAATCAAAATGTGGTTCAAGGACTTCCCCAGTGGCCCAGTGGTTAAAATTCTGTGCTTCCACTGCAGGAACCACGAGTTCGATCCCTGGCCAGGGAAGCAGGCATGCTGTCCAGGGCAGCCAGAAGCAAAACGTGGTTCAAAACAGACTGAATCTGAACTTTAAATTTACATTCAGGATTTGGAAACGGGTTTACCCTACTGTCGTCTAAAAGTTTGAAGAGACCATAGTCAGCCCTTGGAATTTGCACATTCTGAATCTGTGGATTAAAAATACTGAGGGGGAAAAAGTTCCAGAGAGTTGCAGAAAGCAAAACTTGAATCTGCGGCATGTGGGACACGATTTATGTAGCATTTACGCTGTGTTCACAACTGTTTACCCAGCGTTTACGTCACCCTAGGTGTCATAAGTCATCTAGAATGATTTAGACTGTAAAGCGATGTGCCATTTTGTGTAAAGGACTTCAGAGCATCCTTGGATTCCCGTGTTTTGGGGCGTCCTGGACCCATCCCCCGTGGATACCGAGGAGCGACCGTTTAAGTGGGTCAGTCAGGACGCCTCCTGTTTACTGTTTCTGGGGTGTTGGTTGCGTGTGGGGCATTGTGTTAACCACACGGCCCAGGTCCCCTTTCCACACGGTGAGGTGGGTGCTGGTGTACCCCCTTCATGAATGAGGAGCTCAAGGCCGGCTGAGATGGACACAAGCCCTGGGCTGGGAGTGGAGCTGGCCGTCCAGCTCAGGCCCGTCTTCCCACCGCTGAGCTGACTGCACAGGTTTGGGGCTTGGTGTTCCTGCTCTTCTCACGCTCTGAATAATTCCAGATTTTTCTTGAGTGTTACCCCTGATGTGGTTTGCTCAGATGCCAACATTTAATTCCTAGGATTGTTTTCATTTCCTTTTTAAAAACCCTGTTGATACTTACGAATGTTCAACCACCTTATGTTGGCGGAAGACCTGGCATCCAGGTCGTGGAGACTCTGAGTGGTGGGTGTCCATTGTCTTCTGGCTGTCGACCCGGTGGCTTTCTCACAGGCGGTCCCTCATTGGTGATGTTTTCCATTTCCCCACAGCTCGTCCGCCCCCGATAAGTGGCACTTGACTGTCGCCGTAGCGCGCGGCCTCTGCCCCTGGTTCACGGCCCTGTCTGCCATTCCCTGACATAGCTCCTCCCACTTCCCCTTCCTCCTCTGTGGATGGGAACGCTGAGTTCTCCCTGCTCACCAGGATTTGTCAGATGAGGCGATGGGCAAACGCAGCATGTACAAGAATGCTTACTAAGCCTGTTACTTGGCCTGTTTCACTTAATACAACTTTGCCTTTATCTCTCTTTTGAAGATTCTTCAAACTTCACGAGAGAAAGTGTGAGCCTATTATCATGACTGTCCCCAGAAAGGTAAGTGCCCAGTTGTCTACGTGATCTGTGTTTAAAAAGAATTTTAAGCATTCCACACCTTTCTTCCTCACCTTTGAGTTTCTCTTCTGTGTGTCATGTAGTCTGACCTTTTCCAAGATGACCTGTACCCCGACACGGCAGGGCCTGAGGCGGCCCTCGAGGCAGAAGAGTGGTTCGAGGGGAAGAACGCCGATCCAATCCTCATCTCTCTGAAGCATGGATACATCCCTGGAAAAAACAGGGACCTCAAGGTGGTCAAGAAGAACATTCTGGACAGCAAGCCCACGGCAAACAAGAAGTGCGACCTGATCAGCATCCCCAAGAAGACCGCAGATGCGGCCAGTGGGGTAAGGTCCGCCAGGCCTGGGGGAGTGGGCTGTCCGGGCCTGGTCCTTCCAGAGGCGCCTGCCAGCCCTGGGCCTCTGCAAGTACTGTCCCCACTGGACAGGCAGGGTT
This sequence comes from Bubalus bubalis, assembly GCF_019923935.1. NCBI lineage: Eukaryota > Metazoa > Chordata > Mammalia > Artiodactyla > Bovidae > Bubalus > Bubalus bubalis. The sequence continues at coordinate 8,374,412 of NC_059173.1, read as the reverse complement.
CAGCTGTGATAACAGGCACTATCTGTAGGAACTACCTTGACCACATGGCATTTATGGGTTTGATTCTTTTAGTTCTTTTTTTATGATGACTGGGATAGAAGTCAGCCTGTTACTGATGCTGGGGAGAGGAGGTCCCAGAAGAAAGGAGGTCCCTGAAGGAAGAAGTGGTGAGAGAGTATAGGAGTTGCTGGGTGTTCAAGTGATGGAGTGAGTGGGACTTAGAGGCTGAGATGACCCTGGGTGTCTTAGCAAGAGTCATGTCAGGGAGCAGAGACTGGCAGTGAAGACCCGTGTGGCCCTGGGGAGGGCAGGGGCGAGCCAGGGAGGGGAGGGGATGGGGCGTCGGCAGGCTGTGGAAGGGAGTTCTGGGGGCCAGGAGGGCCAGGCGTTGTTGACGACGAGAGGAGTGGCAAGCAGGGGACAGGTGCCCTCAGGCTGTGGCCAAGGACGCTGCTGGAGGCACCGTGACTTCGGAGACAGCAGAGTTTCCTCTCGAAGAATCAGCTCTACGAGGGAGAAGCTCAGGCTCTTAGAGGAGCCACAGGGCAGGGGATGTCATTCCCAGGAAGGACCTTCTGCAGGAGCTGATGGGTGCTCGGCAGCCTCTAGAAGGTCACCCTCACCCTGGCCACATAGAGGGTGTTCTGCTTGAGGAGGGTGATGGGGGTGTCTAGAATGTGGGGCAGCCTTGCAGGGTTCAGTCTCTTCCGACAGCTTACCTGTATCCCAAGAGTCCATCCAGGCAGGTGCACAGGTGAGGGGCCAGGAGCCGTGATGCACAGTTGCTTTGCTGTGGGGTCAGGGGAACTGGCCAGCGCTCATTGCGTTCCTACGAGGCCCAGCCTGCGACCTGCTACTTCCAAGTAGAACATCCCGTTTATGCCCCATACGTGCTACCTGTGCTGGACTTCGCTGCCTTTAGTCACCCTCTTCCCTCCCCCCTTTTTTGTTTCCTTAGCAAAATGAAGCCAAGTTGGATGAGATTTTAAAAGAGATCAAATCTATAAAAGACACAATCTGCAATCAAGACGAGCGTATTTCCAAGTTAGAACAGCAGATGGCGAAGATAGCAGCTTGAAGGTCCACCCCACCCCCCAGATGGGAGCAGGAAGGCGTGGTCCCGGGGAGGGCGAAGGGAGGCACTGCCTTTGGAGACATTCTATTTCAGATCTGTTGACCAGCGACAGGCCACGTTCCAGTAAGAACTCAATTCGTCTCCCAAATTTGCAGAAACAAAATGTGATTTAAAAGCTGAGCTTTTTACCAGAAAACTTTTTTTGATGTTTTAAGTGTTATGTGACTTGTGAACTTCTAAAAGACAAAAGTGCTACTTTGAAAATCCCAGATATTCTGAATTTTAGAAACCCAACCAATTCTGATTCAGTGTCCTGCCCAAGTACCTTTTTTTTCCTTTCTTTATATTTTTTTTTTACAAACAGGGACCAATGCCACATTGCTTTTTATATTTCTTTTTTTTTTTAATGTTGCCAAAACCAAAAGTAGCTTTTTTTTTCTTTATATTTTGCTACTTTGCAGTATTTGTGTGTGGGTTTTTTTTTTTTTTTCCTTTAATTTGAAAGGGACAGCACTGTGTATGTTTATAAACTAAATGAAGATAAGATATTATTTTGTATAAACATTCATCTGAGAACAGAGCCGTAGCCACACGGTGCTGACTTCTCTGCAGCACAAACCTGGTCATCTTAATGACTGTACAAAAGGAAGACTTGAAAAATCACGTGGATTCGTATTCCCACCCTTCCCCTCCCATTGAGTCTTCTGATCAAAAAAAAAAAAAAAGGCTCATATTGAATCATTTTCTTTCTCTTTTCTAGAAATTGGGTGGTTGTACCAGAATGGAATTTTGCTTCTTGGTTATCCTGTGCTTCAGATGATTATAATCTAACCTAAACTAGCATGTGTTTCTGCGGTTTTGTTACACACATAGAATCTATTGCCTTCATCCCTTTTGATGTCATATTTCAGGTTTTGGTCAATACTTGACAAGGGTGTCCAGGACAAGGAGCCACACATGCTGTGGAGTGTTCCTTCTTGTCAAGTTCGGCAGCTTACCCAAGGTTAGACGGGACACAGACTAGGGAACCCAGAGGGGAGTGTGCGCCCTGCGTGTCGCCTTGTGTGATCCTCTGTTTTCCCGCTTGTCCTGTGCTGGACAGCTTACCATCCCCACCCCCACCCCCACCCCCACCCCCCCGGCCAGCATCCCTGAAGCTCCTGCCCTTCCTTTCTCCCTTCTTCTTCTGTATGTAGCTCTCCCTCTCAGAGCTTCCCTCCTCTTGCGTTTCGGTCCTAACTGCATTCTGCTGAGCTGCGGCCAGAGGGTGCTGTTGAATACTGAGACTGAGAAGGGCCAAGAAGGAAGCAGACATCTGCTGTAGCTTTGATGGTGTCGCTTGTCCCTGTGCGCCCTCTACACAAACTCACCCACGCCCCCTGCAGCGGCTCCAAGGCTGCGTCCAGACCCAGAGGCTGCCTAGTCCCGGGCCAGACACTGAGCTTCCAGGCCTGCCCCTCTCCTGGGTTAGCAGGAACCCCTCTCCATTTCTGTTTTCTCAGAGCACATGCCTGAGAAAAAAAAGGTGTAAGGAGCCCTTTTAGAAGAGCTGAGCGATGGAATAGGAATTGTGTCATGCCTTTGGGACCACGGTGGGGACGCTTGCATGTGTGCCTGTGGGCGTGGGGCCGGGACGGGACTGGCTGGAATAATTTGTGAGCAGGGGGCCAGGCTGAGGCAGAGTGTGGCGTTGGTGGGTTGGGCCACGTGTGCAAGCTGTCCATGTGTCCACGTAGAAAAGGTACCATGTTCTTAGCCAACCCTGGGATTGCTGTCTCCACAGTTTCAGGGTATTTGAATGTTTGGTGTGGTTTTGTGTGTACGTGTGTGCTTTAAATACTCAAGTGGATAATGAGATATAAAGAAAACAATAATTACAGTGGTTTATATTCAAGCCTGTATGTGTTTCTTTATCAACACAATCTGCTGAAGACCTTCATTATTAAGATTCAGAAATGTTCTAAGGTTCTGATACCCAATTAATTAAGTGAGCAAAATTGTTGTTGGTGGTGAAACACCATAGGAAATATGGCTTGGAGACATAAGGAGGCAGGAGCCGGTTATTCTGACCTGAGTGTGTAGCTTATGGCTTATTTAATGAACGGATTCCCCGCCAGGCTCAGAGTTGGTGTTTGACGCTCTGTGGGTTATTTTTCTTGTTTTGTCTTTTTTCTTTTTTTAAATCCGAGCTATCTGAGAGAAGACCCAGTGAATTACTCCTAGATCGGCTCTTATAGAGCAGCCATCGTATTCTGTCGAAACACTTGCTTCCATTTTAAAAGATAAAAGAAAAAAAATTGATTACAAAACGGTGTCCGTGTTTATTTCACACGTCCGCTGTCTTTGAGGCAGCGAGTGCCTTGCTGCCTGACACAGTGTCTCTGACTCAGCGGAACCGTCCGCCCCTTTCTCGGAGGGTAAGTACGGGGCATGTATGAGTGGGCCCCCTGGCTCTGGAGGTGGAGTGGGCCCCCTGCACAGCTCCCACAGTCCTGTGACGAGCTGATTCCCTGGGAATCAGGGCTTAGGAAAGTGTCTCTTCCTTGCAGAAGCCCAGTTCCCTTGGTTTGACTGTGATTTTTATTCCAACAAAAGGTTTTCAAGGTCATTTGAATTTCGTGGCCCTCTCTTAGCTCCCCTTTCTACACTGAAAGCATTATCCCGTGACATTTCAGTGATCATAGCAAAGAATTTCCCACTGTTTGGTTTCTCTAAATGTCTGTGACTACGATGACCCATTGGCACGAAGCCTCCCCTCCTCAATTTCCCTCTCCCAAAGTTGCTGTAGTCTGTGGGGAGAACAGAGGCCAGAGCCGTGGTCTGCCCATCCGTCTGTGTCTGCAGGAAGTGGAAGTCGGCCACGTCCGTCTGCAGCCCCTCAGCGCCCCCGGTCAGGGTGCAGACTTGTGGTGCAGGGTGTTTACGACTGACTGGTTTTCTCCCCTTGGCCGCCTTGCTTCATTGCCAGAAGACCCAGGGTGTTAGCCCCAGACAGTCAGCCAGGCCCCATCAAGGGAGAACTTCTGTTTTTCGAAAGGCTACTTCCCTTGCCGCCGTTCTTGGTGTTCTGTGTCCAGAGGAACTTCTGTTGGCGCTTCAGACTTTCTTAACCCTGAGTGGCCCTTCTCTTTGCGCCAGTACATCCCCAGGTCCTCAAGCCATCATGAGGTCACAGACATGAGTCATGGTCAGGGACACCCACTTTTCCTTGTGTGAATGGGCTGAGAAGTTTTTCCTCCACTCCTGGAGAGAGTGTATGTAAATTGGTACCTTTGCCGAGCGTAGGTTGATAGGGTATATCAGAAGCTTTAGGTGTTTTCACCTCTGGAAATTCTATCCTAAGGAGGCTAGCGGGAGCCATGTTTGGGAATTAGAGGTGTAGGAGTTAGTTGAGCAGCTTGGGTTCATTATTAACCACCCCAGAATAGGTTGTTTTTGACAAACCCTTTTAAGGATATGGGGGCTTCCCTGGTAGCTCAGCTGGTAGAGAATCTGCCTGCAATGTAGGAGACCCCAGTTTGATTCCTGGGACAGAAGGTCCTGGAGAAGGGAATGGCTACCCACTCCAATATTCTTGCATAGAGAATCCAATGGACAGAGGAGCCTGATGGGCTACAGTCCATGGGGTCCCAAAGAGTTGTGGACACGACTGAGCGACTAAGCACACAGCTTCGGGATACATGTATATGTAATGAATATTTATATGTAGGATAAAGACCTCTTGAGAAACCTATATGCAGGTCAGGAGGCAACAGTTAGAACTGGACATGGAACAACAGTCTGGTTCCAAATAGGAAAAGGAGTACGTCAAGGCTGTATATTGTCACCCTGCTTATTTAACTTATATGCAGAGTACATCATGAGAAACGCTGGGCTGGAAGAAGCACAAGCTAGAATCAAGATTGTCGGGAGAAATATCAATAACCTCAGATACTCAGATGACACCACCCTTATGGCAGAAAGTGAAGAGGAACTCAAAAGCCTCTTGATAAAAGTGAAAGAGGAGAGTGAAAAAGTTGGCTTAAAGCTCAACATTCAGAAAACGAAGATCATGGCATCTGGTCCCATCATTTCATGGGACATAGATGGGGAAACAGTGGAAACAGTGTCAGACATTATTTTTTGGGGCTCCAAAATCACTGCAGATGGTGATTGCAGCCATGAAATTAAAAGACGCTTCCTCCTTGGAAGGAAAGTTATGACCAACCTAGATAGCATATTCAAAAGCAGAGACATTACTTTGCCAACAAAGGTCTGTCTAGTCAGGGCTATGGTTTTTCCTGTGGTCATGTATGGATGTGAGAGTTGGACTGTGAAGAAGGGTGAGTGCCGAAGAATTGATGCTTTTGAGCTGTGGTGTTGGAGAAGACTCTTGAGAGTCCCTTGGACTGCAAGGAGATCCAACCAGTCATTCTAAAGGAGATCAGCCCTGGGTGTTCTTTGGAAGGAATGATGCTAAAGCTGAAACTCCAATACTTTGGCCACCTGATGTGAAGAATTGACTCATTGGAAAAGACTCTGATGCTGGGAGGTATTGGGGGCAGGAGGAGAAGGGGACGGGAGAGGATGAGATGGCTGGATGGCATCACCGACTCGATGGACGTGAGTCTGAGTGAACTCCGGGAGTTGGTGATGGACAGGGAGGCCTGGCGTGCTGCGATTCATGGGGTCACAAAGAGTCGGACGTGACTGAACTGAACTGAAAGACTACAAATGTTGCCATGTAGGGTAGCAGTTGTGGGTAATTTTTCATTAACTGGATTTTTTTTTTTCTGAATTTCTCAATTTCCTATAAATGTCTTAATTCCCAGGAAGAAGTTAATAATGTACAAATGATAAATTAATAGTTCGTTAAAGCAGGAGGCGTCGTCACTCAGTGATGGGACATTAAAGTCACACTAGGGGCAGGGACTCCATAGGGCCTCCCAGCAACACCAGTGTCCATGCTTCACGGGGTCAGTAGTTAAACAAAAGGAAACTTTTTTGAAAATTGGATAATTGCTTTACAATGTTAAGTTGGTTTCTGCTGTTTAACAATGCAAACCAGTCATAACTATAGATACAGATATAGATATACTGGAGTGGGTAGCCATTTCCTTCTCCAGGGGATGTTCCCAACCCAGGGATCGAACCTGGGTCTCCTGCATTGAGAATACAGGCAGATTCTTTTCTGTCTGAGCCAACAGGGAAGCCCAGATAGAGGTCTATATATATTCCTTCCCTAGTGAGCCTCCCTCCCCGACATTCCACCCCTCTAGGTCATCACAGAGCACCAGGCTGCTCTGCCAGGGCAACACAGCAGTTTCCCACCAGCTGTCTATCTCACACGCAGTAAGTATGTATATGCCAGTGCTATTCTCGCTTCGTCCTACCCTCTCCTTCCCCCACTATGTCCGTGAGATACTTCTCTACATCTCGGTCTCAGGAAACTTTTCTCTTTTCAAATTTAGAAGGAAAAATAAAAGTCCCTTCTTATCTAGACTTAAGAGTGGGTAAAAGATTTTAAATCCTAAAGCAATTGAATGCATCACAGAGGAAAAGACAGATTGGCTGCATAAAATGCAAATTATGTATTCAATATTTGGCATAAAAAATGAAGGCCACAGAAAGTGGGAAATATGTTTTCAACCAACACGATATGGGGTAACATTTTAATGTGCTTAATCTCAGTCCCAGCTGCCACCTCTGTTTGAACAGGGATGGTTCCACCTCCCCAGTGGGGCATGTCCAATTTTATTAATAAGTCCAAGAGGGTTTTGATGTGCAGGTAGCAACAGTCTTCGTCCCATCCCCTGGAATTTAGTCCACCACCTACTGGTTTAACACAGACCTAGAAGTGGAAGGGGTTTGTTAGGAGACACTAGTCATAGAACACTTGATTGAAGTTTCCGAAAGAGAAAAGTGGAAAGAGAGAAATTACTCCAGATATAAAGATCTCTGGGGGTCAGATGGCTGCCAAGTTTGGTAGTTGGGTTGCACGTTGAGGAAGGTGAGTTGAGAGAAGCTGGTGGCCTCTGTGAGATTCAGTGTAGTTTCATGTTACTGCATGGAAATGAAAATGAGAAAGCTGATTTTCAGAGCCTGGGTTCATGAATGGAGGGTGGCAAGTGCTGAGTGGAAGAACCCAGCTCCCCTAAGCAGAGAGCAGTGCCTGGAGCTGGGGTCAGACCAGATGTTAATCCATTGATGCAGTCAGCTCAGGAGATTGAAAAGCAAGCGGACAGATTGTTACCGAAACCACTAGATGCTTAGGGTTGGGTTTTTTGTTTTTTTTTTAATGGAGGCTTCCTCATGGTGATCTGAAAGATTCAATATTTTTGGAAAATATGACATGGTGGGTTTGGAGCAGCACCGGGGAGAAATGATTCAGACAAAGGCCTTGATTCAGACAAAGGCCTGCAGACAGTTTCGGGTGTAGGAAAAGCTTTGGGTTGAAAGAGGCGAGGGGGGTCATCCGTGTCTTAAAGGGGAAGAGCAAGTAACTGGTCTGGTGTCGGGTGCTGTGTGCGAAGGCTTTAAACACCAAGTACCATCCCACCTTCACGACTGGCTAGTCCGGGGGGTATGGACAGATCACAGTGTGAAGGGGTCACACACAGTCCTGGGGAGCCCTGAGGTGCTGCAGCAGCTGGAGAGGGGCAGGGCGGCCCTCACCTTCTTTACAGCCCTGCTATCTTCTTATTACTCATTTCTAAACCACCCCTCCCCACCATGGTTCCATTCATCTTGCCATTCACTGAGGAAATACTTATTTTTATAGTGAGAGATTTTTTAAAGGGCCTGTAGAAAAATTGGAGTAGAGCCAATGACCAAGCGGCCCAGCCAGGAAAAGCTGTTTGAATCAAAGCTCAGTGCCCCGTGGGTCAAGAAGTCAACCTTCAGGGTTTTAGCAACAAAATCCCAGCTCTGGGGGCTCTAGTGAGGCCTGAGAGCTGGGAAGTTGCCCCATAGATAACAGGAAGTTGCTGCAGATTCATTTCTGTGCCAAGATGCTATTTGGATTCTAAAAGGTAAGACAAAGCACTTCTGGCCAACACATCGCCATCCTCAACTGCAGTTTCCCAAAGTGACGAGCCAGTTCTTAACAGCCTGGCCAGCTTCTACCAGGGCAGCAGGTTCAAACGTCCCCAAAGACCGCAAGGTAAGAGATCCACATGTAGGCCCTGAGCACCTGATTTCTCACCCCTCTTACAGGGCGACCAGCCGTTTGAACAGCCTTGTAACTGGTTCCTCTACCTCTGCCCCTACCCGCCTCTTCCCTTTTTTGCTTCCAGAGTGACATTTCCCAGAATAGAGTCTGTCAAGGTCTCGGGGGGAGACACAAATGGTTCCCCTCTTGTCTCCAGCTCTTCAGAGAGAGCCCCTTGGACTCACCCCTGCCTCCCACCCACCCCACCTGGCTCCTGGCTCCTGTCTCACAGCCCATAAATCACTCATGTCAGCTCCAGCCTGAAAACAACGTCCATATTCTAGCTACTTCTCACACCGCCCCTGTAACCCTGGTAGTTCATGCCCCCTTCCTCTCTGAAACAAACTGACCTGTATTATGTTTTCCCAAGAACGAGAACTAACGAGACGTGTTCATATATGTATATAGTGAGAGATTTATCAAAAATGGGCTCACATGATTGCAGAGGACAAAATCCCCATATCTCCAGTCAGCTGACTGGAGACCCAGTGTTTCAGTTTTGAGTCCAAAGGCAGCAAAACAGTGCTCAAAGTCAGGCAAGGAGTTCGGTCTTACTCAGCCTTTTCGATTCTAGTCTGATCTTCAACTGATTGGATGAGGCCCACCCACACTGGGGAGGGCAGTCTGCTTTCCTCAGTCCAACGATTGAAATGTGCATCTCACCCAGAAACACCTGCACAGACACACCCAGGATAACACTTGACCAAATATCTAGGTACCCTGGGACCCAGTCAAGCTGACACATAAAAATTAACCATCGTGTCTTCCTCACCAAGCTTCCTGTTGTCCCCCACTTTAGTCTGTTCTTGGCACCGCAGCCAGAGTAACCTTTTAAGATATTAAGGCAGGGTTGGGTAAACAAAAGCCCACAGACCATATCCTGCCTGTTGGAAGTTTCTGTATAATCCACAAACTAAGAAGTGTTGGGGGGTTTTTTTGCATTTTTAAATGGCTGTAAGAAAACAGCAAACACACAGAAAAGAACAGTGACAAGTAAAAATTGTATCCAATTCAAGTTTTAGTGTCCCTAAATTTTATTGGAACACGACCACACCCATTTGAGCAGCATCTGTGGCTGCTTTCACTCTATATCCTTAGTGTTGAGTAGGTACTAGGAGACCCAGTGGCCACAAAGCCTGAAATTTGCAATCCAGCCCTTTTAGAAAATGTAGACTGACTCCTGTTTGTAGGCTCCAAACCTTCCATGGCTTTTCATCCCACTCAGAATAAAACGCTGGAAGATCCTCAAGGCTGGCCCTTGGCTTCCTGACCTCCTCTCCTAATGTTCTGTTTGTCAGAGGCCCCCTACCTCTGAGTTTCCACCTGTGCTGTTCTCAGGACCACCCATCCTTCCCCCACCCCCGGTATCTGCAGAGCTCCTAACACCTGTTACCACCAGGTCTATCAACTCTTTAAGTTTCTGTCTCTCCTAAATGGAATGAGGACAGGACCAGTACTTGACGCTAGTATCTCTAGAATCTGGCATATGCAGTTAATAAACATTTGTTGAATGAGTGAATTGAAAATACAGACATTATCGGAGGTGAAGGTACCTAGTGGAATATCTGGGCAACAGTACTTAGCTTCCAGAATATGACCTTCCCCTGACCACAGTCCACCCCAGGCTGGACCAATGAACCTGCCACCTTGAGTGGCAGCAAGTCCTTTACAAAGGAGTTGGATTAGGGGTTCGGGGAGCAAGCAGGCAGGGCAGATGTGCAGTGATAGAGAAAGCATCCTGGTTTCCTTCTGCTCCCTGAGTCCATGCCTGAGATCCAGCTTTCCGAAACACACTAGGAATCCTGCTGCCTAAGCCAGTCTGAGTTGAGTATGTCTGCAGCCAAGACCGCTTCCTCATACGGCTCTGTCTCTCCCATTAGAGCCCCTTGAGTTCCGAGGGCCAGAGTTCTTCATCTTCGTGCCTTTAGGGCCAACGAAAGCCCAGGGCTTAGGGTGGCTTGTTGGAGGTATTGATTTCTTCAACTGCTATGTTCCTTGGAAAAATCACTGAGTCTGGAGCACCTTTTTAAGATTTGATTGCTGTCTGGCCTTCTGGTCTGGGACCAGCCCCTGTGCCAGCCACTGTCCACCCTAAGCTGATCCAGTGAGCCCTAGAGACTCCCTCTTCACTCTGAAGGACTGGCTTACCCTGTAGGCTTCCATCGAAAGCAGCCAGCTCCTAGGGCTGCCCAGAGATGGAGCCAGAATTGGGCTGAAGGTCAACTCCCGGAAGTTCTGTTCTCATTGAGAAGGGGAATTGTTGCAGGAAGAGACCCCTTCCAGGGCCCAAGGGTCAGCTCTTGTCTAGCACTCAGTAGTGAATTGTCCTAGGAGACACAGGTGCTGATGAAGCAAGAGACTTTATTGGGAAGGGGATCCCGTTCCCCGGGTGGAGAGCAGCAGGGTAAGGGAACCCAGGAGAACTGTTCTGCTAGGTAGCTGACAGTCTCAGGTTTTATGGTGATGGGGTTAGTTTCTGGGTTGTCTCTGGCCAATCATTCTGACTCAGGGTCCTTCTTGGTGGTAGAAGGACCACCAAGATGTAGTCCTTCTTGGTGTGGACCTAGAAGCCAAGGTGGATTCCAGCAAGGATGCTGGGAGGTTCATAGGAAATATGGACTGGTGTCTCCTCTCTCCTGTTCACCCTTCCCAAATTCTCACAGGTGGTGGCTTGGTAGTTCTGTGTTCATTACCAGAACCTCCTGTTGTAAGATAATTCATGCAAGTGGTTACTATCAGGCCTGGCCAGGGTGGGCAGTTTCCGTCAGTGTTTCCCCTAACAGAATGACATCCTTTCTCTGCTGGGCCTTAAAGTGGCCATTTTCCCCTTCAGACATTTAAATCAGCAAATGGCATTCTGTGAACCCTCCTTTTGTGTCCACGAGGGTGTTGGGGAAAGGGGAAGGGCAGGGCAGGCATTTGGGTGTAGTCCCCTCTGCCTCTCCAGGGCAGGACCTTTTATTACAATATCTCTGTTCTCTATTTTAGAAGACCTTTGTTTTCACTTGAACCAAGGGTCCCGTGGCAGGTAAATTTGAAAACTGCTGCGTCTCCAGCTGTGCCATGCTCAGTCACTCAGCCGTGTCTGATTCTTTGCGGCCCCGTGGACTGTAGCCTGTCAAGCTCCTCTGTCCATGGGATTCTCCAGGCAAGAATACTGGAGTGGGTTGCCATTTCCTATTCCAGGGAATCTTCCTGACCCCGGGGTTGAACCTACATCTCTTATGTCTCCTGCATTGGCAGGCGGGTTCTTTACCACTAGTGCCACCTGGGAAGCCAGACCCCTCTTTGTCTGAGAGGAAGCCAGAGGCTTTGCTATCTGGCCTACCTGGGCTCCGATCCCCTGGGCCCTTCCCTGAGCCCATTTCCTCAGTGGCACAATGGCCACTTAGGAAGGCAGGCATGATTCTATGAGACACCACCCCCATTTTCCTGCAGTTTCCTCCGTTTTTAGGGAAATGGATGTAGGGTCACGCAGGAAGTGGATATCTTGTGGGGGAGGGGCCCCAGCGAGTCCCCATCAAATTGCGAAGATGATCAGATCTCAGCTACTCCTGGCCTTTCAGATACAGTCCCTGCTTCTCCACATATTTCCAGAATTCCACAAGTTTTGTCTGTTTTTTCTTTTCTCATTTTCTTCAATAAGTGACCAGCTTATATGTCTGGTAAATACCAGGTTGAGGCTAAATTCTGCTGACTTTGGCCACCTAATGCTTCCTCTCTTTGTCTCTGTGGTATTGTTTCATAAGAACAGTGTTCCCCACCTCAGTCCCCACCCAGAAAAAACTAAGGAACCAAATGCAATCACAGATAGTCCTTGCCACAAGCAGAGCCGTATAGGTGGCGGTGAGGCTGCTGGGACTGGGTGCCCACCATGTGACTGCGGCCATCGCACCCATCACCCAGCGGCAACACGACCGCATTTGGCCCCCAGATGAGTATTTAGGAATGTCCGAGTGTGAGAAGGTTGCGGGCTCTTTGGATAGCAAATCCTTAGTTGTTCAGCTGGGGACCCAAGGAGCCACACCATTCACTTTAAGACAAGGCTGCTCCAAGCTTTAGTTAATGTTCAGGGACACATGTTCCCCAGAAGAGTCCTAAATGGCCCTCAGTTCCCAGTCTAGCTTACCCCCGAACTCTGAGAGGAAATTAACGCTCCGTGGCTTTGCTGATAGCAATTCCTGCCCCACACCCCAGCCACTCGTGTCTTGGTGAAGAGTGCTGGGAAGTACTGCATATCCTTGCCTCTGCCTACATCGGTGGCCCTACCTGCTGTCAGGCCTTGACTGAGTCTTTCCGTTGTTTGGCACTAAGCATTCAAGTCTCTGTTTTGCAGATGAGTCAGCCTCAGAAAGCTCACGTGAATTCCTTAACACCACACAGCAAATGTGAAGCAAGGACCCAGTTCTCCTGATCCTTAGGCCTGTGTTCTCTTCCTGGCCACATTTAGTGCCCCTGCCTAGTGGCTTTTGGCCTGACCACTAACCCGAAGGCCCCAAGAGGACAAGGACAAGAATGTTCCCTGCTTGTGGCTCATCCCAGTGCCTGGCGCTTGTCAGGGCTCAATAAATGTGTCCAGTACTGAGAGAGCCAGAAGCGTAGACTTAAGTGGACCAATGTTTCATTCTGCCCATGGGTGGGGACCAGGTGGGGCCCTTCTCCAATCTGGTTCTTATAGCCAGTGACTTCTATTTTTCTAGATCAGGGATCAGCAAACTGCAGCCTGTGTGACAAATCTGGCCCTGCATCTGTGTTTGTAAATAAAGTTTTATTGACACAGAGCCATCCTCATTTGTTTACATATGGACCATGGCTGTTTCCGTGTTACAACTGCAGAGTTGAATAGTGTTGACAGATCCACAAAGCTGAAAAGCTTTGCTTTCTAGAATTTTATAGAAAAAGCTCCCTGATCCTATTCTAGGGAATGAATTGTTCTCTGAGAGTTTAGTCTGTGATGTGAGTAGGTCCCTAAATCCCCTCCAGAGAATCTTCCATGGAGATCTTCCATAGTCCAGCTGAGGAACATTTTGAGAATGCCATTGGCCCCATTGCTGCAGCCAGGGGGACATTGGGGAACCTGACAAACAAGGTTGAGGGGTGGGAGGAACTGACCCCCAAAACCCCACAAGGATAGAAACAGTCAAAAACTGCAGCTTGTCTAGCCATCCTGAAATACAGGGTGTCTGTAAAGTCCTTGTACCGTTTAGAGCCTATTTCCTGATAATAAAGCTGACATATACATCATTATATACCCTTTTCTATTTAAAAATACAGAAAAAGAAAATATTCAGAAAGAAAGGGCCACTGCTATGCTTACAGGGCACTGTAAGCTTCTCTTTCAGTCCATCCACTAAGCAACCACATCCAGTTGAAAGTATGCTGTTTGTACACTTTTTACACCCCGTCCTTTTCACCTAAAACAAGGTACAAGTGCGTTTACACACATTTAGCATAAACGTGACTTCAACGCCTGCATCTTTATCCCGTCAAAGGACAGGTTTCCATACTGTGGGACTTGTGTGTTTCTTACCGATATTTCTCTTAGGCGAAATGTCATTGCTTCCATCCCCAAAGACATCTGCAGTGCTTTTCTGGTTCCATCTGTAGAAGTGGAAACCCACTCACTGCATGCTTGCATCTTCCTGGGTTTAGGTGCTGTAAGGTATGCTTTTATGGTTTTCGCACAGACGCCGAGAACCAGCACCCCTTAGTACTGTTTGCTCCTCTACCGGGCAGATGTAGCAGCACAAGTCTTAACCTTGACATAGCTTACCTGCTGCTAAGTTACTACCTTCCTCCTTATGTAGAGCACTTGCTGGTTATAAAGAAGATTCACCAGCACTCTAATACTCTAAGCCGGCACGAACACGAGCCAGGGGTGTAGACTGGGGGCTTTTTTCTGGCTGCCTGGACTCTGCCACTGACTCTGTGTGACCTTGAACAAGGCACAGCTTCGCTCTGAGCCTCAGCATCCTAACCTCCAAAGGCTGCTGTGAGCCTACAAGCAGATAGATGCACAGAGTCTGGTGCTTAGCAGAAGCCAAGGTAATGTTAAACTTCTGTATTTTAAGGCTTTGCAGGAGAGGAAACCGAGGCTCCAGAGAAGTGACTTGCCTGGGTCACTCAGCTTGTAAAAGGCCAGTTGCCAGGCCCCTGGTCTTGTGAGTGGTCCCCTCTGGGTGACTGCTCCTGGATGGTTTTTCAAAGTTCACAGGGGCATAAGGGCCCGGGGCCGGCCTGTGGAAGAATTAACTTTCCTTTCAGCTGTGCCAGAATCTTCTGAGAAGCAGCTTGAAGCTGCACAGGGGCCAGAAGGAAAGGAGGTGTCTGGGGGACGTGGGGCCCTGCCTCTGCTTCCTCTGGACCCCCTAGCCAGTACCCCCACCCCAATTCCGCAGGTGGGGCCAACAGCCTCAGGCACCCCACTCACAATTGAACAAATGACCAAGGCTTCTGGCCCTGTGGCTTGGGAGGGGCTGCTCCCTGCTCTAGAATGATCAACTTATCCTGGTTTGCCTGGGACTGACCCAGTTTTAACACTAAAAGTCCCACATCCCAGGAGCTCCTTCAGTTCCAGCAGGCCTGCCTCGTTGATCACCCTCTGTGTAGACTGTCATCCCTGAATCAGACTCTCACGGGGTCTTTCCTGCAGCAAAGTCAGGGCTGCTCCCCTCTCCACCCCGGCAGGTGGGCGATTGCCCCATTGTTCGTTCCCATCAGAGTCTTCCTCCTGTCTCTCTGACTTGGCCATTAGCATCTGCCCCTAGTTCTTGGACAACCTTCCATCTTTGGAGGGCTTCCTGTTTTATGGATCAAGCACTGGGACCTGGATGAGGTCACACAGGTCTCTGACTCCCGGCCAGCGCTGTTCCCTTGACCTCTGCGTCTTGAGGACCTCGTCATTGACTTCACACCTGTGGGCCAGGTGATGGGCTCTGGTTCGGGATGACCTGGGGTTTGAGGTGGACATCTGGGGCAGAGCCTAGCAGAGGGACTGTCCCGCCTCCGATGGGCTTGTGAACCCGGGCCAGAAGAGATGTATTAATGTCTGAAATGCTTATGATCGGGGCATGGCCTTCCTCCCCTGGGTGAGGCGTTCAGAGTTTCTCGGCCCCTGCCTGTGAGGGCTGGCTGTTCCCACACCTGCTGAGGAGGAGCAGGAATCTCTGAGTGTCTCCCTTCCTCTTTGGGGGCTTCAGGTTCCCTGCCTGTACAGACTGAGTGTTTGGGTCCCCTTCTGGCTGTAGCTTCCTCAAGTGATCAAGATTCTGTCATGTGAACACCCACTGGGGCTCTGATTTTCAGTTTAAGACAACAAGCCAGGATGTGGTGCTCTCTGTGCATGTGTCCTGAGCCCCACCTTGTATTAATACAAAGGCGCTGGCCAGACCCTGGAAGGCAGCCCTCCCTGTTCCTTGCCTTCCTTGAGAGTCTGTGCATTCTCAGGCCTCCCAGCCTGGGCTCCCAGCTCTGCGCTCTCCTTGGGCTGTTGCCTTCTCCCTGGGCTACTTGTCATCTCAGTGGCCACTTCTCCTTGGAAGAGTCTCATGTCAACTCCCTCCCCTGCCCAGGGTAGGTTTGGGGCCCCTCCCTGGCTCATCCAGGAGTGACATGACCACACCACTCTGTCCTAATGATCTGTTTACTTGTTTACTTGCTGGCTTCCTCATCAGATGAACAGCCGCAAGAAGGCCAGAGCCCAGAATTACTTGCCTTAGGGTCTCAGAGCAAAGATGGTGGGGTGTCAGAGTTGGCTAAAGAACCAAAACAGGAAAGAGAAATAAAACAGGCAGAACCTGCCCTCATGGATTTTGCAGTCTGTCTCCCCAGAGAGGTTCTTGATTGCAGCTAAAAGGAGCACTCGGGCACCTTCGAGAGATTCTTGGATCTCCAAAGCATGGTTACATTTGATTTGCAAAGCTCAGGAAGATCTGTGATTTGAATCTCCCCCGCCCCCAATTCTTTTCTTGGCCAAGAATCGAGAACCATCCTCCTTTGCATCTGGTCAATCCCTCCCTTCCAGGGCAGGGTGCCTTCTCACCCCACCCTCCATCCTTGTGGTAATACTGTGGCCTTTCTCAACTTGAGCCTCCTCCCAACTACTCCCCCACGAGTTCCCATGTGGTTCTAGGTGTTTTTCACGGTCAGGAACCTGAGAGTGACCTCAGGCTCCGCGGGGCCCTGTCTCTCACTCCCCACCAAGCTTGATTAACGTCCCCGAAGCTGTCACAAACAAGGGGCTGTGGGCGGTCACGTGGCCCTGAGCAACCACACTCTCGCTTCCTTCTTTTACGCACAGCCGTTGGGGGTTGGTGCGATCCGAGACCACGGCAAGGGTGCCACAGCTGTGCTCGGCAGCACAGGCTGAGTCCTTGTCGCTAAAGCAGAGGAACCACTTCTCCTGGGCCCACGAGGTGGCTGTCCCATGGTCTGCTGAGCACGGTAAGTGCCAGCTTGCAAAACCACGGGGAGTGGCTGGGTGGTAGAGTCCCCAAGGGCTGGCAGGCCTGCCTGACAGACAAGGGCAGACTGGCGGCCAGCCCCAGGCAGGACCTGAGCTGCAGCCCCTGGAAAGAGCATCCCAACACTCTGAGCACTCGGGATTGAGGTGTGCCTGGAGTTCATAGCTTTATTCTGCCATCTCTTCTGGGTCCTAACCCCCTCAACTTTCATCTGTTCCTTCCCACGAGTTTTGCCAGTAGCTGCTGGCTTGGGGGTTACTGTGAATTCTCTTTTTTAATGGAGAAATCAGGAATGTTTCCCTAAAAATCATCCTACCCCTTCATGGGTGGGAAACCAAGGCCCAGAGAAGAGATTTGCTCAGGCTGTGGATCCATTTAAAATAGCATTTTTCAAACCTGTGTTCTTCACATTTTTATAGGACTGAGGAAGGGATGCGTGTGCACAGCAAATTATTAAAATATTAGAATTCAGAAACTACTGCTAGCAAAAGAGAAAGTCAGAATAATGATGAGAATATTCCTGTTTTGTGTCTGGAGTGCTTTAGGGGCATATAAGGGCATGGTGGGGGGCTGGTGGCTCAAGCAGTGTCCCCCTATACACACACATACACAGAGACAAGGAAAGGATCAGGGCCGGTAGGCTCTGGTTGCCTGGAATTCTTTTTTTCTTGGAATGTGGCTCCCCTTGCCTCAGGCAGGCCACACCCTGCATGGTAGACTTCTTCCTTACCGGGCTTGGCCGGCAGACCCGGCAGACTGAAACTGAACAGAATGGGCTGGGCTGCAGGGTGAGCACCACCTGGGAACCTCAGCCTTCAGAGGGGTCAGGGAGTCATCAGAGAACTCTGTGCCCCCTTTTAACAGATGAAGAAACCAAGGCTTTAGAGGGGTGAAGCAGCTGCCCTCAGCGGTACGGCTGGGAGGCGGGCAGGCTTCACTTGTGGTGGCCCCATCTGGTCACCGGACCCTCACGGAGCCCACAGAGATTCCAGGTTTGGGTCTCCCGGCCTCTTTTTGCTGAGCTGGAGAAGGCAGAGGGTGGGGGTGGCCTCTGGCTAGAAGGAAATAGGATTGTTACTGGTTGTGCTGCTCACTGCAGGACAGGACATTCCATCGAGAGACAAGGTGTTGGTATAAGGAAGAGCAACTTTATCCAGAAAGCCAGTTGACTGAGAAGATGGCCCACAAAGAACCATCTTACTTGAGTTAGGATCCAGGCTTCTTTTATACTAAAAGGGAGGGGTGGGGTGGCTGGTTGCTGCAAACTTCTTGGAGTTGGAATCCTTTGTTCTTGCAGCTGTCCACAGTAGTTCTGGTCACGGTGCTCCTATAAACCTCTACCAAGACAATTGTTATTTTTTGTTCGGCAACTTTCTAATCTCTATATGAATGGAAAACTGTTATACCTTTAAAGGTCAAGTCTGGGAGGCAGAGCCTTGAGAAACAAAACAGTATGTGTATTTCTGGCTATAGGTGACTCATTTGTTTTTTTTTTCTTTACAAAAGTGCAGAGCCAGAAGACCTAACCAGAGGCAACAGAATACAAGGGTTAGAGCTAAAGGAATAGATCTAACGTGGAGCCAGGTCTGTTCTTCTCTGTTACAGTTCCCTACTGTCCATGTCCATTCCACAATGTTGGCAGCAGTGGGGGTGGGGAGGGTGGGGGGAGGGTGGGGGTTGGGGGAGGGTTGGGTCAATGATCACCCTGGCTACTTCTTGCTGAACAAGGGCGAGGAAGGGGTGATGGGGGAATGGAATTTATCAACTTGAAACTGGAAGTATTCCGAAGTCCTAGGCTGAGCATAAGCCGTTTGCATTATGAGGACATTGCCCCGCCTTTTTGCAGCTCTGTCACACTTAGACAAGAAGACTTCCCAGGTGGCTCAGCCGGCCAATGCAGAACCTGAAGGAGACGTGGGTTTGATTTCTGGGTTGGGAAGATCCCTTGGAGGAGGAAATGGCAACCTACTCCAATTCTCTCACCTGGAGAATCCCATGGACAGAGGAACCTGGCAGGTTACAGTCCATAGGGTCACAAAGAGTTGGACACCACTGAGTGAGCACATATGCACACTTAGACAAGCACTTGCACACACACACGTGTGTGTGTATATATATAATTCCCCTTTACCTATATATAAACTCTAGCACTTGAGGGCACCGAGGCTGCTCTGCCATGTGCTATCTTTGTATATTTCCCCTGTTGGCCACACTTGGACAGAGCTTGATTAAAGCATTTCCTTTCCAGCAAGTACCAGTGAAATGAGAGAGTGAAGTCCTCATTACTTATATGGTAGGGGCTGACTTGAAACAGCAACTTACGATCTAATGGATTGCAACGCCGAGTCTGTCGACCTATTGGCTACAGGTTCTCCTGGTCAGGCGGACACCAGGAATCCAATATTTCAAAAGGGCTTAATTTAAGCTTGCTTCTGGGAACCACTCTAATCCTTTGCAGGGCAACTGGCAAGGCCTTATCCTCAGGTACATGAGTAGTTTCCAGTCAATATGATACTTGGCTGATATTTGTAGATAAAAGCAAGCACGTTGTCACTAATGTTAGGCAATACAGATTGGGGGATAATTTGCCTTTCTTGGGATGCCATTGGCCCATACTTCTGGTCTTACCTTTCTGTAGACCTCAGGGAGATCATCTAAGTTTTGTCCATTTTTCTGAGTTTTCTAGGAGAGCCCTCTGTAGGTTTCAAAGCAGGTTTCGGTGGGACTCTGATATCTAGTGGTCCCGTTGGAAAACGTCACTTGAGCATTTAGTTTACAGAGGTGATCTTGGCCTAGGATGAGGATAGGGAATTCAGGCATGTACAAGAAACTATATTTTAATATCAAATTTCCTAGTTGGCATTCCAGTGGTTGTGAAAATGATCACCTCTGTACTTCCCCTGACAGCCCAGTGACTGGGGTAGACTGGGAGGTTCTCTGTGCAAACTGAGGGTTTCAGTTCAGTTCAGTTGCTCAATCGTGTCCAACTCTTTGCGACCCCATGGACTGCAGCATGCCAGGCCTCCCTGTCCATCACCACCTCCCGGAGTTTACTCAAACTCACATCCATTGAGTTGGTGATGCCATCCAGCCATCTCACCCTCTGTCGTCCCCCTTCTCCTCCCGCCTTCAGTCTTTCCCAGCATCAGGGTCTTTTCAACGACGGAACTGAGGGTCTAGTATGGAGTTTGTTCCCCCGTGTCTACCAGAAAATCAACCAGTTTGCTACTCATTGTCAGTTTTACCCAGGGCTCCTGTGGGATATTTGAATTGAGTGTCGTACATCCAGAGGAGCCCCAGGCCTCTTCATTCATCATCTGAACATTCTCCCCTCTCTATGGTCTGATAGGCCCCACTCCTATCCTATCCTATAGGAAATATCCATTTCTAGCCCTCTTTTAAAAACTTATTTTTATTGAAGTATAGTTGGTTTACAATGTTGTGTTGTTTTCAAGTATATAATACACTGATTCAGTTATACATATATTTGTCTCTATCCTTTTTCAGATTCTTTTCCTGTATAGGTTGTTACAAAATACTCAGTATAGCTCTCTGTACTATATGGTAGGTTCTTGTTGTTTATTTTATATATAGCAGTATATAAAAATGTTAATTGCATATTCTTATTCCTTCCCAACCCCCTTTCCCTTTAGTAACCATAGATTTGTTTTCTATATCTGTAGGTCTATTTCTGTTTTATAAAAAGGTGATTTTGTATTTTTTTTTTGAGATTCCACAAATAAATGATATATTTTTCTTTCTCTATATAGCTTATTTCACTCAGTGTGATAATCTCTAGCTTCATGCATATTGTTACAACTGGCATTATTTTGTTCTTTTTTAATGGCTGAGTAGTATCCCATTGTTTATGTGTGTATGTAATACACATGTACACACCATATCTTTTTTTTTAAGTAATTTATTTTTTATTGAAGGATAATTGCTTTACAGAATTTTGCTGTTTTCTGTCAAACCTCAGCATGAGTCAGCCATAGGTATACATATATCCCTTCCCTTTTGAAACTCCCTCCCATCTCCCTCCCCATCCCACCCTTCTAGGTTGATACAGAGCTCCTGTTTGAGTTTCCTTAGCCAGACAGCAAATTCCCGTTGGCTATTAATTTTACATATGGTAATGAGAGTCCCTTGGACTGCAAGGAGGTCCAACCAGTCCCTTCTAAAGATCAGTCCTGGGTGTTCTTTGGAAGGACTGATGCTAAAGCTGAAACTCCAATACTTTGGCCACTTCATGCGAAGAGTTGGCTCATTGGCAAAGACTCTGATGCTGGGAGGGATTGGGGGCAGGAGGAGAAGGGGATGACAGAGGATGAGATGGCTGGATGGCATCACTGACTCCACGCACATGAGTTTGGGTGAACTCCAGGAGTTGGTGATGGACAGGGAGGCCTGGTGTGCTGCAGTTTATGGGGTCGCAAAGAGTCAGACACGACTGAGCGACTGAACTGAATATAAGTTTCCATGTTACTCTTTCCATACATCTCACCCTCTCTTCCCCTCTTCCTAGGTTCATAAGTCTATTCTCTATGTCTCTCCACTGTTGTCCTGTAAATAAATTCTTCAGTACCATTTTTCTAGATTCCGTATATATGTGTTAAAATACGGTATTTATCTTTCTCTTTCTGACTCACTTCACTCTGTATAATAGGTTCTAGGTTCATCCACCTCATTAAAACTGACTCAAATGCATTCCTTTTTATGTGTGTATGTATATATACACATATACACACCACATCTTTATCCATTCATTTGTCAATGAACATTTAGCTTGCTTCCATGTCTTTAGCCCTCTTTTCCTTTAATTTCAGGCGTTCTCTTCCCCAGCATCCTTTCTCTTTACAATAAGTCCACTGTTTCGTACATAGAGCTGGCTTACCTTTCATAGAATCTCCTGTCTTCCAGGAATCCAACACAGCCGTTAGAAAAATAGCATTTCACCTTGGTCTTCTTTTGTCTGTGTCTGTTCTCTCCTGTTGAATACCTCAAAAGCAATGTCTCCCAACTGAGAAGGATTCATTCGAAAGGCACCGTCTAATTTTTACAACTTTCTCCTGCTATCTGGGGCACTTTGCCCCATAAAGTTTGCATTTTCCTTTCTAGTATTTTCAGGGCCCTCAGGATCTGCATCTTTATAGAGTCTGATAAATTCTTCCACCAAATTTAGAGAGGTCTTCATTTGATTTGTGCTGAATTTCTTGAACCTTTTCAAACTCTTGTTTTGGGACCCCTTTTTGAAGCCCTGCCAAGATGCACTTACGGTAGTGCTCTAAAAAGGGCACTGGGAATTCCTGGGGGTTCAGTGGTTAGGACTCAGCGTTTCACTTCTGTGGCTCTGGGTTTGATCTCTGGTTGGGGAACTAAGATCCGCATGCTGTGCGGCATGGCCAAAACCAAGCAAAAACGGACATTGCTCCCCGACTAAAGCTCCCAGTTTGGTTCAGCTGTGGGTGCTGCCAAGTGGGCTTTGGGTCCATTAGGTGGAGCTGGTATGCTTCTTCCCTGGCCTGATCAGTGACTATTCTCCTTTCATCTCCTATGAAGATCATATTGAGAAGACTTTGTATGTCTGTTCAAGTAGGGTGGTTCAGTTCCGTCGCTCAGTCATGTCCGACTCTTTGCGACCCCATGAATTGCAGCACGCCAGGCCTCCCTGTCCATCACCAACTCCTGGAGTTCACTCAAACTCACGTCCATCAAGTCGGTGATGCCATCCAGCCATCTCATCCTCTGTCTTCCCCTTCTCCTCCTGCCCCCAGTTCCTCCCAGCATCAGAGTCTTTTCCAATGAGTCAGCCCTTCACATGAGGTGGCCAAAGTACTGGGTAGCAAAACAATTCTGTCCTTCAGAAAGAATCATCCCTATAAGGAGGGTTGTCCAATTAAATAAATCCAAGGTTGAGAAGGGTCTGTGCATCCATAGAAACCCAGCCAGCTGACCTTTTTCATTTATGCCCTCTATGGGGTAATTGCCCTGCTCTGGGAGTGGCTCCCGGTCCAAATTGGGTGCCATGTTGAGTCTTGGAGAGTGACACCAGACCAGGTTCCAGTGCCCAGGAAGATAACTGATCCTTTTAAGGGGAGGGAACCAGTCCAACCACTT
Source organism: Bubalus bubalis (assembly GCF_019923935.1). Taxonomy (NCBI): domain Eukaryota; kingdom Metazoa; phylum Chordata; class Mammalia; order Artiodactyla; family Bovidae; genus Bubalus; species Bubalus bubalis. The sequence continues at coordinate 8,351,569 of NC_059173.1, read as the reverse complement.
CCCGAGCCCCAGTGTTGGGAAGTAGGGCTGGAGAAAGAAGAATGGGAGGCAGTGGGAGGAATGGATATGTTGGCATAGTGGCTGGAGTGGCTGGGACAGCCAGCTCTGCCAGAGGAGCACTTCAGGTCTGGAGCAACGTGGCTTCAATCTCCTTCCTTTCCTTTTCTTCCTGTGTGACAGGTTTTCCCTTGAGCTTCTTTTCAAGCCTTTGAAAAGCCTGTATAAAGCAACAACTGTAGGACTTTTCTCATCCCGATGTAATTGTTTGCACAGAGGGGATTTTATCATTCTTCCCCACTTCTTCACAGAATGGCTCTAATTTCACGATTGTATTGTAATTTAGAGAGCCATTCAAAGGCCAGGGTTTCTCAGATCCTAACAGGTACAGTGGCCCCCACATCATTACAGTAAAATGTCCTCTTCCTGTTCGTCAAGGGTTCATAGCTGTAATCCAGAGAAGGCGATGGCGCCCCACTCCAGTACTCTTGCCTGGAAAATCCCATGGACAGAGGAGCCTGGTGGGCTGCAGTCCATGAGGTCGCTAAGAGTAGGACACGACTGCGTGACTTCACTTTCCCTTTTCACTTTCATGCATTGGAGAAGGAAATGGCAACCCACTGCAGTGTTCTTGCCTTGAAAATCCCAGGGACAGGGGAGCCTGGTGGGCTTCCGTCTATGGGGTCGCACAGAGTCGGACACGACTGACGCGACTTAGCAGCAGCAGCAGCAGCGTAGCTGTAATCAGACCACTCACTTACCCAAAACGCACCCCCAGAAGACTATTTTTGGGGATATTTGAAACATCCCCCGTCTTTTAAAGGCAGACAAGGTGGAGCCAGGCTTGTTCTGTTACAGGATGGCTGGTGTGTGTGTGTGTCCGTGTGTCTGTCCGTCTGTCTGTCTACAGATAGCCTCTGAAAATTGTCAGTTCTTAAGCTAAAACCAAGTGTGGGTCTCAGTGAATTCATTTGTGGAAGGACCTCACCTCCTCTGTTACCAGACCAGCAAATTTGGGTACGACAGTTGAGACTTGGGTTTTTTTCCCTATTTTTTGTCCACACTGGAGGGGCATGTGGGATCTTAGTTCCCCAACCAGGATTGAACCCATGCTGCTTGTACTGGGTTGGAGTCTTTGCCACTAAAACCACTGGGGAAGTTCCAAGAGTTGGGTTTTTTGGAGGATGAGAGAAAGGCAAAAAAAAAAAAAATCTTAGATGTCACTATGGTTTGTGTCCCTGTAAAGGTCCACATAACATTCACCAGGTATGAAAAAAAATGAAAGTGTTAGTCGCTCAGTCGCGTTGGACTCTTTGTGACCCCATGGATTGTAGCCAGCCAAGCTCCTCTGTCCATGGAATTCTGCAGGGGAATCTTCCTGATCCAGGGATCGAATCTGGGTCTCCTGCATTGCAGGCAGATTCTTTACTGTCTGAGCCACCATCAAAGCCCTGCTACCTACTCCAGTATTCTCACCTGGAGAATCCCATGGACAGAGGAGCCTGATGGGCTGCAGTGCACGGGGTCGCAGAGAGTCTTACTACACATGAAGCAACTGAACACACGTGCGTAATGTCTGGAAAGGCTCCTTGACGGCTCTGGGGTAATTGATAAGAAAAGGTTGGGAAGTGCAGGATGACACATGCGAGGCTGAAAGCCTGCAGATTGCACACCCTGGGCAGCTGAGAGCCTGTTGCCAGGTCCCAGTTTGGTGTCCACTCCTGAAACACATCTTTAATGAGCCCCCAGGATGCCAGGCCCGTGGGGACTGGGCATCCACTGGAGACTCGTGGTCTGAAGTAGGTGGCCGGCCATGCTGCCTGCACTCCAAGGTACCAATATCAGAGCACCTACCAAGCACCTGTCTGTCTGCTAAGCCCTGGGCATGTAGCATGAGTCATAAGAGTCTCTGGTTCCTATTTAGCATTTATGGACTGATGGGAATGAATGTTTTGAAAGTAAACAAGCATTTTTTTTTTTAAAGGTTTAAACAACCGGACTAATCATTCCTGGGCAATCTGGGAGGGCTTCTTGGAGGAAGCAGCATTTATTCTGGCTCCAGAGAACGTCCAGGCCTGGTTCACAGGTGGTACGGAGCTGTGCCTATGAGGTGGGCTCTGGAGCAAGACCACTCAGGTTCAAATTCCTGCTCCTTCTCTTACTGGCCATGTGGTTCTAAGCACCAAGTGAGCCTCAGTTTCCCCATATTTCACATGGGGTTAATATGAGGAGGCTGTGGGGCCTGAGTGAGCTGATAATTCATGCATAGCTCTTAGAACAGTGCCCAGGGCGTTGTCTACACTAGATACATGTGATTCACAAACCACAGGAGACTGAGGCTGTGTGTGGTACCCAGGCTTCTGGGGCTCCTGGCCCTGGCTCTTTCTCACTAACAAGGTCAGAAGTGCGTCACAGTATCCCAGGGTTGCAGAGTTTTCAGGGATATGACCTTCTGTGCAGAATGACGATGACCGCAGCTTGCCTTTAATGAGCGCCTGCTGCTGCTGCTGCTGCTGCTAAGTCACTTCAGTCATGTCCGACTCTGTGCGACCCCATAGACGGCAGCCCACCTAAATGTCCAACCTGGACCAGCTCACTTCAACCCGTACCAACCCCACAAAGCATACATAGGCGCTACTGGAATCTTGTATTCCAGATAAGGAACTCACGGCTCAGAGAGCTGGGTTCAGTGGCCCAAGGTCACACAGCTTGTACGTGACAGAGGTGGGACTGGATCTGGTTTGATACTGGATTTGATCCTGAGCGGGGCCAGGGCCTGTCCGTTACCAAAACTGGGGTCCGCTCTCGTGTGTGCAGTCAAGCCAATCTACTGACACCATGTTGTGGGGGAGGAAAAGGCAGTGTTTACTGCAGGGTAACAGACAAGGGGTCTAGGACAGCTAGGGCTCAAAAAGTCAGAACTCCCCTATGAGCCTTTGCAAAGCACTTTTATTTTTTTAAAGATATTTTTTGATGTGGACCATGTTTAAAGTCTTTATTGAATTTGTTACAGTGTATGCTTCTATTTTCTTTTTTTTTTTTTGGCTGCAAGGCATGTGGGATCTTAGCTCTCCAAGGATCGAACCCACAGCCTCTGCTTTGAAAGGAGAAGTCTTAACCACGGGACCACCTGGGAAGTCCTGCAAGGCATTTTTCAAGGCCAGATGAGGGAAGGAGGAGAGTTGCACAGTTCTGACTGGTTGATGGTTAGGTAACAGGGCAGCATCACAAAGGTTAACATCATCAATCCTCGGGTGCCAGGTCTGGGGGCTATGTGTTCATCCACCTGGTGGGAGAAGGGCTAGCATCTGTAAAACAACTCAGGAAATGTGCATCAGGTAGTTATCTAGGTACTTCAGGGAAGAGCTAAAGCAGAGAATATGCGGGGGAGGGGGGGTGAGGTGTCTGTCCTAAGAAGGCCCCACAGGGTCCTCCTTGGTCACACGTCCAGTCCAGCAGGACTCAGACCTGAGCTGGGATCTTAGGTGGAGGGGACGCCTGGGCCTCCACTGGATCCTCTCTCTTGAGGCTCCTCAACCACACCCTGAGATGCTCCATCCTTCGGATCCTCAGATTTCAAGCTTTTGAATGCTGGGATTCAGGATTCCAGCTGGGAGGTCCCAAATTTCTTGAGTCCCATGAGTGTCTTTCCTGAGTGGTCCAGGGCAGCCGTGCAGAGCTTGGGGCTGGGGTGGGTGTGGGAGGTGGCCCCTGGCAGCTCGCCAGTCTACACTGCCTGAGTGCGGAAGTACCCCAGTTCAGGGTGGAAGGAAACAGGTAGTGTCTGACCGCCTCCATTGGGCAAGTGATGAAACAAATAGGATGTGGCATCTCTCTGCCCTTCTCTGTGCCCTGCCCACCCCTCCCGGTGATAAGTGACTGTTTTCCTGCCATCAGAGGACAGAAGAGGCAAAAGGCGGGGGCTGAAGGAAATAGCTTCACTGCCCTTAGCCTCGCTTCCCTAATCTGTGTAACAGGAACCAGAGCGGCCAGTGCCGGGGGGGTAGGCGAACGGGTCCCCCACATGATGAGGTAGTGAAACGATCCATCCACAGTGGGGGTTTATGCCACGTTGTTTCGTTAGGGTACACGTGTCCTAGCAAAGATGAAAGTCATTATCCTACCTGCCAGACATGCTGCTTGTACTCTGCTCCTCTCCTTGTTACCTGCGAGGCTCTTTGCAGTCACAGAGCCTCTGGGAACTGTGCGGGTTTCAGTCCTATGGGTGAGGCCTGCCCAGCTGCAGCCTGGCTCCAGGGTGCTGTATCCCCGGTAACCTTCCTCTTGAAGCCCACAGTAGGGCAGGTCCCAGGGTCGTGGTTGCCTGAGACTGGTGGGGACGAGGGATGGTCAATGCTAACACTGGGAACATTTGGGATGCGCTGGTCGGCTTAGGCCCAGGCAGGGAGATACTGGCTTTTCCCAGTGCTCCCTGTTGCATCCCGAACAGGCAGGGAAGTCTCTGCTCTCACATAGGTCTTTGCAGCTTCCCTAACGTACGGAGGTAGGGAGGTCGCCACCTCCGTACCCTCCCGGAGTCAAGAGGCCCGCCCCCCATCTCCTCTGCTCCTCTGTCCGTAGCCCCCTGCCAGATGCCAGCATCAGGGGACCTTCCTGCAGCATCTCATTCTGTTCTCATCTTTGAGACAATACCACCCATCTTACAGATGAGGAAACTGAGGCTCAGACTTGGTAAAGCGATCTGCTCAGGTTATACAGCAGCTCAGTGGTCTCTCTTCCACCCCAGGCTGCCTCCGTGTGAAGGGATGGGTGCAGGGGGACAGCCCACCTTGGAGACCACAACCTGGCCCCTTCCACAGTACCCTCCCAACCTCCCTGACTCACCCAGGTACCTCCCTAACCCAGGAGCCAGTGGGTTGGGTCTTCTGTTTTTGTTCTCCCTTTCTGCTTCCAGGAAATGGCTAAGCGCTCTGCCTTCCAGGAACCGAGAACTGCCCAAGTGGGGGTAGTGCGCAAGCTCATAGTTACAAAATATGTCCTAAATATGGCTTCTTCTTAAAGTCCCCTGCCGTCAGGAAAGTGGGGCCAAGATTAGGCCATATACTCTTTCCCAAGGTGCAAAGAATGTCTGCCTCCCAAAGGCAAATTCAGAGGCAAAGAATGTGTGTGTGTGCGCACACGTGTATGACACATTTATTAAGCACGAGCTGCAAGTTGGCACTTTTGAATTCATTATGTCATTGCATTCTCCCCAAAACCCTATGAGATGGGTGGCGTTTGTTGTTCCCATTTTACAGATGATGAAACTGAGGCTCAGAAAGGCAAAGATCTGAGTCAGGGTGATTTCACTTGTAAGGGACAGAGCTGAGACTTGACCATCCTTTTGTCGGACCTGAAAATCTGTGCTCTCAACCTTGTGCCCTGCATAGTACCCAGTACAGAGAGCACCAACCTTTCTGGGTGTTACAGCCTTCAGGGTCCTCCTGATTCCTTCTTTGCCCTCCCTCTCCTAACTGGGTCCCCAGTGGCAGGCACAAACCCACCAAGCTAAGCTGTGTTCCAAGGCTTTGCGCCTTCTGCCCTCTCAGCTAGGTTAGGTCTCTCCACAAAGCCTTCCTGAGTTCTCGCTAGCTTTGAATCTGGTCTCCGCGACTTGGCAGCTGTGTGTCTTTGTGCAAGTCGCTCTACCTCTCTGAGCTTCATCCCTCCTCAGTAAAATGAGGATATCTGTGAAAGCCAGATGTGTCTGGTGCAAATATCATTGTTTAGTTTAAGAAATTATTTTAAGGTAAGATCAGACTGGTATTTTAGAAACCATCGTAATTTTAACTAACATGTGAGAGGTGGAATTGAGTCTAGAAGCAGAGGGTCTATGAATGAGTTACAGATATTCAACAAATGATGAACAACTGCTCTCTGCTCTGAATTACGTGAAGTACAAGGAAAGGTATCGAATAAATGAGAAAATGCTTTGAAAAAGTAGATATATGTATCAACAAATGTATACTGGAATCACTTTGCCGTACACCTGAAACTAACCCGACATTGTAAAATCAATTATACTCCAACTGAAAAAAAAACCAGGAAAAGTTTTGGAAATTATCCAGGCGCTGCTCCACTCTGGCATGAGCTGGTCGGCTTAGTCCCAGGAAGGGAGATACTGGCTTTTCCCAGTGCTCCCTGTTGCATCCCGAACAGGCAGGGAGGTCTCTGCTCTCACACAGGTCTTTGCAGCTTCCCTAACGTGGGGAGGTAGGGAAGTCGCCACTTCCATACCCTCCTGAGTCAGAGGCACCCCTCATCTCCTATGCTCCTCTGTCCACAGCCTCCTGCTGGATGCCAGCATCATGGGACCTTCCTGCAGCATTTCATTCTGTTCTCATCTTTGAGACAATACCGCCCATCTTACAGATAAGGAAACTGAGGCTCAGACTTGGTGAAGCAATCTGCTCAGTTTACACAGCAGCTCAGTGTTCCCTCCTCTGCCCTGGGCTGCCTCTGTGTGCTGGGGTGGGCTGGGGGGAAAGCCCACCTTGGGGACCACAACCTGGCCCCTTCCACCTTGGATTGCATATTGCTGAAGGGTACTATGTCAGGGAATCAAGGAATCTCAGCCCAAAACACAGCTGTTGGTCACCACAGGATTCTCAGCTGCAAGATTTTGAATCCCACAAACACCAGCCATTGCCAGGGGGAGAATAAGGGGAGAGAGAGAAACCCAGGAGGCATGAGTGTTCACAAGGCCAAGAAGAAAGACCAATCATATGGCCAAAGGGAGAGGCACTGCCCTTTCTGGCTCCCTGGTCAGGAGGCTGAGGGGTAATACAAAGACAGACAGTCACTTTTGCTACCCACAGGCAAACGAGACGACTGTCAGATCCCTGAGGACAGGCTGTTCACAACAGATTTGAGTCATTCTCCTGGCCCCAGATACAGCAGTTGATGGCTCTGGGCCCTCAAGGACTTACAGGATAGATTTACTGAAAGAACCGAAGTAGCTGCTATTTGTAGGAGCTGGAGATAGGAGCAAAATGCTAAGGGCTTTGTAGGTATCACCTCATTTTATCCTCACAGTAGTCTACAGGTAGGTGCTATCATCCCCATCATATAAGCAAGGACCTAGCCAAAGGGAACTGGATCAAGCCAACACATGGAGAAAGGATGAGAAGACTGAGAATCTGAGGGACAGGCCAGGGTTGTGTGGGATGGGAGCCAAGATAAGGGAAACTGGAACAGAGGGATGCAGAGAGAGGAGTCAGCGTCACACTTCAAGAGGCCTCAGAGGGCCAAACGAGCATCTTTATCCTGTAGTCCCATGGTCACCAAACTCTTGCTCATGGACCCCATTGGTGGACAAGATAGGTACATTGATATATTTACAAATTGTGTACAGGTACCACTGTGCTCATGAGACATTGTAAATGTGTACACAAATAGAAGTTAAGTGACACAGAAGTTCATATAAGTAGAAGATCTAATGTAATCTTTCCACACCCCAGTAGACTGTCTTGTCCACACTGTACTGGGTCTTCGCTGCTGCACATGGACTTTCTCTAGTTTTGACGAAACTAGTCTCTAGTTTGGACTTTCTCTAGTTTTTTGCGGGAGGGGCTGCTCTCCAGGTGCGATGTGCAGGCTTCTCGTTGTGGCAGCTTCTTCTGTCGCAGAGCACAGGCTCTACGGCATGCAGGCTTCCGCAGATGTGGAGTGTGGGCTCCGCAGCGGTCACTCAGGGGCTCTGCAGCACAGCTTCAGCAGATGTGGTGCACGGGCTTAGCTGCCCAGTGGCACGTGGAATCTTCCCAGACCAGGGATTGACCCTGTGTCTCCTGCACTGGCAGGTGAATTCTTAACCACTGGACCACCAGGGAGGTCTGAGGCAAATATTAATACATTTCTGTGCACTGGGTCAAGGGAGTTGAAGAGCGCCCCCAGATGGATTCACTGATGCTGGTAAGTAGTAACAGCTGCTATTTGTGGAAAGCTTCTGTGCACCAGGCGTGTGCGGGGTGCTGAGGATGCTCCAGACCAGAAGTGTTACCATGTGGATGTCCAGGGTCGCGGTCAAGGGCGTTTGGTGGGCCCAGGAGTGCAGCTATCCTGACGCCCCATTGTCCACGTCCCCCCTCCAGGTGCCATGTTTCTGCAACTCCTGCTGCTTCTGGCCCTGCTGGGCCCTGGCAGCAGCCACCAGCTGGGGAACACCAGTAAGTATGAACCTGTGAAGGTCCCAGGTGAGGAGAGAGTCCCAGAAGACGATGAAGACTATGACTATATAGGACAAACGGACCCTCCAGAGATGCTTGACAATATCACTGAGGTCCCCAAGTTTCTGCTTATGGTGGCAACGCTGGGGCAGAGAGAGTCTGCAGGGCCTGTGACTCCTGAGTCATTCATTCTGGAGGTGTCCACAAGGGACTCTGCTGTCCTGAGTGCCACAGGGGCAACCACTGAGAAACTGAGCCCAAAACTGGTCACACTGGTCCCGCTGACCAGAGAACTGGTCACTGAAATCCCTCCCAAAGTGACGGATCCATCCACAGAGCTGGCTGCAGCCACAGAGGCCCTGTCCACGGACCCCGTGACCACAGAGGCCCTGTCCACAGAACCCAGGCTCACAGAGGCCCTGTCCACAGAACCCATGGCCACAGAGGCCCTGTCCACGGAACCCAGGCTTACAGAAGCCCTGTCCACAGAACCTGCGGCCACAGAGGCCCTGTCCACGGAACCCAGGCTTACAGAGGCCCTGTCCACAGAACCCAGGCTTACAGAAGCCCTGTCCACAGAACCTGCGGCTACAGAGGCCCTGTCCACGGAACCCAGGCTTACAGAAGCCCTGTCCACAGAACCTGCAGCCACAGAGTCCCTGTCCACAGAACCCAAAATCAGAGAGACTCTGCCCACGGAACCAGCCACCACAGAAGCCCCTTTCAGGGAGCCCACTACCATACCAGCCCTGCCCACAGATCCAACCACTGTGGAGGCCCTGCCCACGAGACATGCTACCACAAGGGGCCTAACCACAGCCCTTCCTGTGGCCTCTGATACTCCTAAGGGCACCACTGTGGCAGCTGGCGACTTGTCTGATGACTTCACTGGGAACAAAGATCAGAGCCTTTTTCCCTGGAGCTCTGTGGCCCCGATCCCTGCAGAGGGCGTGTCAGACCCGGGCCCCGTGAAGCAGTGTCTGCTGGCCATCCTCATCCTGGCCCTGCTGGCCACCATCTTCCTCGTGTGCACCGTGGTGCTGGCCATCCGCCTCTCCCGCAAGAACCACCTGTACCCTGTGCGTGATTACTCCCCCAGCGAGATGGTCTGCATCTCGTCTCTGCTGCCCGAGCGGGGGGAGGGGCCTGCTCCCATGCCCAATGGGGACCTGCCCAAGGCCAAGGACCAGGGCCGGAAGACGGGGCCGGGGGAGGACCGTGAAGGGGATGACCTCACCCTGCGCAGCTTCCTCCCTTAGCTCCCGAGCTGCTGAGCCAAGGCCCATGCCGAGGCTCTAAGCCGGGGGTCGGGCTGCCTTGGATCCCCCTGGAGACGGGAATCTTCAGGGCGCGGACTTGGGCTGCCACACACAAGACTGAGAGCAGCCAGGCTCCAGGCACCGAAGCAGGCCTGGCAAACAGAACCTCCGGTAGAGGCTGCAGATGACTCCCCCAGCTCCCTGCCCAGCCGCCGTGTGTCCTGGGCTCCCTCTAATGCCTCTGTTCCCTGGCCACTGGAGTCTCATCCTCACGCACCCAGGAGGACTCAGAGTTCGTCCCCACTGCCATGCCCACTACTGTTTCCTTCTACGGTCACTGCACAGAAAGGGGGCACTCTGAACTGGATTCCTTAGTTCACTTCCTATAACCCCCCCTCCTCATTTGGGCTATCTCTCAGGGAACCCACGGTGAGTTGTGGGGGCTGGGCAGGTTCCTTAGGGGACTCTGTGGACCTACAAGCTACTGTCTAGTGACAGCCTAACCCCATCCTGCCCTCCCTCGCCTCCCCCCCGGGGCCTTGATTGAGGTGCTCACAGAGGTCTCCCGGCGCCCAGCTCAGAGCCCAGGATGGCACACACACACACACACACACACACACACGTACGTCGCTCAGTCATGTTGAGGTGCTCACAGAGGTCTCTCGGGGCCCAGCTCAGGGCCCAGGATCACACACACACACACACACACACACGTACGTCGCTCAGTTGTGTCCGACTCTTTGTGACCCCGTGACGGTCAGTAAATGTTTGGGGCTGAACAAGTGATGGCTGAGTGAATGCTTCAAGCTGCCTCCTTCAGGTGGGGAGCGGGTCCTTTTGCTGTTCCCCCAACCCCAGGGCCCTTAGGAAGCCCCCTGCACAGGCTATTAAGGTTACTTCAGGGGGCACCTTGGTGTATCCTTGGGCGCTGCGGGAGGGGTTCAGGCTGTCGAGGGGCAGAGAATGCTGGCCCCAGGAACCACTTTGTCCAGTGCCACCCATGACACAGTTCAAGCCTGCAGAATTTGGTCCCCCCGCACCCTAAATCTCTGCCAGATACCCCCTCTAAACATCAATGCCATGCACCCCAGAAGCCCACCCTGACCTCTCTCTGTTCTGCATGAGGCTCATGTCCCCAGTGGCCCCCTCCTCACAGGGGGAGCCTGGCTACACTCCACAAGGCCTTCCTACAACTGACTGGTTGTCTTACAGAGTTTGAAGAAGTGAAGTCGCTTCAGTCATGTCCGACTCTTTGTGACCCCCTGGACTGTAGCCTGCCAGGCTCCTCTGCCCATGGGATTCTCCAGGCAAGGATACTGGAGTGGGCTGCCATTTCCTTCTCCAGCATAGAGAGTCTGGGGCCTGGTAAACTTTTTCTTAAAGGGCAAGATCATAAATATCTTAGGTTTGGCAGCTCACGTGGTCTCTGTCGTATCTTCTCAACTCTGGCATCCTGGCATGAAGGCCACGATTGACTCTGCGTCATGGATGAAGGGGTTTAGCTGAATTTTGTTGAAACTTTAAGGCAGCAGGCTGGGTCAGGCTCTATAAGCTTGTCCCTACTTCAGTTTAGGGTGACCAGATGTCCTGAGACTTTCCTGGTTTCAGCACTGAAAGTACTATATCAATGGGATATAAGGCTTTCGGCTCCAGCAGATTAGAACAGCGAGTGGCCCTGTTTAAGCACTGAAACCCACGTGGACCCCGAGGGTCAGATCAGGAAGCCAAAGGCTTAGAGATGAGAAGGGTGTGGTTTACTTCCTGACATGGCTGAGCCAGGGTTTCAGACTTTTGATCTTTGCTTCCTAATGCCTTTTAGTCATTTCTGTACACGGGGAAGGAAACACACACACACACACACACACACACACACACACACTTCTGCCTTCTAGAACATTCATCTCAGGGGACTTTTTCTCTTCTAAAAAAATGCCTCCAAGGGCCTCATTGGGAATTCAGGACCCCCTCCACTCCGTGGCATAACCTGCAGAGAAAGAATTCAAAGAAAAAGTCGAGTTGGGGCAGGGGAAGGGTGGGTGTTGGTTGCAACTCAGAGAGAGGGATGGGGGGAACGGGAGGAGGAACACAAAAAGCAACAGGGCCGTCGGGGACAGAGTCAGGGATAAGTGGAGAACTGCCTGGTTCTGTCCTCCCCTGCCCCCTTGCCCTTGAACCTCCACAACAGCTGTGATACACAGGAAGGTGTGTTCAAGGTGCTCTGGTCGGGCGCTGGTGGAGCTGGGTATCCGCCATGGGCGGGACAGCCAACCCTGGAGAAGGTGGAGTCCTAAGACAGCAACAGGATTTCACTTCCCCTTTATCAGGGATCAGAAAACTCAGCTGGTGGATTCCACATCACTGGGGTGGGGCCCCAGAGGCTGGAGGACTTGGGGGACATTTGAGCAGTTCCTCTGGGACTTTGCTACCCCGTCCGTCTGGGCAGAGAGCAGGTCTCCGGGCCCCCCTAAGGGCCCCGGGGAGCGCCCCTGCTCCCGCACGTTGGTTTTCCGTCTCTACCGGAAGAAGAGCGTTTCTCTGCAGCCCTCCCTTCAAGGTGCAGGATTCGTCAGCAGCGGAGATGGCGAATGCTTGAAGATGCCACCAGGGGGCGCCCACCACCAGCTAGTGGAGCCAAGGGCAGCCTGGCGCTTCGCTTGGTCCAGTCTCGGAGGATGAAGGAAGGATGGAGCCAGATCAGAGCTCCAAACCCAGTGGGGTGCTGGTATATATTTATCAACTGGCTTCTCAGGTGGATTGGTGCCCAAAGCACGATTTGCAGTGCTTGCCAATTTCTTTGCTGTAAATACTCCCATGGCTGATTTTGAGCAACCAGCCATTTATACACTAGATCATACAAAAAATGTAAATAATGCCAATGACGTAGATGTAGGATGTAGTAAGATCATGCGGAAGTGATGAGTTTTAAGTATTGAAGACCTTGGCTTTTAACATAATTTAATTTTATGTAACAACTGGTTCAAATAATTCTGAAAATTTGACAACTGGATCTGAGACTGATATAGGCTGGCTCCTGCATCCTAGTGTGCCCTTCCACTTGTCTGGACCTCCCTTGCCCTTGAACATCACCCCAGGAATTGCCCCATCCATCCACTGAACACAAATATCTGCTATGTCTCCATGGATCCCCTTATACAGCCTATGAAGGAACTAGGAGTCTCCCCATTTTACAGAAGAGGAAACTGAGGCTCAGAGAAGTGCAGTCACATGTCCCAGATCGTACATAAGTATCTGAGATTGGAATCTAGGCTTGAATCAGAAAGACACATTCTTACCACTGAGTCATGAGGTCCTTGAGATCATAGCGGGGTTCTGGGGGAATCCCGTGCCCTAAACTCCCACTCCTGCTGACCTGTCCTGGGGTCTGGAAGTCCCCTCAGTCACCCTTTGTGGCTCCCAGTTGCTGAGAGAAGGCGCTGGGACTTGTTAGTTGCTCAGTCATGTCCAGTTCTTTGCAACCCCATGGACTGCAGCCTGCCAGGCTCTCCTCTGTCCCTGGGATTCTCCAGGCAAGAATACTGGAGTGGGTAGCCAATCCCTTCCCCAGGGGATCTTCCTGACCCAGGGATCAAACCTGGGTCTCCTTCATTCAGGCAGATTCTTTACTGTCTGAGCCACTAGGGAAGCCCCAGGATGACGAAGTTGAACCCAGCTTGCAGAGAGCAGGCACACAAGCAGACCTGGGATGCAAGACTGAGAGAGGGGGCTGCAACAAGGTGTGGGCGTTTCCTGGGCACTCAGTCTATGCCCAGCCCCACGGCAAATGCTTTATCTGCCTGATCGCATTCAGGTCTCACAACAACCCGTGAGATGAGGACAATTATTATCCCACTTCTCTGCTAGAGAAACTGAGGTTCAGAAAGCTGAGCCACTGACTTCAGCAAGTTGCACTGCTGAGAAACCAGACTCCACTGACTTCAGCTCTGGCAGTAGGGAAGGAAGGAGGGTAGACAGGAAATGGGGGACAGGGGGTGGCATGCTAAATTTACTCTTGTCCCTTTGGAGGGGGGTTGCTGCCAGCCCTGCGGGTGCTTCATCTGGCTGTCAATCTGGACAAAGGCTCCCCAAACCCTCCTCCATACCCCACCCCTGCCTGCCACTCAACCAAGTCTTACCTGATGCCTAAACACAAGATACGTCCTCCATAAACCATAGTTTTTAGGATTATCAGATAGAGAAAAATGACTGGAGGGATGTACACCAAATCGTTAAGAGAGATTAGCCACCAGGCATGGGATTATAAGTGAATTTTATTTGGTTCTTTTGACTTTCCTGTGTTTTCCTAATATTTTTCAATGGGGCAGAACAAAATCATAAGTGTTTAGGAAGTCTGGGGGTCCCAGGTCTCCCCAGCTGGTGAGTAAAACCATCCACTCTTTAGCTATGAATGCCCACACAGGAAGGCTCTGAGCTGGTGGTCCTAACCCGGGGGCAACTTTGCCCCCCCTCCAGGGGACATCTGGCAATGTCTGGAGATAAGCTGGTTGTCATGACTTGGGAGGTGGTCAGGGACTCCGACAAACATCCCACAGTGCACAGGCCAGTCCCCCGAGGCCAAGAAGGGTCTGGTCCAAATGTCAGCGGTCCTGAGGTGGAGAAATTCTGCTCTCCCCACTTGGCAGTGAGGGCCCCTTGGAGTTCCCCTTCTCAAAAGTGTTTGGAAACCCGAACTGTGTGGTCATGAGCTTGATTGCTGAGTCTCCTCTTGGTGGCTGGAAGCCTGTAGCCATAATTGCTCAGGCTTTTGCCCCCTGGGGTCCCACAGGGCCAGTGCCCATGCCTAAGCCTGGCACAATAAGGATGCTGCTGCTGAACCTGGCAGGGTGGCAGCCTTGGAGCTGCTTTTCCGAGGAAAGGAGCCTAAAGGAATGGGCCCAGGGCAGGAGACAGGAGCACCAAAGGGGTGAAGATGCAGTCCCTTGCCCGGGCACGTGAACCCTGCCAGGGGCGAAGCATGGTCCCCTCCGGTCCCAGCACTGCTTCCGGGCTGCCCCCTCCCTTGGGGCAGTCCTTCCGGGAGACTGATCGTTCTCCCTTGTGTCTGGCCTCCAGACCCGTCCGGCCTTCAGGGGATTTCCCCCAGAGCTTCAGTGGCCCCCTCAGCAAATCACTGGCTATAAATGAATCTGTAGGACGGTACGGTGCCTTAATCCCGCCAGCAGCTGAAGCTTCTGGAAGCCAACCCCTGCCTGTTTGGACCCCCATCTCACCCACTGGCAGACATGTTGGCTGGATGAGGGCAGGAAGGCTGTCATCTCTCCCTGTCACTTGGCTCCGGCCCCAAGAGCCTGCTGGTTCTTTCTCCTTGCACTCTCCTGCCCCAGGTCCTTTGCACCTGCTGCCCCTCTGCCTAGTGCCCTCTTGCCAGAGGTCTGTGGAACCAGCATCTTCTCATCCTTTGTGTCTCAGCGTGAATGTCGCCTCTTCAGAGGGGCCTTCTCTGCGGCCCTGCCCCACTTTTGTTTAGGACAACCCCGTGCTCCCCTTCAGGGTGGTGGTGGTGGAGCTCATGCTGTCGTGTTCGACTCTTTGTGACCCCGTGGACTGCAGCCCACCAGGGTGCTCTGTCCATGGGATTCTTCAGGCAAGAATACTGGAGTGGGTAGCCATGCCCTTCTCCAGGGGATCTTCCTGACCCAGGGACTGAATTGCATCTCTCACGTCTCCGGCATTGGCAGGCGGGGGTCTTTACCGTTAGTGCCACCTGGGAAGCCAGATGACCGTGTGGATGTACGGAGTTTTGCTGTGCAAGAGCGGGGCCTCTGTCCCTCACATTCACTCTCTGTATGTCTGCACAGTGCCTGGCAGTCCGCAGGGGTTTAGAAGACATGGACCGCATTGACAAATGGGCAAGGGAGTTTGGCAAGAGGGTGAAGATGCAGAGACAGCTGTGGGACTAGCAAACATCTAAGCACCAGAGGCAGAAATCAAAAGAGCCTTAGCTTTAAGGCTTAGGGTCAGGCCTGGGTTTCAATCCCTGCTCTGCTGCTTATTTCTGGATGTCGGGCAAGGCTAACCTCTGGGAGCCTCAGCTTCCATACCTGTGAAGTGGGGAGAAAAGCCCTTGCTATTCATACAGCTGTGACATGGCTGGCACACTTCAGGTGACCAACTAGGTCCCACGTTAGGCAGTCCCTGGCTATGGGAGCAGGCGTAGACCCTCTGAGGGGCACCATGGGGCCTCCACATCCCCCCATGCCTGGAAGTCCAGCCCCCCTGTGGTTTGGGGAGCAAGCCCCCGCCCTGCTAAGCACGCCGTCTTTTGGCCTAAAATTAGCTCACAAATTCCATGGCTGCCTGGTCGGTGCTTCCAACCGACAATTCAAACCAGATGTTTCCAGCTGTTGGGGCCCTTCCCCCCTGGCCAGCGCCTGCATGTGCCCCGGGGAGGTCGGACTCTACCCAGGGGAGATGGATCGGAGCACGCACTCGGGGGCCCTGGCAGGAGCGGGAGCCAGCCTGGGCCTCTGGGCTCACCCCTCTAAGGATGGGGGCCCCCTTGCCAGCTGACCTGCCAGCGAGTGGGGGCTGGGGTGGGTGACCGCTCTGCCTTTTTCCATTCAGGAGCCTTGTGGAGCGCCTGCTGTATGCCAAGCCTCTGTTTTTGCTGCTGTCCAGATACTGTGAGAAAGAGGCTCAGTCCGAGGTGCCACTTGCGTTGCTGTTGTTATAATTAGCGTGTGTATTTAGTGCCAGGTGGCGCTACTGGTAACCCTCCTGCCAATGCAGGAAATTTGAGAGACACAGGTTCGATCCCTGAGTTGGGAAGATCCCCTGGAGAAGGGTAGGGCAACCCACTTCAATATTCTTGCCCGGAGAATCCCATGGGCCGAGGAGCCCGGTGGGCTACAGTCCATAGGGTCGCACAGAGTTGGACACAACCGAAGTGACTTAGCACACACATACGCACCAAGCTTATACGGGCTTCCCTGGTGGCTCAGTGGTAAAGATTCCTTCCACCTGCCAATGCAGGAGATCCAGGCTCGATCCTACAGTTGGGAAGACGTCCTGGAGAAGGAAATGGCAACCTGCTCCAGCATTCTTGCCTGGAAAATCCCATGGACGGACGAGCCTGGTGGGCTACAGTCCATGGAGCCACAAAGGAGTTGGATGTGACTTAGCGACTAAACAACAACCGTAACAGATAACCAGGGCTCGTTACATTCGCACGATAACCCAGGGAAATGCTACTATTGCTCCCATTTTACAGATGAGGGGACTAAGGGCCAGAGTGGTGGAGGAACTTAGCCCAAGGTCGCTCGGCTCTGAAGCAGCAGAACCCAGAGGCCCTGAAGGGTAGGTGGTCTCAGCCCAGCCTGGATGAGTTTCCCTCCTTGCTGTCACCCCCACGGGGCCCTTTCCCTCCTGGTGGATGGATCTGGGGGTTGTGGAAGACCCTCTCCGTGAGGCTGTCCCTGGGCTCGGGTGCAGAAGGTGGCTCACAGCAGCTGCCAGGAGAGGAGGCTCATTAGGAGACCCCGGAGCCAAGTGTTGGGTCCCAGCTGAGTCAGAAGCCGGTGGCTGGGGGAGGGGCTGTGGGGCTCTGCGTGGGCTTCACGGGGGCCTTACATGGAGCCCCTTCCCCATCCCCAGAGGTGGGACCCAGAGCCCTTTCTGAGGGTCCTCGAGAGAAAAGGTAAGTCTGTGCATGCCTGCATGTGTGTGTGCACGTGCGTGTGTGTGCGTGTGTGTGGCATCGTGCGTAAAGAGGAAAGGGGCTTGATGCAGGGAGGAGAGGGCTTCACGCATGTGGGGGGACCGTGCTTGGCCTTCACTCATAGTAAGAGCCAAAGCCCCCTGCAGATGCCCGCAGAGACCTGGCAAGATCTGGCGCCAGTGCCCTCTGACCTCACTTCCTCCCACCCTCCCCCTCACTCCCTCGGCTCCAGCTTCACTGGACACTTTTCTTTTCCAGGCCTTGAAAACACCAGGCAGGGACTTCCCTAGTGGTCCAGCCTCTGAGACTCTGCACTCTCAGTGCAGGGGGCCCGGGTTCCATCCCTGGTCAGGGAGCTAGATCCCCCAGCTAAATGCTGCAATGAAAACTCCTGCATGCTGCAAGGAAGATTGAAGATCCTGGGTGCCTCAACCCAGACCCAGTGCAGCCAAAAAAAAAAAGAAAAGATTCTCTCTGATAGCTCTTGCAAGCCTCTCACTGACTGAAGATAAATTGAAAAAAAACAAACAAACAAAAAAACGCCCAGCACCTGCTACCTCAGGACCTTTAAACGTGTTCTTGCCTCTGCCTGGACCACTCTTCCTCTGATCATCTCCCTGACTCACTCCACCACGTCCTTCAGGTCTTTGCTTGAATATCACCGTTTCCCTGCTTTGTCTTCCTCAGTACCCCTTATCACCATCTATCATTCTGTATGTAATTACTTAATTACTAAGCTATCTTCTTTTTTGGCTGTGCTGGGCAGCATGTGGGATCTTAGTTTCCTGACCAGGAATGGAACCTCTGCCCCGCCGCCCCCGAAATGGAAGTGCAAGTGTCTTAACCACTGGACCACCAGAGAAGTCCCAGCGTTATCTTTTCATGTATTTATTTGGCTGTTCTTAGTTGCGGCACTCGGGTTCTTCGTTGCAATCTTTCCCTGAGGCGCGGAGACTCTTGAGGGCATGTCGGATCATAGTTCCCCATCAGGGATCGGACCTGCGTCCCCTGCGTTGCAAGGTGGATTCTCAACCACTGGACCACCAGAGAAGAAGTCCCAGAGTTATCTTTTGAATGGCCTTCTGCTCCCACCAGAAGGCAAGCTCCCTGAGGACAGAGACTTTTCGTCTGTATTGCTCTCTGCTGTAGCCCCAGCAGTGGGAAGTGTCCGACACACACTCAATAAGGACTGAGAGAGAGAGAACAAGAAGGAAGAAATGCAAGGGAAGGATAGGGAAGAGGAAAGCAAGGAGAAGGAAGGAGGAAGAAGGAGAAGGAAGGAGGAAGAAGGAAGGAAGGAGAAGAGGAAAGAAGGGAGAGAGAGGGAAGATGGGACAGACGGTCTTAGTGTAAAGGGAGGGGTCGCAGAGCAGGAGACACACAGGATGATGTACTGTTTGGGTGACTTCAGGGCCCCGAAGTCAGCTCCGAGCCTTCCCCACTCTGCCCCTCTGCTCAAAGACGGGCAGCACCCCTCTCCCCCCACCCCGCCCCTCGATTTCCAACAGAGCTGCCAAGGCGGTTCAGGAGCACCATCTCAATTCCCCTTCCTGGTGGAGGGTGGGGCAGGGCAGTGGGGGGCTCCTGCAGAACGGCCTGCCGGAGGACACCTCACCGAGGGCACCCCGTGGGCAGCTGGCACAGCGGGAGAGCCAGGCCAGGTCTGCACATCTACACCCCTACCCTCTGACACTTGGGCTCCCACGTGGGCTGCACGGAGCTGCTGCTTGCACCGGGCTTGGGGAATGTAAATGTTTACAAGGCTGTGCGCAGCTGGCCAGGTCGCCAGGGACACAGGAAGCCAGAGATCCTACCGGCTCTGGTGCCCCCACCCCACCAAAAAAGAAAAATAATAATAATGAAAGGGAGGCAGGGCTCTTAATTTTTAAAGACAACTTTGAGTCATAACCTACGTAAAGCATAACCATCTGAAGTGTGAGGCTTGATTTTCCCATACACACATGCCCACATAACCACCACCCAGACATTGTCCAGCTCCAGCCCCAGAAGTTTCTTTGTGTCTCTTTCCAGTCAATACCGCCTCCAAGGGTAACTGCCTTCTTCTTCTTCTTTTTTTAAAATGTATCTTTATTTATTCAGCTTCACCAGGTCTTAGTTTCAGCATGTGGGATCTAGTTCCCTGACCAGGGATCGAACTCTGGCCCCCGGCATTGTGAGTGTGAAGCCTGAGCCACTGGACCACCAGGGAAGTTCTGGGTAACCGCTCTTCTGACTTCTGTCTCCATAGCCTGGTTTAGCCTTTGTTCTAGAACTTGTAAATGGAATCACCCAGTCTGTGTTCTGTGGAGTCCCTTTCTTTTGCTCCTTGTGTCTATGAGATTCGTCCAAACTGTCTGCCTGCCATCTCATCCTCCCACTGCGGGGGAGTGTCACTTCACGGACCACAGCCTATGCATCCATCGTCCTGTTGGTGGATATCTGGGTAGTTGCCAGGTTTGGTATTTTTTCGGCTGTTATGGATAAACCGACTTTCTTGTCTGCATGTGGACGTGTGTTGTCATTTCTCTTGGGGAAATACCCAGAGAAGAGCTTGCTGGGTCATTGAGAAGCATATCTTTAACTTGATAAAACCTACCAGACTGTTTTTCAAAGTGGCTACGGTATTTTTCTCCCTACTGCGGTGGTGGGTTGTTTGCTGGAGTGGGAAATTCATTTAGAATCACACAGCAAAAAGAGTTCAGAGGAAACTCCGCTGACTCCTCCTGGTGTGGGAAGGGAAACTGAGGCTTGGCTCACACAGCAGTGCATGTGGGAGGGGCAGAGCTGGGAGTGAAGAAGGCAGGTCTCTCGGTTTCTGAGCTTGAATGACTCCTGGGCGAGAACCGATTCAGCACCTGCTCTGGTTTCCCTATAAGACGCTTGGTGCCAAGCCCTTTTCCACCGCAGAGCCTTTGAACTTGCTGTTGGCTTTCTTGGCCATGGAAGCTGTTCCTCCTGCTCCTGGAGTGCCTGGTTCCTCTTATCTGCACATGTCAGTGCTGACACCTCTTCCAGGAAGCCAGCCCTGACCACAATCACTAGAATAGATGACCGGACACCTGCCCCCGCCCCTTTCCAAGCTACTTCCTGTCTCCTCGGCCTTTTTATCTCCTTGATAGCATTTTGCAGTGTTAGGGTGTCTTCTTGAACTGCCAGTTGACTTGCTTCTCAACCAGTTCCCCTGAGAGGGGCTCCTTGAGGCAGAGCAATATTATGTCAGTGAATCCCCTCTCTGGGCCTCAGTTTCCCCGTCTGGAACACGGGCAGGTTGGACGAGAGTCATTCAGCTGGTGAAGGGCATTTACTGAGCACCTACTGTGTTCCAGGCACTGGTGCCAGGGATATGGCGACAGAAGAAGCCCTTATTCTGGACCCGAGAAGCTGACAGTCTAGAGACACATAGAAACAAGTCCTTACAGGGCACCAGGGGTGCAGGAACATAGAAGGAGCTGCTCATCTCCCTCCCCAGAGGCTGGGGTTCAGGGAGGGCTTCCTGGAGGTGGTGATAACAGAGATGCAAGGCCGGGGGGGCGCATGGAGGGCAGTGCTTCAGGCAGAGGGAACAGCCGGAGGCAAGTCGCTTCAGCATCTGTCTCATTCACAGTTCTCTCCAGGCCCTGGGAAGCTCCTGGCTCACAGAGACACTCGGTAAAGAGCTGTGGAATGAGTGAACGTCTCTAGTTTACAGATGGGGGAGCTGAGGCATGGGGAGGTTTCACAGCACACCCGGGCCCTGGCCACTCTACCTCCTTGGAGCCCCCGACTAGGGGCCACTCCACGGGTGTCCACCCACAGGCCAGGCCCGTGCTGTGATGGGGCCGCAGCCCAGGTCTCTCCAGACACATGAAAATCTTGCGATATTTTTGCCCAGAAGGCAGGCCCCGGTGGCTTCGGGGGCTGTGTAATTAGAAGCGGCTCTGAGCCCGCGAGAGGCTGGAGCTGGGGGCTGCGGTGGGCCAAGCAGCTTGCCCAGGCTCAACCGGGGAGCACTCTGGCAGAGACTCAAGCCTGGGTGAGGCTTTCCCTCCTCCTCCTCCTCCCTGCCTCCTCAGTCCTGGTTGTTCAGCAGGGCGAGGGTGGGGGTGGTCACAGCTGCTAATTGCAGGCTAGGCACAGGGTGGGGGCTCTGAATTGCTTCCAGGCTGGGCAGAGGACCCGTTGCTCTGTTTCTGAAATTGTGGGTTGTGAGTGAGCGGCCTGGCCCCCTCCAAGCCACAGGCCTGCCCGCCCCCGACCCTTGGAGCCATGCGTGGCGCTGTGGGCCGTGGGATCACCCGGGCCAGGCCCTACCATGGGTCCTGGAGCTGGAGAATGTGGACTGTGAGTCCTTCAGGATGGATGAGGAGTGGCTAGATCCTAGGAACGTGAGAGTGGAGAGCAGAGTGGTCACTGACATGGTCACAAGCATTTATTAAGCACCTACTGTGTTCCAGGGACCGCCCTAGATGCTGGAGTTACGGCCACTCACAAAACAAGTAGAGTTCCTGGTCCCCCCGCAGGCCTAGTTCATGGACTTTTGCTTGATGATGATCAGGAACTGCTCTGAAGGTGCTGGCTTCCTGTCTACCCCAGGGCCTTTGCACATGCTATCCTCTTGCATTCTTGCCTTCCTAAATACCTCCACCAGTAGCTCTACTTCCACCTCCTCATGGAGGCTCCCATGAGCCCCAGGGCCAGACTAATGCCCCCCAGATTGGCTTCTCACAGCCTTGGAAATGCCCCATTCCAACTCTTAGCACACTTTGCAGTTAGATATTCATTGCTTTGTTTACTTGCTTATTGCAAGTCTCCTCTCTCTGAGCCTGTGTCTGCTCATTACTGTCTTCCAGGGCCTGACAGTGGCTGGGTGTAAACTCGATGCTCAAGAAATATTTGTAGACTGAATACAATTTAGAATGTCACAGCGTTGGAACTTCAGAGCTGGCAGGCTTGCAGTGGGCATCGAGAACAACCCCACACTTAGCTGCAGCCCAGAGAGGGACAGAGATTTGCCCAGGCACTCACAGCTGATGAGTGAGCCGGGGCTGGAACTCAGGGGTCTTTTTCTCTCCCATTGGTGACTGACGTTTTTGTCATTCTCTCCTCAGATTGTGGGTCGGGATATTTGGCTTAAGGGGTGTGTGTGTGTGTATGTGTGTGTGTGTGTGAGAGAGAGAGAGAGAGAGAGATGGTCTGATAGCTGTCTAATGGGGTCACTGGCCTGGTAATTTCCCTGGTTTTATTTTCTAAACAGCTGGCTCCTCTTTGGGGAGGCGAGTTGGGGCTGCTGGGACCATCAAAGGGAGTAGCTACAATCTAGGGCCCTGGTTCCTAAAAGGTGGGCATGATCTGTTGATTCTTGTACTCCCCATGCTCCAGACCTTCCCTGGCTCCCTGTTGCCCCTGATGAATGCTGTTCTGAGCCTTTAGCTCTGCTCTTCCCTCGCCCTCCTCATTCGCTCCTCCCTTTCATCCACTTCGTGCTCCAGCACAGTTTCATCACAGCCCCCTGTCCGAGTGCGGCATTCTCAGCCACCTGCCTTCATCCACGCTGGTCTTTCCTCCGGGAATGACCTTCCTGGGTCTCTGCTCATTCACAGTCACAACCTCTAGGACAACTCCCCTGCTTCTTTCAGTGGACCTCTCTCTGTTCTGGGGTTCCCTGAGCTCTTGGTTTCTCTCCTGCCATGGACCCATTTCTGTTTCTTAAAAAAAAGCAATTAATGTATGTATGCTTCTGCTTGGAAGTCTGTGAGCTTCTTGAAGGCTGGTCTGATTCACGTCTGAAACCTGCTTAGCACCGGGTCTGGTGCACATAGGTGTTCATTAAGCATTTGATGGACGAATGAATGAATGAGTGCAGGAATAGATGAGTGCAAGGACTGCTGACTCACTGGATTCCTCAGATCAGCCAAAGGGCCTAGTTCCAGTGCCCACAACTGACTTATCTCAGTTTCCTGGAGGAGCCTCTTGAATGCACCTTGCCTCATTTTCTCAGTCTGTGAAATGGGGCCATGAAAACCCGTGTTCTGGATGCTTCATTTTGGGGTATCGCGAGGCCATGGATCTGAGGATGTTAGGGGGAACCCACAGAGCTTCCCACCCATCCCTGTAAATGGGGAAACGGAGGCCTGCGGAAGAAAAGGCTCTGACTTCGGGTGTCTGAATTCCCTCCCTGCCTCAGGCCTGACCCTCCACGAATCCTTTAAGCACAGCCCAGCTCCCACTCTGTGCCCTGAGCTTCGGAAAACCTGAGTCACAGCTGGAACCAAGCACAGGGAATTTTCCTCCTCACTTCCAGGGGCCTCGGAGCCTCCCTGACCTCGTCCCCTTGGGCTGGGAGGCAGGATCCCTGCTTGCTGGCCCAGGGGTGCTCGGCAGGACGGCCCTGCTGTGTGTGTCTGTCGGCCTCAGTCTGCCCTGGGGACCCGTGGTCAGGGAGGAAATGCTGCATCTGGTGTCCCGGGCTGTGGAGGGGGCACCCATGGAGGAGGGGGTGTCCGCGAGTGTGAGCGGGGAGGGGGACTGCGTGTGGCCGGGCTCGGCCCCGCCCCTCCCCTTGTCCCCACCCCAAACCCACTTAATGAAATCAAGCTGGACGGAGGGAGGGAGTGAGGGAGGGAGGGAGGGAAGGAGGAGGCTGGGAGGGCGGGGGAGGGCGGGCGGCAGCCCAGAGCCGCGGCCACTGGGCACCGCCACGGACTCTGACTCGCTCTGCTCCACCTGGCGGGACACCCCGTGTGCAGAGGAACTGGTGAGTCCTGGGGCCCCCGCCTCTCTCGGGGAGCCCGGGGTGTCTTGGAGTTTAGGGGGCCGGCATGAGTGCTTTAGAGGGCTTCTCTAAGTATGTGCGAGCCTTGAGTGTGTGTCGGATGTTGAGTACGTGTATGACCTGTGTTAACAGGACGGGTGGCCAGCTGTGTGTGCCCTGGGATGATGCGTCCTGAGCGTGGTGCTGTGTTGGCCAGAGAGGGGCATGTGTGTGCAGTTGGGGCCTTGCTGTAGGGGGTGTGCTGGAAAGTGGGTGCCGGGGTGGGTATTCCTGGGGTCCTCAGGAGGGTGGTGTGTACGAGGGTGGTCCCACCTGTGGGGATCCCCAGCGGGTCAGGGGGTACATGTGTTGCGTGTGTCTGTGTGTGTTCTCTGTGTGTCTGGGCTGGGGGTCCGTGTAGCCATCCGGGGTGTCGAGACACTGTGCATCTGTGTCTTTTGTGCCTGTTTTGTGTCTGTGTATTGTGTGTACGTGTGTGGGTTTCAAGACTTCAGGGAAAGACTCCTGTCCTTCCCCAGGCCTCCCCTCCAAGGGGCCCAGGGCCCTGTCCTTGGCTGCCCTGGAGCAGGGGCTTCAGAGCTTCAGCCAGAACCCCTCCCCCCAAGGCCACTAATTGAAGCCAGGTTTCTGTGGGCTCCCCTCCCCCTCTGGCCATCAGTCCCTGAATGGGGGCAGGGCAGCCCCGGCCCCTCAGCCTCAGGTCTTGGCAGGGTACCTTGGCATAAGGGATGGATTTGAAGTATCTGCCTATTCCTGACCTCAAGTGGGGGCATCACATTTGAAAACAATGAACTGTGAGTGAGATGGGCTCTGGAGAGGGGCCCTGCTCCCAGCTTGGAGTCCTGGATAATCACGTGGTACTACTAATTGACATCTCCGCTGTGCCAGCCACCGCTATTTCTTGTCCTAACAATAGTCCAGGAAGGTGACCTTATCCCCATCGTACAGATATGGAAACTGAGGCTCAGAGAGGTGCCATGCCTGACCTCAGGACACACAGCTGGGAAATGACCTCCATCCGGGTGTTCAGAGCCGCCTCTCCAGTCAGGCTCCGTCCTGACCGACTGTGTGACCCTGGGCAGGCCTTTCCCAGTGTCAGGCCTGGGTTTCCTCCTGGATGAAATGAGAGGGGTTGGCCTGACCCCACCTCCTCATGGCCCGTGAATTTCTGCGTCCTGGAAAAAAAAATGAGGAGCAGGGAGGAGCTGGGGGCAGCTGATGGGCAGCCCAGGTCAGCGTGCCCATTCTACAGACTGGAAACTGAGGCCCAGAGAGGTCAGGGGGCTCGTCCAGCAGGGTCACACAGTCATGTCCTGTGAAGCCCCACCGGCTCCCCGCACTCAGCCTGCACATTTCCCAGGGAGCCCCGGGGAGAGGAGTCGTGGGGGCATATGAATGGACTCGGAGAGTCAAGATTTCAGTCTTTAAGAGCCAGAAGTAGTTTGCGTGGCCTCTTTCGGTATCCTCTGCCCCAGCCCCCAAGGCTCTTGGGGAAAGGAACACTTCACTCTGTCTGACTCATTGCTGTGCATGTGTATGTGTGTGTGCGTGTGTGTGTGTGTGTGTGTGTGTGTGTGTCTGGTCCTGGATTCCTCGTTGGCTACAGCTTGGGGAGATTTCACTCAACGAGGTATTAATACAAATTTGGTCTTTCCTGGAGGATGGGGGGAAAGAGTGAGCACATTTACACGTCAGGTGAGGATAATCATCATTTGTCCACGGAGAGGGGTGGGGGTGGGAGAGTGCCCGCTGGTCTTGGATCTCCGCTGGGGTAGAAATTCGGCTGCTTCTGAATTCCATCTCCTCCCACCCCCACGCCCCCCCCGCCCCCCCCTCCCCCGCCCTTGCCACCGGGGAGCAGCAGCTCCGTACCAGGCACTTTCTGAACTTGTGGTCTCATCTGATCCTAACAGCTCTGAGAGGCAAGCCCTGTGCTCACCTCCTTGCCCCGCCCCCAGTTTACAGATGGGGAAAGTGAGGCCCAGAGGAGCCAGGCAGCAGAGCCAGACCCAGATGGAACCAGGATTCTAATACCGGCCTAACTGGCCTCCTCAGTCCAGTGACTGCAGAGCTTCAGGGCGGAACCTTGACGGCCGCCGCCGCAGGGAAGACCCCTGGTCTTCAGGCCCCACCCGGCCGGCAGTCTACAGTGAGAAGTTTCAGCTGCCACCATGAGAGGTCATTCCAGGGCTTGACTTGAAGCAGCAGGCAGGGAGGTGACTGCTGAGGGAGGGGCAAAACCGCCAAAGATCAAGACTGTCTGTAGGAACCTAGGCTAACAAGTACCAGGGGAAGGCTCCTGAAGCTCATGGACCTGCTCAAATCCTGGTCCCAGCTGACAAGTGATGTCAACCAGGGAGTGTGAGCCCATTCCTGGGTCAGCCGGGGGCACATCTGAGTGTGAGTGTGTATGTGTGTGAGTGACTGTATGTGTGGATTCTCAGAATCACAGAAAAGGAAGGTTCAAATCCCAGCTCTAACACTTAGCATCTGTGTGTCCTTGGGCAGGTCACTGTCTGTCTCTGGACCTCCAATTCCTCATTTGAAAAATGGAGACAATACTAGTGTTCTGGGCTTCTTTGGAATTGCACCCACAAAAGGGGCTCATATGAGCAAACTGTGGTAAATGTACACGGTGACCTACTCATTTAAAATGAATCTCTTGACTTCCCTGATGGTCCAGTGGTTAAGACTCTTGCTTCCAATGCGGGTTTGATCCTTGATCAGGGAAATAGGATCCCACATGCCATGGAGAGTCCCCCGCAATTTTTTTTAAAAGAGCCTCTGGGTGAGTGTTGCCTTGTCTGATGTCCTGGGAATTTCTTTTGTTTTTTGCTGTCTGAGCCAGTTTGTCTATATTCGTGTCATATTGGGAGGCACCAGGTCACTTGGAACAAGCCAGTCAATGGCCCCATGTCATTCCTACATCACTTCCTGTATCCCCAAGTCACCACGAGTTGGTACCGTCACCTGCTTTGCAGAGCGAGGCCTGAGACCTGGGCTTTCATGGGGACCTGCTGCAAGATGTCGGGCACCTGACTCCTTCAGCCCAGGAACTCGCTGTGTGGCCTGAGGCCTGCCCCTTGCCTTCTCTGGGCTTCTGTCTCTCCCATCTGCATCCCCGAGAGGGGGCACCACAGTCAGGGGCGTGTGAGGCTTTCCCATCCTAGCACATACAGCCTCATCCGGCATCAGGGTACTGGGCCCTCTGCTGGGCCAGGCAGCGGCTCTCAGGGGGCGGCCTGGGGGGGTCCCTGGGTTTGTCTGAGAGGCCAGGCCAACTCACACCAGCTGGGAGAGTTAATGCTTTAGAAGCCAGGCTCCTCCATAAAGCTGGGCCATAAGGAATTTATTAGTCATCCAGGCTGTCTGGGCCAGGGAGGGTCTGGGGGTTCAAATAGGGAGCAGCCTTCCCGTGGGGGAGGGAGGTGCGGAGTTCATCTGGATCCCATTTGGTGGTGGCCACAGGACTCCGGCTCCAGCTTTGTTTTAGGCACAAGGGTTCCCCCGGGGGGCCTTGAGGTGGGGGTTAGCCGTGGGGGCACATGCTCACTCAGGCCCCTGCCGAGCTCAGAATCTGGATGCTTCAAAACTTATGAATCTTTTGGTGACAGGACCGCAGATAGGCCAGGGGCAGTGGGGAGGGCTTCCTGGAGGAGGGGGTCAACTTGCTCAGTCACTCACTGGGCCCTCCCTCGGTGCCTGCATCCAAACTCCAGCTCTTCCTTAGCAAGTCTTTGAATCCCTCTGAGCCTCAATTTCCTCACCTGGAAAATGGTGAGAATGTAGTACTACCCCCAGAAGGCGGTTCCCAGGAGTCAAGAGAAATTTCATCTAAAATAAAATAGGGCCTGGCACATGGCAAGCAATGAAAGAATAAGTTCTTCTTATTCATTGAGCCAAGTCCATCAAGATGCATTTATTGGGTGCTTACTGTGGCGTCCAGGACCCAGATATAATGCAAAACCCTGAAGTTGCCCAGATGACTAAGATTCAGCCTGTGCCCTCTAGAAGCTCAGATTGAAGTGAGTCGTTGGGGGCAGGGGAGAACCTACGTGAACCCCAGGATGGGGTCCATTGCACAGTGGGGAGGCTCAGGCCCAGGGAAGGGAAGCGATTGGCTAGAAGAGGTTCTGTGTCCCCTGCACCTCCTCGGGGTCCCCTGAGGCCCCGGGGTCCCACCCTGATGTCTCTCCTGCCTCCCTTCCCCACAGGTCCCCGGCAACATGGTTTCCGCAGTGGCGCCCAGCCTCGCCGTGTCTCTGCTGCTGCTGCTGCGGGTCCTGCCCACGGCATCCTACTCCGTGTCCCTGCAGGCCGGCTTCCTTGAGGACACGGGGGGCAGCGGGGAGGCCGAGGGCTCGTCGGCCTCCTCCCCGAGCCTCCCGCCGCCGCAGACCCCGGCCCTCAGCCCCACGTCGGTGGGGCCCGAGCCCACGCCCCTGGCGGGCCCTAAGCCCCCCACCAACTTCCTGGACGGCATCGTGGATTTCTTCCGCCAGTACGTGATGCTCATCGCCGTGGTGGGCTCCTTGGTCTTCCTGCTGATGTTCATCGTCTGTGCGGCTCTCATCACCCGCCAGAAGCACAAGGCCTCTGCCTACTACCCCTCGTCCTTCCCCAAGAAGAAGTACGTAGACCAGAGCGACCGCGCGGGGGGCCCCCGGGCCTTCAGCGAGGTCCCCGACCGGGCTCCCGACGGCCGGCCTGAGGAGACCCTGGATTCCTCCCAGCAGCTCCAGGCTCACATCCTCGCCGCCACCCAGAACCTCAAGTCTCCCTCCAGGGCCGCCCCAAGCAGTGGAGACGTAGCCAGGGCACCAGAGGGCAGATCAGAGGAAGAGGAGAAAGGCCCCCGGGAGGTGGACCTGGAAGCCCAGGGACGTGCGCTTCTGGCGGATAAACCCGAGGTGCCTCCTCTGCCGGAGGAGCCCTGCTCAGTGGAGGCGGATGCAGCTGTAGGCGCCGCGGCAGCCGCTGAAGGTCAAGGAGAGCCAGAGGTGGCTCCCTTACTCGCCCAGGAAGCCGGGGGCCCAGCTGGTCCCCCCGAAAACCCCTGTGCTTGCGGCAGTGTCCCCCCCAGCATCTAACTGCCCCCTCTCGAACTGCGGGCCCTGACTGTTGGACCCCTAGCGGTCACCTTGGGCATAGAAAGGCCCTTGGTCCCTACCGCGCTCTGACCTCCCTGCTTCCCCGGCCACTCCCCGCTGCAGATCCCAGCGTGTCTGACCCTACTACAGTGGGCGGAGATGCTGGTCTCTGTCCCACCTCAGGAATCTCACAGACTTCCAGAACATCTGTCCCCGCAGCCCCAAGGGGCTCATCCGAAAGGCACAGCTCCTCTAGGGGCTGGGACTGGGAGGGGGGTGTCCCAGTCACAGACGCATCCGCTGGGAAACAGAAGTCTCAGGTCCCTTGTGACAGCGCCGACTCCGCTGCTTTCCATCAAGGCAGAAAAGAGGAACAGAATAGACATTTTGGAAGAGGTTGAATGAATGGGGAGACGCACAGGGGCCTGGAGGTACCACAGAAGATCCATCAGGAGGTTTCTGTGAGGGGCCCCTGCGCACAGCACGGGCATTTCCCAAACTGGCTTCCCTGGAAGAAGGACTTTGAGGGCCAATGAACGAGTCGAGGAAACATTGCTTCTCTGCTCTGCGCACCGCCTCTCCCCTCACCCGCCCAACGGAAGTCCTCCAAGGCTCTGACAAGTCCTGCAGTAAAGGCACCCATGGAATCCGGTTTCGCTTAGCCTTTCCCAAACTGCTTTTGACCGTGGAATACTTTTGTTTTTGTTTTACAGCTACAGAGTAAAATCCTGCAGAGAACACTCTGGAAGTTACTGCTCTAAATGTTCCACAGGGTGCCCCCTCCCCAGTTCCAGGGTGAGGGTGGTGGGGTTTGGGGTCTCAGCCTCTCATCCTGCTACTTACTGCTGTGGGGATGGGGCAAGTGAAGTTCACCTTTCTTGCCAGGGACTCCAAGCGACCTAGAAGCCGGCTGGGAGGTGCTGTGTGTGAGGGGACCCCATTCTAGGAGGGGTCTGAAGGTATGGGGGAGGGCTTCCGACACCCAGGCTGGAAGCAGGGGTCCATGGCCCCCCACCCTTCACACACACACACACACACACACACACACACACACCTGGCAGCCTGTGCCCACAGCATTCTTTAGTCTTCAACAAGGGAGCCTGAGCTTCATCCAGGATTTGGGGAGGCCCTGTGAGGGGGTTCTTGTTTCTATTCCTCCGTCCAGGCTCCACCACCTCTGCACAGCTGTCCAGGTGCTGGAATATAATAAACCAGCACAATAAACCTTTATTCAGGCCTGAGCATGCTGGTTTTCTGGGGGTGGGGAGAAGGAGTCTGCTGGGAAGTTGGGGGGCATTTCCTCTGGGCTTTTCTGTAGGGATGGGGCAACTTTTGGAGGGGTGGGACACATCAACCTGGCCTCGGGGGCTGGATGGGTGTGGGAAATGGAGGGAGGGATGGATGCCCCAGGGGAACAGGGGCCAGAGTCTGCCCCAGAAGCCCTGGGCTCATGGCCACCGAGGCAGCATCCATTCGCGCCTCTGCTGCTTACGGTGTTTGCAGGAGAACCACCCACCTCTCTGTTTCCCCCAGGAGACAGGGGCCGTGGAGGGGCTTGGGGCCAAAGTTTTAGTTCCCCCCTCCCTGCAGAATGGCTGAGGGCCGGTCTGGGTCTCAGGGGCAGCACCATACTGGCCGCACCCTTGGCCTGTGGTGCCTGGGGTGGAAGGCCGTCCCTGCCTTTTGTCTCCTCGCCCACCAGGCTCCTCCTTGCCTTTGATGGTGATTCCTGTGGCCACTGCTACTCCAGCTGCCAGCTGGAATCCAGACATGGCTGGGCTGGGAGCACGTGCTGGATCCCTGGGGTGATGGGGGCGGGAGGCTATCCCCACCCCCACCCCCTGCAGCCCCTCTCCTCCTCCGACCCCGCTTCCATCCGGAGAGGGCCAGGGTTTGGGTTTCAAAACACACAATGGCCACTGTCTGGCTCAGTGGGGAAGGGCTCTCCCTCTCAGCCCAGACAGGCGACCGCCCAAGGACGTAGGGAGAATTGAAATACAAATACTGAATACCAGGATGCTGTGTGGCTCGGACCAAGTCACTCCACCTCTCTGGGTGTGACGAGCCCTCTGCTTGTTCCTGAGCTCCTGCGGGGTCCTAGGTGCAGGGGTGTGGCTAGGAAGTGCATGAAGCTTCCCCAAGTCAGGCAAAACCCAGGTAAGACAGCAGCAGACATTGGAGATCCCTGGGGAGCAGGCAGGGCTGGGTCTCCGATCAGCAGTTGCCTGGCCAGTGGCTCCCCGTTAGTGTCCACTGGGCCCTCCAGAGGACGTGGGGTGTGTGGTTTTAGCCACAGCCTGTTTCCCCAGGGACTGGGGAGGAGACTAAGGAGAGGGTCTGAGCCACAGTGCAGGAATTGACCTCTCTCTCACTGCTAAGCTTTTACAGCTACTATTCCCTCTGCCAAAGACACCCTTCCACCCCCTCCCTTGCTTTACTAACTCTAATTTTCTTTTTGGCCATGCAGTGCGGCATGTGGAATCTTAGTTCCCTGACCATGCATTGAACCTGTGCGCCCTGCAGTGGAATCTCGGAGACCTAATCACCGGACCACCAGAGAATTCCCGTTAACTCTCATCTTTTAGCTTCTGGCTTAGATATCCCCTCCTCCCCCCTCCCCCCTTCCCAGTCTCTCTTCTACAGTCCTGTGGGCTCAAGGATGACAATAGTTGCTTAGTTAAGGAGTATCTGTTACGTGTCAGGTACCGCTCTAAGCAGCGGACATCATCAACTCATGGCAACCCAGGCACTATCATCATCCCCATGTCACAGTTGGGGAAACTGAGGTCCAGAGAGAGGAAGTCAGTTGCCCAGATCACAGAGCCAGGATTCCAGCCCTGCGGTCTGATTCCAGAGGCTGAGTTCTCGGCTGGGCTCCACTGCTTTTTCAGTGAATGAACGAGCGATTGAATGAAGGGCGCCCTTGGGGAGAACAGAATGGCCACACGACCTCTAAGGCTTGAAGCCCCCTCCACCCTGCCCCCCGCATCTGTGATGGAGTCACCCAGGAGGGGCCTTTGATGGGCTCACATCTGGCCGGCATCAGCGGGGAGTGAGCCGCGGAGGGAGACCACGGTGGGGGTGTGTGTGGCGAGTCCAAGGGAGGCGGAAACAGCCCGACTTAAGGGAGTGGGTGGGGGTGAGGGGTTCCAGCGTTACCAGGGATCCCGGTGTCTGCCAGGGCAGGAACAGGCCCCCACTGTCCCGGGCCTTGTAAAACCCCACAGCTGCCCCCAGTCGGGGAGTCTGCCGTGGGGCCAGCCCACGGCCGCCTTCGAGGGGGAGGGGGAGGGCCAGCAAAACCACCCTGAGACGTGAACCCCAGCTGGTGTGGGAATGGGGCTTCAGGTGACGTGAGATGGGGGTGGGGTGCTGAAGAGCCCCTTCCCTGTGTCCTGCCCTGCTCTGATCATCTGCCAGGCTGGGCATACTCTGGCTGGCGTTTTGTTGAGAACAGGAGGGACAGAACCCACACCTGCCGGGCTGCTCTGTGCTGGACTCATCATCTTTACCCCTTGGGGTGCTCACAGTGGCCTGGGCCCTCCGGTGAGACCACCTGAGTCAGTGCCAGCTCCACCTTTGCTTTCCTGGCTGTGTGGCCTTGGGGGAGTCCCCTCGCCTCTCTGGGCCTCTGTGGATAAAGAGAAAATGAACCCACTCCAGCCCGCAGTGTTCTCCACCTGCCCAGCGGGATTACCTGGGAGCTTTGAAACTCCTTTCTACCTGGCCCCCACCCAGACCAATGAAATCAGAGTGTCTGAGGGTTCAGCCAGGCAGTTGTCACAGCCAAGATGCAAAGTCCACCAGGAGAGGGGCCGGGGGTCTGAACACCATTGTCCCCCCAGCACTCAACACTGCCCCTGGAACATAGCAAGTGCTCTGCGTGTACGCATGCGTGTAAGGCAAAGGAGGGATGGTGCCCGCACATCCGTAACCACATCTAATCCTTCCTACACTCTCCACGGAGAGAGGAGCAATATCATTACCCTCCCCCCATTTTGCAGATGAGAAAACTGAGGCTCAGAGGGGCGTAGTGACTTACCTAAAGTCACACAGCAGGGCATAGCTGGTCTTCGAACCCAGGTCTGTCTGGCTTCTCAGCCTGGACTTTTCAGTGATAAGCCTCCCACCTCATTTTAGAACTTCGTGGCCCAAAGGCAGAGCCCCTTCCCTGATGGTAGGGTGGGCACGAGCATTTTGCATCTATTGCATTTCATCTTGGGTCCCCCTTCCTTGTTCTGACCCCACCCTGCTTCCCGGGGCGATGACAGTGACTGCCCACTGCCTGTCTTTGTTTTCATTCATAGATTCTTGGAATCATCCAGTTTTTTTCCTTGCCTGGGATGATGTAACCCTCTGAGTTCCAAGGTACCCCAGAAGTGTGTAGCAGGGTCATAGATCTTTTGTTTCCCAAATACAGTTCTTTATGAGCACCTACTCTGTGCCATGTATTGGGGAGGAACTGTTAGCAAAACAGATCTGAGACTACATTCTAGCAGAGGAAATGAAACTTCATCAAAGAATCATCCAGATGCAACCACAATGATTAATAACGGAAATAGCCACCATTTATAAGTGGACTGTTATGCACGTGTCTGGCATTTTACCCATATTACTTTTTACAGCTTTACCGAGGTGTTATTGACACACAATAAAATGCGCATATTCAAGGGTGAAATTTGATAATTTTGACACGTGTTTAAAGCCATCACCACAATGAATATAATGGATATACCCATCACCCTTTGTAATCTCTCCTTACTGCTCCCCCACCCCCACCCCAGTCCCCAGGCAACTATTGCTCTGCTTTCCGTCACTGTGAATCACTTTTATCTTCTGGAGTTTTAGGTAAGTGGAACCTCCAGTGTGTACTCTGTTTTTCTGTATGGCTTCTTTCACTCAACATAAATATTTTGATATTTATTCGTGTTATTATATCTACCAATATTTCACACTTTTCTATTGCTGAGCAGTATTCCCTTGTGGGCGTCCCATGTGACGCAGTGATAAAGAATTCACCTGCCAGTGCAGGAGATGCAAGAGACGTGGCTTTGATCCCTGGGTCGGGAAGATCCCCTCGAGTAGGAAATAGCAACCCACTCCAGTATTCTTGCCTGGAAAGTTTCATGGACAGAGGAGCCTGGGAGGCTACACTCCATGGGGTTGCAACAAGTTGGACACAACTGAATACACACACACACACACACACAGAGTATTCCCTTGTATATGCATATGAAAACTTATCCATTTTCCTGTTGATGGATGTTTGTGTGGTTTCCAGCTTTGGCTATTACAAAAAAAACCATGAACTACTGGATGTTATTTTATCCCGCCCTCCCAACCTTACTAAAGAGATGATTGTCAGTGCTCCCCATTTTACAGATGAGACACCGGGAGACTCTGAGAGGTCAAGTGTCCAAGGTCACACAGCCAGTAGTTGGAGCATAGAATCTTAAAGAGTGAGAATTTTTGAGCTAAGTGACTTTAGGGAACCTCTAAAGTTGAGAGAGACTCAGACCAGGCCCTCATTTTATACTTGGGCATTTGAGGACCAGACAGGCTGGGTCTCGTCTAGAGCTGGGTGAGAATTCGGGGTTCTGCTGGGCAGTCTTGCACTGTATCCAGCTCCACTCTGCTTTATCCTGCCTCTTCATCTGGTTTGGGGGAAGGATCTGTCTGGAGTGGGACAGGGATTTGTCATTTTTTCAGGAGGTTTTAATTTCGGGATTCCTCTGGCTGCTCAGAAATAGCAGGAAGGATTTGGTGCTGGCTCCAGGGCCCGGGAGATGCCCCGCAGCTGCTCCCCCTTCCCAGGCGGGTGCAAGGTTCATGGTGGCAGCTGCAGAGTATAAAATAGCTCTGCTCGCAAATCCGCCCTTGCCAGGGTCCCTGCTGCCAGAGGCCTCTGCAGTGCTCAGCACGGCGTCCCCCCCACCCTCTGGGGCCCTGCAGTGATGCTAACGATGCTTCGGAAGGCTGGAGGGTCCAGGTCTAGGGTGGTCACCTGTGGCCTCTCCCTTAGGGTTTGGAGAGTTGGTCTCAGCTGGAGGGCCTGGAGAGGGAAAGGACTAGGATTGCACAGGCCGGACTGGGGACAATGAGGGGAGAAGGTTGTAGTGGACATGGAAATAAGGAACCAAGAGACCTAGTTAGGGTCCTCTTAGCTGTGTGACTTGGGCATGTCAAGTTTTTGAACTGTAGGTTCCTTGCTTGTAAAGCTGGGGCCCTATCTCCCCAGAATGGATGTGAACGCACTTTACAATGTGCAGGGCAGGGTAGTCTGGTGGTTAGGGGTTCAGATGACCTGGGTTGGAATCTCAGTTCTGCCACTTCTCAGCTGTGTGACCTTGGGCAAGTCACTTAACCTCTCTGGGCCTGAGTGAGTTTCCTCGTTTGTGAAACAGAACCTCGGAGGGTTGAGGTGGGAGTTGCATTCATTCTCGTAGAGCAAATCCCCCACAAGTGCTCATTGAATGTGAGCTCCTGTTTGCTGTAAACTGTGAAGTGCCATTCCTCAGGAAAAGAGGGAAACTTCTGTCTCTAAATGTCTGGTTGTTCTGGGAGTCACTTCTTTCCAGGTCTAGGTTTAGAAGCTTCAGTATCCTAAGATCAGTGATTTTAGAGGCTTGGAACTCACATTTTAAACATCTATTCTTGAGGGGCAGGGCAGAGGGTGCTAGAAGGATTGGTGGACTCAGAGCACCACCAGCAGCCAGGAAAGTCCTGTGAACTCCGGGGAGAGGGTGACAGATGCAGCCAGAGACAGAAACAGGGTGCTGTGGCCTTTTGGGGGTGAAAAGTCGCCCCCATCCCATGTGCCCCTCTGCAGGGGCTTGGCGCCCAGTGGGGGCCAGGGGTCATGTGGCAGCTGTTCCCTGTCTCCCTCTGGGGTGTGGTGTCCCCAGCCAGGGTTTGGATACTGTCTGGTGGGTACAGCTGGAGACGTGGCTGTCTACATGGGCTGGGGAGCCCAGGGAATCAGGCGGGGCAGGTGCTGGGGCTATTTCTGGGGGGTTGGAAAGGTGAGGGGGACCCAGTGGGATTAATTGCCAGGTGGCCTGGAATGTCTCTCCTTCCCTCTCTGCTGTGTATCCAGTATGAAAGTGAAAGTGAAAGTGAAGTCACTCAGTCTCTTTGTGACCCCATGGACTGCCATGGACTGCAGCCTACCAGGCTCCTCCGTCCATGGGATTTTCCAGGCAATAGTACTGGAGTGGGTTGCCATTTCCTTCTCCAGGGGATCTTCCCGACCCAGGGATCGAACCCGGGTCTCCTGCATTGCAGACAGATGCTTTACCCTCTGAGCCACCAGGGAAGTCTCCAGTATAAAACAAACCAAATGCTTAGACTGGCCAGAAATTTCTCTAGGCGCGGTGGGGGAAGGGCGGAAGGTGTCTGCATCCCAGAAAGACTGGGGTGCAGATCCCAGCGTTCGAATCCCACCTCCAGGCTGCTCAACCCTGGGCAGTTTCTGCTCTCTCTCAGCACTTCACCTGTGAAACTACAGATCCTGCCCTGTTGTGAGGCTTAGATGAGAACAATGCTCCTTGAGCACATGGCCCACTTGGGAGACCCCCCAAGTCCCCCACCTGTGCCTTCCTCAGAATTTAAATCCTACCATGAGGGTGTTTCCATCACTTCTTCAGCACCTACTGTGTAGCAAGCGTGGCACCGAGGACTTTCTACACACTGGGTTCTCACAAAGCTGAGGGTGGCACGGGTATGATCCACCTTTTACAGAGGGAGGCATGGAAGCTCAGAGAAGCCAAGTGGAGGCAGGTCACACAGCCAGAAAGAACATGAGCCCGGCTTTGAATCTCCTGGGCTTGTTGATGTCCCATGCGTGCCTGCTAAGTTGGTTCAGTCGTACCCGACTCTTTGAGTCCCCTGTGGACTGTAGCCTGCCAGGCTCCTCTGTCTATGGGATTCTCCAGGCAAGAACACTGGAGTGGGTTGCCATGCCTTTCTCCAGGGGATCTTCTCGACCCAGGGATCGATCCCGTGTCTCTTATATCTCCTGCAATGGCAGGCAGGCTCTTAACCACTAGCTCTACCTGGGAAGACACCGAGATCCCGTAAGTAGGGCTCTAACCACAGCTCCATGCTGCCTGCAAGCTTACTCGTGAACGAACGAGTGCATGAATGCAGGACAACGGGGTTGATGGGGCCCTAGGCCAAAGTGTCCAGACTTCCATGTGACCGCCACAGCTCAGCTGGTGGCAGGAGCGTCATCCCAGTTGTTGGTACTGCATCCTTGTGGTTCTACGAGGTGGAAAGGCAGCAAAGAGTGCTTTGTAACTGGCCACGAGGTCGGGCCCCACCTATGCACCAACAGAGGATGAGATGGTTGGGTGGCATCATCGATTCGATGGACATGAGTTTGAGCAAGCTCCGGGAGTTGGTGATGGACAGGGAAGCCTGGCGTGCTGCAGTCCATGAGGTCGCAAGGAGTCGGAAACAGCAGTGCGACTGAATTGATCAACAACTGCGCCTGCGTACATCCTGCCTGGGGGGCAGGGTCTGGATAGGGGGCGGAGCTTGGCGTCCCTGCACCTCCCACCACCACCTGGGGCCGGTCTCGAGGTGTTACGAAGTGTACTGGAGTGGCCTTCCAATCCACGTGGCCGGGGAATGACCAAGCTAGTCTGCTGGGCTCCAACCAATGCTTTGACCCTGCCCAGGATGCAGCATGTGGTCGACGCCGAGAGTCCACCAGGTCTCTGGGGCCTAGCCCACGGGCCCTGGGCTCTCCGGAGACGTGAACTTGGAGGTGGGGGGCCCAAGGCTGGCACTAACCCTGGGTCTGGGGCCCCGGGGTGAAGGTCTGGCTCTGCCTCTTTCCTGGTTGTGCTTTCTGAGGGAAGTCACTCACTCCTTCTAGCCCTCAGCTGCTTCTCCCACAAAGGAAAGAAGGAGGCAACATCTAGATTTCAGGCAGCTGGTGGGCCTCAAACTGTTCTCGTGTGAGGCAGCGATTGTCAGCAGCTGAGACAAGGGCTGCAGGAAGCCATTTTCCCTGAAGTAAAAAGAGTCACTTGATTCTTGGATGAGAAGATCTTGGGAGAACCTGGCGTTTTTTTACCCCCTTGAATTCATTGTGGGGAGAGCACCCCCCCCACAAGAGACCCCTGGAAGAGGTGTCTCAGCTTCTCGGACTGCCTCTCCAGCATCTGAACAAACCCTCTCAGAAGCCACTTTCCACCTAAGGGAAGTCGAACTGGCTTGGCCCGAGGGCCAGTTTCCCCAGCGGAGCCCCCAGCACAAGCTCTGGCTGGGAGGACAGGGCCAGCCATGGGCGAGCCAGTTAGAAACTCTTCTGAATTTTTCCCCTGGCCTCTCACGAGACTTTGTCCGGATCTGATCCCTGCACTGTCTGGTTTTGAGTAGACTTCAGAAAGAGATAGAAGGAGGCTTTTGGAAGGTGGTGGGGCCACATCCACCAAGCTTGTCCATGTGTTTGCCCCTGAGATTCTTTTCCAGAAGGTGCTATGGAAATACTTCTGCATGGGCCCTGAGGTGGGCCTACAAAGATGGCTGGTGCTAGCGCTGATGCAAATAAATGAGAAAAGGGGAAATGACTTAAGTGCCCATCGCTGTGGGAGGGTTAGGGAGATGGCGGTCCTGTCGAGTTCAAGAGGACATTTAGAGAGAATTTGCTTCTGGGAGAAGGGTCTGGACATATGGACTGTCGTCAACATGTCCTAATTTGTTTTCACGTGAATGATTTCATGTTGAAAGATCACGGTGAAGCCGATTCCATCAGCTTCATTGAGCTAATGAGGAAAGCACCCATGCTCAGAGAATTGTTGACGGATGTGGTAACCCCAGGGGCGAGAGGACTTGTCACACGGTGGGTGAGCTGGGGAGAGGGCTCAGGTCCTGGGTCTGGTCTGGCAGCTCATTGCTCCTGGGGTCTGTGGTCTGTCTTATGTGAGGGAAAGGGCAGCCCTAGAGTGGTGGATTCATGCCCGGGAGTCACTTGTTGGAAGTGTGAGCCCAGACTTCCGCCACCAGGGCTTTGGGCACCCCGACAATGGAACCAGTTCAGGGTGCCTCCAGGTCAGGCATGGGGGCAGAGCAGGCCATGGGTGAGCTCACAAGGGGAGACCACAGGCGGCAGAGCCGGAGGGCCCTGTGTCACCAGGCCATCCTGCATGTGCGTGTCTTTGCAGACACCAGGTCCTGCTGGAGGGGCCTCGCCAAGGCCAGGGATAGAGGCATCACGGTTTCAGCAGTGCTGCCAGACAACTTTTCCAAAATGCGTCACCAGTTTCCACCACCATCTAGGTCTAAGAGTGGTTCAGGTGCCCCACACCCTTGCCAGCAGTGTGAGTTCCAATCAGAGAGATGAGGAGTGGTATTTCATTATTTTCATTTTGGTTCTCTGATTATCTGTGAGAGAGAGGGGCTTTTAACCCCATGGAGTTCCTCTCCTACAAATGACCTGTTTCTGGCCTTAGTTTCCACTTGTTGATTGATTAGGTACACACTAGTTTTCAACATTTTTTGAACCATAAAATCCTTCGTTAGAATAAACTTCCTAGGAATCCTAACATCAGAGAAGGCAATGGCACCCCACTCCAGTACTCTTGCCTGGAAAATCCCATGGATGGAGGAGCCTGGTGGGCTGCAGTCCATGGGGTCGCTAAGAGTCAGACTTGACTGGGAGACTTCACTTTCACTTTTCAGTTTCATGCATTGGAGAAGGAAATGGCAACCCACTCCAGTGTTCTTGCCTGGAGATTCCCAGGGATGGGGGATCCTGGTGGGAGGCCATCTATGGGGTCGCACAGAGTCGGACATGACTGAAGCGACTTAGCAGCAGCAGCAGGAATCCTAACATAAATTGAATGAAAGCAAAGCTGCCTCCTGGAGGAGGGGTGGGATTCCCAGAGGTAACTGTTTGCCCCTCTTCCCCCTCTTCAGGGGCTCCTAGGGCTTATAGTTTGCAAACAATTGGTATAGTCCCACTACTCCAGCTCTAAGTGGGGAAACTGAGACCCAAAGTTGCCCAGAAAAGATCAAGGCAGGTCCCCAGGTAGGCTGACCATCAGTGGTCATTCAAGAAGGATCTCTAGGGAGATGGTCCATCCATCAGTGGCAGGTTCGTCACGTCCAGTCTGTGCCCTGCGTGCCATTTGTTTTCTGTGTGATGGTGGTGGGGGTGGGTGATGGATGGTGCCGGAGGTGGTGACGTCAGTGTGGAGGTGGCTATGGTGGT
Source organism: Bubalus bubalis (assembly GCF_019923935.1). Taxonomy (NCBI): domain Eukaryota; kingdom Metazoa; phylum Chordata; class Mammalia; order Artiodactyla; family Bovidae; genus Bubalus; species Bubalus bubalis. Next base: position 8,311,408 of record NC_059173.1, on the reverse strand, counting down.
GAACATCTTTGCTTTGTTCCTGATCCTCATGGGAGTGTTTCCAAAGTTTTCCTGTGATGTTTGCTGTAGTTTTCTGGTAAATGTCTTTTCTTCAAGTTAAGGAAATTCCTTTCTATTCTTAGATTGCCAAGATTTTTGAGTTGCAGATGGACAGTGAAGTTTACCAAATGCTTTCCAGTATCTACGAAGATGATGTTGTTGTTGAGTCGTCGTGTCCAACTCTTTGCAACCCCCATGGACTGTAGCCCGCCAGGCTCCTCTATCCATGGGATTTCCCAGGCAAGAATACTGGAGTGGGTTGCCATTTCCTTCTCCAGGGAATCCTCCTGACCCAGGGATTGAACCTGTATCTCCTGCATTGGCAGGGGGGGTTCTTTACTACTGAGCCAGCAGGTGAGATGGTTCTTTTTTCTCACTGTGGGGCACTGTATGAAGACCTCCCTGGGAAAGTCCAAATGAACTGATTTTGTCTCAAGCATGGAAACTCGCTCGCTCTCTCTCTCATCCACTTTCTCTGTCCCTTCTTTCTCTTTACCTAAACACAGACACTTTTCCAGGCCCAGGGAGCTGGACAGTAGAGGAGGGCGAGGCATCAGAATAGAAATGATCTCCCGTGCTGGGTCAGCGCTTTCCGCCTGCCTGACTTCTGCTGCCGTTTCCTGTACTAATCCCGGGGGGACCAGCTCCCCCCATCTGGTTCCAGACATAGCCCGAGACATTCTGAGGTTGCGTTAAAATGCTGGTGGCAGACAGGGGAGGATCTTGAAGCCTGGCATTCCTCCCCAGGATGCCGGAGGAGGGGGAAGCTCAGCGGGTGTGTGGTGGGGGAGGAATTTGTCTTGAAACGGGGGGCGGGTTGGCTCGGGATGTGGGGAGAAGGGCTGGTTGCTAGGCAGAATCGGCAGAGATGAATCATGTCCTGGCGGGAGCTGGTTATGGGCTAAAATGAGAAGTTATCCAAGGATGTGGAATCTTGTTGTTTGAGCTGGAAGGGAGTATGGATTCATCGGGTCCAGTCCCCTCATTTTGCAGACAGAGGAACTGCAAATACACAGAGAGGGAAAGTTTTGCCCAGAAGTAAGGAACGGATCTCTTGCCTCGTAGCTTTTTCCAGGGACGGTGGCCAAAATAAGCCTTTGGCACCGCCTCCTGTATTGTACGCAGTTACTGTTCTAGGTAACTGAGATTTCATGGTGAATCCTCCGACTCGCTTTCCCCGAGCAAGAGAAATTCAGAGTGTTATGCTGTGAGACAAATATATGGACAGTGTGATGTTGGGGTGGATGGGGGAGGCCTGTCTGGGGAGATGGCATTTGAAGTGAGCTGCAGATGCGGGAGGAGAAGCTCTGGGAAGAGGGCTACAGGCAGTGGGAGAAGCTCTGGGAAGAGGGCTGCAGGCAGTGGGGCCAGTCTGTGCAAAGGTCCTGTGGTGGGGATGAGTTCGGTGAGTTTGAGACACAGCAGGGAGGCTAGGGGGCTGAGGGAGGCATAAGGGGGACAGGCAGGGCCTTGGAGACCAGAGAGAGGTTCAGTGGGAAGCTGTTGCCTGCCCTGCATCAGGGGCGTGATCCCTGTTGTGACCCCTTCTCCTGCCCCGTGTTGCCTGCTAAGGGCCTTTCCTGTGCGTGAATGAGCATTTAGTAAGCCCCTACTGTGTGCTGAGCTGTCCTGGGCCCTTCGTCCACATGGTCTCGTTTCATCATGCAGCAGTGTCTCCCAGGCTGACCGTTGGAGAAGGACAGATGGGAGAGGCCCACGCTTGCTCATGGTCACTCTCCGCAGGCATCCCTGGCCCAGGCTCTGTCCCTCATTGAGACCCTCTGCTTGGTTAGCTCAGCCGGGAAAGGACCAGCCTGCATGAACAGCTTGCCCTTTGGTTCAGCTCCTGAAGAAAAAGAGTGGGAAAGGTTGAGAGGAGACTCTGATCCCGGCTGCCGCCCAAGAAGACTTGCCAGGAAGCAGGGCCATGCTGGCCCGAGCCTTTGGGGTTGGAATGGATGAGCACCCACTGGAAGGGAGGTGGTCCCCAGGGGCTCTGCTGTGGTGGGAAAGTGAGCAAGAATCTGGGGCTGGAGGGCAAATGGGACAGTGTGAGAAACTCCCAAAGGGCTCTTTGCCCCAGGATAGTAAGCCCAGCAGATGCCTGGAATTCCACCAGTGATTTACTTGGTGGTGTTATCAAGCCTTCCTTTTGGCTTCTCTTTTGTAAGATGAAAATCCCCTTTGGAGAAAAGTGAGAAGATGATATCGCAAACCCAATACTGTGATAAAATTTAGAGATTGTAAGTGATAGGGGCCCAGATGCTGAACAACTCTGAGGGGCCATCAGAGTTTTGTTTTGTTTTTCTCCATGGGGTCACTGGAGACTTTGTTGGGGCTACCCTGCCACCCATCTTCTCCCTCTGCTCAGTCCTGCTTGCTTAACCAGCCTTCCACAGGTGTCAATCCCAGGAACACTCCTAGATCAACGCCCTGCTTGTTAACTCCACCTGAGGGTCAACTCTCTGGGGAATCTGACCTAGCATACTGAAGGTGGTGATGATGATGGTTATAAAGTTGATGAAGAAGGTGATAATGTTGATACCGATGATAGTTATAATGATGGTACTGATGATGGTGGTAACGTTGATACTGATGATGACACTGATGCTGATGGTGTGATGCTGATTGTGATAATGTTGATACTGGTGATGACAATGATAATGATGCTGTTGGTGGTGGTAATGTTGATACTGATGATAACACTGATGATGATGCTGATGGTGATAATGTTGATACTGGTGATGACAATGATAATGATGATGATAATGTTGGTACTGATGATAACACTGATGATGATGCTGATGGTGATAATGTTGATACTGGTGATGACAATGAAATGAGGCTGTTGGTGGTGGTGGTAATGTTCATACTGATGATAACACTGATGATGATGCTGATGGTGATAATGTTGATACTGGTGATGACAATGATAATGATGATGATAATGTTGGTACTGATGATAACACTGATGATGATGCTGATGGTGATAATGTTGATACTGGTGATGACAATGATAATGATGATGATAATGTTGGTACTGATGATAACACTGATGATGATGCTGATGGTGATAATGTTGATACTGGTGATGACAATGATAATGATGATAATGTTGATACTGATGATAACACTGATGATGATGCTGATGGTGATAATGTTGATACTGGTGATGACAATGATAATGATGATGATAATGTTGGTACTGATGATAACACTGATGATGATGCTGATGGTGATAATGATACTGGTGATGACAATGAAATGAGGCTGTTGGTGGTGGTGGTAATGTTCATACTGATGATGATGACACCAATCATAATTATATTGATGATGGTGATAACGTTGATACTAATGATGATGGTATAATGTTGGTGATGGTGATAATGTTGATACTGATAATGACAATGATAATGATGATGATAATGTTGGTACTGATGATGACAGTGATGATGAAGGTATTGAAGACGGTGGTAATGTTGATACTGCTGATGATGACAATGGTAATGATGGTGTGATGTCCATGATGGTGAAAACGTTGATACTGATGATGGCAGTGATGATGATGGTTGATGTGGCAGTCTGCTCAGGCTGCCATAACAAGATACCACAGATGTCGTGGCTTAAACAATAGAAATTTCTTTTCTCACAGTTCTAGAGGCTGGAAGGTCCAAGATCAAATTTCCAATAGGGCTCAATTTCTGTGGGAGCTTTCTGGCTATTAGATGGTTACTTTGTCCTCACACAGGACTTCTCTGGTGGCTTAGATGGTAAAGCGTCTGCCTGCAATGTGGGAGACCCGAGTTTAATCCCTGGGTTGGAAAGATTCTCTGGAGAAGGAAATGGCACCCCACTCCAGTACTCTTGCTTGGAGAATCCCATGGACGGAGGAGCCTGGCAGGCTACAGTCCACGGGGTCGCAAAGAGTTGGACACGACTGAGCGACTTCACTTTCACTTTTCTTTTGTCCTCACATGGCCTATCCTCTGAGCATGAGTGAGGAGACCTCTGTACCCTTATGACCTTTTTTAACCTTAATTACCTCTGAAAGACCCTATCTTCAAATATAGTCACAGTGAGGTTAGGGCTTCAACATATGCGTTTTGGGAGAGGGGACACAGTATAGTCCATAGCAATGATCATGGTAACAATAACAATGGCAGTGACCATGATGGTGGCATCTGTCACTACTGCTAATGGTGGTGACGATGTTGCTAATGATGGTGGTGACCGTGGTGATGATAATGACAAGAATAACTGTGATAGTATAGAGGATGATTATGGTGATGATGATGGAAGGTGATGATGATGGGGTTGATGGGGATGATGATGGTGATGACAGGGATGATGGGGATGGTGATTGAGAGAGTCATTTCCTAGGTAGGTTGATAAGAAGTCTAGGGGTCCCCAAGGAGAGAGGGGTCTGGAATTCTCAAGGAGGAATTTCCCTCTGCATTCCTTAGGATTATGTATCCTGCCTGAGGACAGTCTCTGGATTAAATCTTGTGGCTAATCCTGTTATCTTAAAATGTAAATTATGGGAGTAGGTCTGGTCTTTACAAGGATTATGTAACAATAATGTATCCTGCCTGAAGGCAGTCTCTGGACTAAGTCAGTTCAGTTCAGTCGCTCAGTTGTGTCCAACTCTTTGCGACCCCATGAATTGCAGCAGGCCAGGCCTCCCTGTCAATCACCAACTCCCGGAGTTCACTCAGACCCACATCCATCGAGTCGGTGATGCCATCCAGCCATCTCATCCTCTGTCGTCCCCTTCTCCTCCTGCCCCCAATCCCTCCCAGCATCAGAGTCTTTTCCAATGAGTCAACTCTTCACATGAGGTGGCCAAAGTACTGGAGTTTCAGCTTTAGCATCATTCCTTCCAAAGAAATCCTAGGGCTGATCTCCTTCAGAATGGACTGGTTGCAACTCCTTGCAGTCCAAGGGACTCTCAAGAGTCTTATCCAACACCAGTTCAAAATCATCAATTCTTCGGTGCTCAGCTTTCTTCACAGTCCAACTCTCACATCCATATATGACCACTGGAAAAACCATAGCCTTGACTAGATGGACCTTTGTTGGCAAAGTGATGTCTCTGCTTTTCAATATGCTATCTAGGTTGGTCATAAATTTCCTTCCAAGGAGTAAGTGTCTTTTAATTTCATGGCTGCAGTCACCATCTGCAGTGATTTTGGAGCCCCGAAAAATAAAGTCTGACAGTGTTTCCACTGTTTCCCCATCTATTTCCCATGAAGTGGTGGGACCAGATGCCATGATCTTTGTTTTCTGAATGTTGAGCTTTAAGCCAACTTTTTCACTCCCCACTTTCACTTTCATCAAGAGGGTTTTGAGTTCCTCTTCACTTTCTGCCATAAGGGTGGTGTCATCTGCATATCTGAGGTGATTGATATTTCTCCCGGCAATCTTGATTCCAGCTTGTGCTTCTTCCAGTCCAGCGTTTCTCCTGATGTACTCTGAATAGAAGTTAAATAAGCAGGGTGACAATATACAGCCTTGACGTACTCCTTTTCCTATTTGGAACCAGTCTGTTGTTCCATGTCCAGTTCTAACTGTTGCTTCCTGACCTGTATACAGGTTTCTCAAGAGGCAGGTCAGGTGGTCCGGTATTCCCATCTCTTTCAGAATTTTCCACAGTTTATTGTGATCCACACAGTCAAAGGCTTTGGCATAGTCAATAAAGCAGAAATAGATGTTTTTCTGGAGCTGTCTTGCTTTTTTGATGATCCAGCGGATGTTGGCAATTTGATCTCTGGTTCCTCTGCCTTTTCTAAAACCAGCTTGAACATCTGGAAGTTCACAGTTCACGTATTGCTGAAGCCTGGCTTGGAGAATTTTGAGCATTACTTTACTAGCGTGTGAGATGAGTGCAATTGTGCGGTAGTTTGAGCATTCTTTGAGCATTCTCTGGACTAAGCCTTCTAGCTAATCCTGTTATCTTAAAATGTAAATTATGGCAGTAGGTCTGGTGAGATCTTTACAACCTCCAGATATTCTTTGGATTCATTGGAGAGTATATAACTCCATTGCTAACACTAGCAAGGGGGTACTTTTTCTACCTCCTTCTGATGTCTATGTCAGAAACTTTCTCTATCTCCTTTATACTTTAATAAAACTTTATTACACAAAAGCTTTAAGTGATCAAGCCTCGTCTCTGGCCGTGGATTGAATTCTTCTCTGGAGGCCCAAGAATCCCAGCGTCTTTGCGTGATTCAGCAATAACCTTTCATAATGCTGGGGATGATGGTGATGGTGATGTTGGGGTTGATGGGATGATGATGGGGATGATGGGATGATGATGGTGATGATGAGATTATGATGGGGATGGTGGTGATGGTGATGATGATGGTGATGATGGGGGTGATGGTGTTGATGATGGGGGTGATGATAATAGTGATGGGGATGATGATGGTGGTGTTGATGGGGGTGATGATGATGGCTAACATTCATTGAGTGCTTATTGAGTTCTTGGTAATGTGCTTTTTTTTTTTTCCACTTGTGATTATTCTTTTAATCCTTACAACAAATCTATCACTTAGGAGCTAGTATTCTGCTGATTTTTCAGGAAGGGAAATCAAAGTTCAGAGAGGTTAAGTACCTGCTTAAGGTCACATAGAGAGATCATGACAGAGCTGGGATTAGAACCCAAATCCCCAGATCCCCATCCAAGGTTAGTCCCTCATATCCTGTGGTCCTGCTCAAAGGGGCTGTGCATGGTGGAGAGATGTTTAGTGGGGAGGGGGTCCAGCCTGACTTCCCCACTGGGGCTTCCTCTGCTCCAGCAGCCTGAGGCCCCAGCGGTGGGGCGGGGGGATGTAGGCCCCTGGGACCTCTTTTGCACCAGCAGCTCCAGGGCATCAAGCGTTGTCCTCACCCGGGGGGCCTCCAGGAGTTATTCTGGGATGTGGGCTTCTCCGAGGTGAGGCCACAGGCTGGAGTGCCCAACAGGACATTTCTAAAGATAGCTGGGCAGGGAGGGTGCTGGTGGTATTTGAGGCCGGGCCTTGGGAGTAGCTGTGCTCTGTGGCTGACCAAGTACAGTGGCGTGAGCTTGCCTGTCAAGCCACGTGGGACAGAAGTCACGTCTGTGTGTTCCCTGCACAGGGGCAGGCAGACTACAACTTGTGCCACTTTGGAGGCCGTGCTGTGAGGGCTCATCCCAAGGACCGTAGGTTGGAAGCCTGAAGCTATAGTATTTTATTTTACTTTATTAATTTTTATTTCATGTCACTCTAGTTTTTTTGCCATGGCTTGCGGGATCATAATACCCTGACCAGGGATCAAACCTGGGCCCCGGCAGTGAAAGTGCTGAGTCCTAACCACTGAATCGCAGGGAATTCCTTATAGTATTTAAAAATTGTAATAACAGCAGTGATAGTAACAATGGTCGTAATAGTAACCGTTGCTACGAGTCATGGTAATGAGACCGATGTTAACAGGAATAATAACGGCTGTAAGAGAGAATAGGCCAGTCATGGGCTGAGATCTCGGGCTGGAGCCCCGCTGCGGCCACGTCCTGGCTATGTGACCTTGGACACATGCCTTTACCTTCTAGTTTCTTCATCTGTAAAATGGGATGATCATAGAATTTTAAGATTTCTGCACAGAGTAAATGAGCTCATCTATATAAAACACCCACTAACTGTGCCGGGTGTGTCTCTGGGGCTAAAGAGCTGTGCGACCGTAACAACAATGAGCATTATATGCCACGCGCTTCACATGCTTCATCTCATTTAATGGTCACGTCAACCAGACCAGGTAGTTCACACTGTCATCCCATTTTGCAGATGAATGAATGGAGACTTGGGATGGTTGAGGTCTCTTGTTCAGGGTCACACAGGGCTAGGCAGCATTTGAACCCACTGTTTCTGACTCCAAGGCTCTGAGCTTACTCTGCTCTGTCCTGCTGCTGCTCCCTGGGTGGAGAAGGTCTTCTCTGGGGAGCCCTCCTTGAGGGCTTAGCTGATGTCATCTTGAGGGATGGAGGAAGCAAGCAGACAGGCCACAAATCCACCAATGAGAGAGGTACTCACATCCATCTTCTGGTTGGGGCTGGAGCTCATCCGCAGGGTCCCCCTAACTCTGCCAAGATTCAGTGGGACCCGGAAATCTTCTGTCCTATCACGAAGATGGACACAGAGTCTGCTCTCTTCTTGTCTCAAGTTCAAGGGGCCTTGATCACCTCTCATTGCTTGGCTTTTTAAGAAGACTCCATGATACAGATAGCCAGTTTTGGCAGGACAGTGCTTAATGGGAAGTTGTAAAAGTGCATTTTGATGTGGTCCCAAGTGGCTGGAATCCAGGAACAACATCTAGGAAAGGTTAGACTATAGATGTGGTCATAGCCATGGTGTGGTGCTTTGAAGGGGGTGGGAGGTGGGCAGAGGACCACAGCTGGAGCTCTAACCTACCACTTCCTCACTGTGCTATCTGAGGAAAGTCATTTCAGCTTTCTGAGCCTCTGTTTCTCCATCTGTCCTTCATCCATCCACCCATCTATCTATCCACTCACACACCCTCCACCCATCCCTTCCATCTACCCGTCCATCCACTCACACACCCTTCCTCTCTCTATCTGTTCACTAAATAAGCGTTCATGAAGCCCCTAGTAAGACAAGAGCTGGGCCAGAGGCTGGGTCCCATGATTGACATTTGTTGTTTGGTTGCTAAGTTGTGTTAGACTCTTTGCAACCCCATGGCCCGTAGCCCGCCAGGCTCCTCTGTCCATGGGATTTCTACTGGAGCGGGTTGCCATTTTCTTCTCCAGGGGATCTTCCCGACACAAGGATTGAACTTCCATCTCCTGCATCTCCCGCATTGGCAGGGGGATTCTTTACCACTAAGCCACCAGTTCAGTTTAGTCTCTTAGTCGTGTCTGACTCTTTGCGACCCCATGAACCGCAGCACGCCAGGCCTCCCTGTCCATCACCAACTGCCGGAGTCTACACAAACTTATGTCCATCCAGTCGGTGATGCCATCCAACCATCTCACCCTTTGTCGTCCCCTTCTCCTCCTGCCCTAAATCTTTCCCAGCATCAGGGTCTTTTCAAATGAGTCAGCTCTTCGCATGAGGTGGCCAAAGTATTGGAGTTTCAGCTTCAGCATCAGTCCTTCCAATGAACACCCAGGACTGATCTCCTTCAGAATGGACTGGTTCGCTCTCCTTGCAGTCCAAGGGACTCTCAAGAGTCTTCTCCAACACCACAGTTCAAAAGCATCAATCCTTCAGTGCTCAGCTTTCTTTATAGTCCAACTCTCACATCCATACATGACCACTGGAAAAACCATAGCCTTGACTAGATGGACCTTTGTTGGCAAAATAATGTCTCTGCTTTTTAATATGCTATCTAGGTTGGTCATAACTTTCCTTCCAAGGAGTAAGCGTCTTTTAATTTCATGGCTGCAGTCACCATCTGCAGTGATTTTGGAGCCCCCAAAAATAAAGTCTGACACTGTTTCCACTGTTTCCCCATCTATTTCCCATGAAGTGATGGGACCAGATGCCATGATCTTGGTTTTCTCAATGTTGAGCTTTAAGCCAACCTTTTCACTCTCCTCTTTCACTTTCGGGAAAGCCATAAATTGATATTACTGTCATCAATAGAAGGCTAAATTATGAACCGTCCTACACGGAATGCTGGGTAGCTGTTAATGAGGTCAGTCTACAGGAATTGAAATGGAGAAATATGGTTAAGAGGAAAATAGAAAGATACAGAAGTATGTGTAGTATACCACATAAACATGTGGTAGCATATCCACATGTTTATGTGGATATGCTTTGGAAATTTCTGGAAAGACAGCTAAGAAACAAATACCAGAGATTGCCTATGAGGAGGGAGACTGGGGAATTCGTAGGGGTGGTAAGGAAGCTTATATATTGTTCTGTTCCTTTTCAGGCTGTTTGAATTAATTATATTTATTATTATTATTTTTTACATTTTTATTTGTTTCTTCTCTGCTGCGCTGGCCGCTCTCCAGCCGCAGGGAGCTGGGCCGCTCTCCAGCCGTGGTGTAGGGCTTCTCATCGCAGTGGCTCCTCTTGGTGCGGAGCACAGGCTCTGGAGTGCTCAGGCTCAGTAGTTGTGTGGCTCATGGGCTCTAGAGCTCGGGCTTGGTTGCCCCACGGCATGTAGGATTTTCCCAGACGGGGGATTGAACAGATGTCCCCTGCTTTAGCAGGCGGATTCTTAACCATTGGATTCACAGGAAAGTCCTGAATTTAAAAAAAAAGTATATTACCTATTTAAATATGAAAAAAATTCTTTAAAAAAGACTCAAGTTTCTGAGTAATGATACAGAAAGACAAGGCAAGAGCAGAGTACAAAAACCATCCGTAATATGCATGGGACCAGGGAAGGATCAGGGAAGGATGAGGGAAGGGCAGGCGCTCTGGGAGCAGCGATGGTGCCTAGCTCAGCCTGGGGGAGTTGGGATCGGCTTCCCTGCGGAGGCAGTGTCTGAGATGAGGCTCCCAGGCTGAGTGGAAGTTAAGGGAGGGTGCCTGGCTGGGGCCTTCCTAGTCGGGGGAGCAGCACAGGGCTGAAAGGAAGGTTTGGTGGGCCCGGAGCAAAGAGATGGATTGGTGTAGTAGGAAGTTTGGATGTGTTTGAAGGGCGATAGGGAGCCAGGGACAGGTTTCAAGAGGAGGGACAGGGTCAGAGTGGGGACTGGATTCCAGCAGTGAGGCTGGAGGCAGGGAGGCCTGTGGGGAGGCCAGGAGAGAGATGATAGAGTCCCAGACCAAGGCAGATGCATGAGGTGGGAGGGGCAGAGAGAAAGTTGGAAAGGGACCCCTTCTCATAGGAGCGTCAGCCTCCACGGAAATGATTTCAGCAAACTGCTTGGCAAAGTGCAGAGCACTCCACAGTGGCTCTCTCTCAGGGCTGCATTCTGCGAAACTCCCAGGGAGCTTTGGGAAAACGTCTGTGCCCAGGCCCTACCCGCAAAGCATCAGATTTAATCAGATGTTGGGGTTAAATTGGGCTCCCGGATGACTGAGGCACGGCTGGGGCCAGGCACAGTGCTTGGCGGCAAGTTGGCCAAATGAATGGATTAGGGCTCACTTTGTGTTGGGGGTCACCTCCTGCTGATGCTCAAGGCATAGGGGAGCCTCTGGTGGTGTCGAGTTCTGCGGGGAGCAAGCAGGGCAGGAGAATCATGGCCTCTGAGGTCGCCCAGCCCACGCCCCACCTTGTGGCCTGGGAGTAGCTGACCTCCCTGGCCAGTTTGCTTGTTTGAAACAATGTCCGCCCCAGAGGGCTGTCCTGAGGATGGAAGGATTACAAATGTGAGGGCCTGGCCCGACGCAGGAGTACACGGAGCTTGTCACTTACACGTTGGGATCTCCTGTGGAAGAGTTTACGTGGAGACGCGAAGATTCTTGGGATGTCAAGATCTCTAGACTTGAGTTCACCCACGGGGACATGGTGCCCCCTTGTGGTTCAGACTAGCTGTGTCTGGGCCAAGGACAATTTCTCATGGAAGTTCAACCCAAATGTTCTTCTTTCAGCTACATGACCACATATTTTGAGGTTTGGGCTATCGCCGTGGCTGTTTACGAACAGCTTCTGATGTGTAGAATTTAGGCTCGGCTCTCAAAGGGTGTAACTGGGACAAAAATGTCTCGTTTTAAAAAAGTCACAAACAACAGTGGTGGGGAATTGCAGGGTGGCCACATATAATGAAGAGACAAGTGCAGTCTAGAGGGACCATGAATTAAACCATAGAACATGCCACATGGGACAACGTGACATGGTTCCACCCGGCTGCTCTAATTTGAGGTTCTGATGAAGGCCTTGCTCTGTGGCCTTCCCCACCGGGTGCGGGGGAAGGGCCTTTGAAGTTCCATGCCCTTCCCCAGAACCCAGAGGAGTTTCATTTCATTTTTTTTTTTTTAAACAAAGGAGGTATATTTAAGAGAAGACAGAGTCAGCCTATGCCTGAACGTCAGGACATCTTACTTTTGAAGTTGGAGATCTGAGTCTTAGCTGGCATTTTGAGGTCATGTTTTCACTAGACCATTTTTTCTCCTTTAGTGGGGCTTTGAGCTGCTGTGTGACCGAGGGCATCTCTGCATGACCCCCCACCCACCGCCTGTCTACCCTGGGGGCAGATGGGATAGGCAGAGATGAGGTGCCTGTTATTTGTCCCCGAGTCAGAGGTGGATGTTTTAAAACTTTAGATCACTGTACACATACAGACTGTTCAGAATGAACTACTTAAGTATCACAGCTGTGCAGTGTGGACTGAAGAGGTTTCTTCCTGATGGCTTGGTTCATTGCCTCCACACAAAACCACCCATGAGATTCTCAAGAGTCAGGTATTGGAACAAACTTATGGCTGCTGGTAGGGGGAAGGATGGGGAAAGGGACAAGTAAGGAGTTTGGGATGGACATGTACACATGTACACATTAAATTGGATAACCAATGAGGGCCTGCTGTACAGCACAGGGAACTCTGCTCAACGTTGTGTGGCAACCTGGACAGGAGAGGGGCGTGGGGGAGAATGGATACATATATTTATATGGCTGAGGGCCTCTGCTGTCCACCTGAAGCTATCACATTGTTAATTGGCTGCTGCTAAGCTGCTAAGTCGTTTCAGTCGTGTCTGACTCTATGCAACCCCATAGATGGAAGCCCACCAGGCTCCCCCGACCCTGGGATTCTCCAGGCAAGAGTACTGGAGTGGGTTGCCATTTCCTTCTCCAATAAATGAAGTGAAAAGTGAAAGGGAAGTTGCTCAGTGGTGTCCAACTCTTAGCGACCCCATGGACTGCAGCCTACCAGGCTCCACCATCCATGGGATTTTCCAGGCAGGAGTACTGGAGTGGGATGCCATTGCCTTCTCCAGTTAATTGGCTATACTCCATTAAATACAAAGTTAAAAAAAAAAGTCAGATATTGGAACTGCCTGGCCAGACCTGGAGCAGAACCTGGGCCTAGAAACTGATATTTAAAGCTCATTCCTCAGGCCTCTATCTGTTTTCGGTCCATAGCTTTAGGGTAGAGTCCAAGCCAGAGTTTCTCAGATTTCAGAAACCAGGGAAGTTACAAAAGAATCTCTTGGAGTCACTTTGAGTTGTCAACCTGTTGTTTTGTAAAGAACAATGAAGAGTGATGGCCATGTCCTTTCTCCTCCCCCTTGTTTCAGAAGGCATTACGGACATTGGCTTTGTGAAGACCGCCATGCGTGGTCTTTGCCACCCAGCTTGCTTGGAGAGGAGCCTCGGTCGTCACCCCATCCAGCATCTGCGAACGAACCCCGTGGGGCTGAAGGCAGTCCTGTGAAGGGAGGGAGGGGCCCCAGCGACAAGGCTTACCAGAGAGACACTGTCTTACAACATTCCTTTATTTATTATATAGATGCAAAATCTGTTTTATGTACAATACTTGTACGTTATTTGGTCCTACCAAATAATCTTACCAAGGCTTTCTACTGGTAATCTTCCCCCAAAAGATTCAGGTAGAATTAGATATTGTGCACTTCACGACTACCCAAACCTGAGACTTCGCTACTGATTTCAGTTTTGGGGTCATACACACAAATCGAAATAGACACACGCGAGGTATAGACACACACGAGGTTAAGGCGATGAAAGTGAGCTGCAGGAAACCCCAGGGTTCAGAACAACTAGGCTGTGTATTTTGCTTGAGTTAGACTCGCAACGTGAGCAGCAAAGGTTGTGCGATCTCAGAGCGCTTTTATTGTAGTGCGAGGGCTTCTGAACACCCATGTGACTGCGTGGCTGGGAATGCTGGCAGCCTGTGGGCCCTTTGAGGCATCCATCACCAGGGACTCACTTCTTCTCGGCCTCTCCTGTTTTGGGTTCTTGTTTCAGTTTGTAATCAGCCAGGGCGGCCTTGATGGCATCTTCAGCCAGCACTGCAGGTAACGGAACAAAACACAGCCTGTAAGTTTCTACATATTTAAGAGCCGAGACAGTGGTGCTGGGACGGGCTTGACAGTCACCTCGCCAGGGTGCAGGGTCAGGAGCAAGCTGCCATTTCCTGAGCCACTCCCTTGGGGCGGCTCTGGGGACAGACTGGGGGCACAAACCTGGGATTCTACGTTACTCAGCCTCTCGCCGGGATAGGGTGAGGGCTGTATACGTAAAGTGTCTGGAGCACTGGGGGAGGGGTGGGTGGGGAACGACACAACAGATGTTAGTTCTCAGCTGCTCACATGGAAGTTGGGAAAGCACGGTGGATGTCGGTGATTGTGGCTGGCATAACTTGGGTCGCGTCAGTCTAGGGGTGGGATGGCATTTGCCAGCTCACTCTAGTGATCCCAAGTTCAGCAGCTTTTATTTTGGAGTTGGTATTAAAAGGGAGGCTTTGGGGGAAACAAACATTGAGAGAGCTGGAGTGACGGCTGAGAGCGCTGGCTCAAGTTCCAGCGCCCATGAAGGCCTGATGAAAAGGCAGGGGTTTCTCTGCAACCACATGAAAATGTTTATAAGCTACGGCCTTTATTCTTGGGTATTTGAGACTCCAGCTCAAGTGGAAAGAACTCGGGTCTCAGCAGACCTCCGTCCCGGCCCCGGCACGCACGTCTTGCCCTGTGAGTCCTGCCCTGGCAGGAGGCCTGGCTCTCTGCTGATTTTTAACTAATTTGGTCAGTAAACCTCCATCACTTAGTTAAGGCTACTGTGTCTCATTCCCTCCTTCCACTAGAAGGGTGAGATTTTTAAGGCTTTAGACTGAATGGGAAAGCCAAGTAAAAGCCTTCGGCATCTGGGCTTTCTCTCAGGACAGTGAAGAGGGGGCTACTGCACAGCTGGGCTGAGTCATCCCATATACACAGATGCAGACCCTGAGAGTAACGGCCTCTGGAAAGGAAGCGATAAAATGCACGGCAGACGGGATTATGGTAGAAGTCGCATTTTCTCCTTCACTGGTGCCAACTTCACCACGGTGGGGTGGGAACAGCACAGATTCGGAATCAAAGTCTGGGCTTTAGACTCTGGCCCTTCCCTGAGGAGCTGTGAGGCTGGGCGGCTTGAACCTGAGCCCTCATTTGCTGCTCTGTGAGGGGGAGGTGATGACATGACTGGAGGATATTCTGAAAGGTCAGAAGTGAGGTTGCGACCAGCTCAGCGTGATGCCCAACCCACAGCACCCGCCTGGGGCCCCGACCTTCTGGAGGCTGTGAAGACAACCCGAGCTCTAACCCTCAGAGGTTATAAAGGTGGATTCCACGACCCCAAAGGACTCACCATTCCCCTGTCCAAATGCACGTGGATACCATTACGGAAAACCCCCAATACCACCCCCACCCCCAGTCCAAGCCTGTTGGCATGCTGGAGGCGACACGTACTGGAGCAGTGCAGTTTCACAGGCGGGAGGCACAGCTCCTTGGCGATGTCCGTGTTTTTGATGGTCAAGGCTTCCTCCACCTGAGGCAGACAGGACAGATGGGCAGTTTTAGTGATGCTCTGTCTGGTGGGTCCGAAGAGCAAACATTGCTGAGCTGGGGGAGCCCAGCCTGCAGAGACACTGTCTCAGCCAGTAGCAGAGCCTGGGGAGTCTCAGAGGGATCTGCTTGAGGCCAGGAACTCCAGCCTTTTTTTTTTCTTGGCCAAATGGCACGAGGGAGCATAGTTCCCAATCAGGGATTGAACCTGCGTTCTCTATAGTGGAAGCACCGAGTCTTGACCGCTTGACCACCAGGAAGTCCCCTCGAGCCTGTTTGCTGAAAGGCAGTGATTTCCTGCGTTGGTTGTGTGACTATGAGCTTCTCTGATGTCCATCGATTCTATGAGCTGGATGGTGTCAGGGAGGTGGGCGGGGCCAGGGCCAGCAGCATAGACAGCTCCTGGGAGGAGACCTTGGGGCTCATCCCCTGCCTGTAGGAGGACTTTTCACCTCCAGGTGGACTGAAAGGATGCCTGGAGTTTGTCTCAAGCCGAGGGCAGAGCAGGAGGCAGGCCTCTGTGGAAGAGGACCTGCTGCCTTAAGGAAAGCATTTTCCCAGCCTGTCCCCCAGTCTCCCAAGTCCGCTAACTCTACTGAATTAAGCTTCAAGTTCTGTTCCTGCAAACTCAGATGGGAGGTTCTCAAGGTCAGAGAAAGGCCCTCTCCCCACTTTCTGAGGTGTCCTGTCTCCTCATGCCCTCCTCCCCTGAGGATCGTTCCGGACAGATCGGCCGGCACAAGCTAGGTCTTTGCTTCCTGGCTCTGAGGAGCCTGCTGGCCACGAGGCCCTGAGTCACAGGGGGCTGGTGGCACGTGGCCTGGCAGGCGGCCTGGCTGCAGAGCTGCCTGGCACAGGCCTCCGTGACTCAGCTTGCTAAACTCGGGCTGTTGGGGCTGCAAGGACGAGCACCTACAGTCTGGCTTTACTGAGAGGTTTTAACGAGGACGGGACTTTCGAAAGGCTAGTCTGTTATCTCATGAATCCTTGTAAGCCACCTGCAATCCTTCCTCAAACCAGATGGGAAGAAATAAACAAAACAAACCATGGTATACCCACCCCCGGGCAGACTTAGACTTCTAAGAAATGGTAACATCTGTGACCTTGGAGAAAGCCAAAGATTTCTCTCCACTTCTGTTGTGTTCAAGGGGTAGGTGGGGACCTTTTTTTGATTTAGTTAAAATACCACCAAAACCCCCAAACAAATAAAAATGGTCAACAACAACAGAAAACCCCAAACTAAAAAAACAGTTAAGATTATCCATAATTCCCAATGTGGAGAAGAATTTGATAAAAATCTGGGTAAGCAAAATTAAAAAGAAAATCCTTGGAATATTTAGAAAAAAATTATAGTGTTTGTTTGTTTAAACCCTTCCCTTAACCAAGAGGCAGGTTCTAGTTTTCAGGAGCCTTACCGTCTTCCCCTTTACCCATTCGGTGGCCAACGAGCTGGAGGCGATGGCAGAGCCACAGCCAAATGTTTTAAACCTGGCGTCCACGATCTTCCCCTTTTCATCCACCTGAATCTAGAAAAGAGGCAGGAGTTAGCAGGCTTCTGGCGCTGCCTGCATAACCTGGCACTCAGGGAGGCCCACAGGGCACCTCCTAAGAGCTTTGGTCCTGCTTTCCATACTTAAAAGTTTGGGCATTGATTACGGAGGCCCCTCTGTTTCAGAGAGTTCAGCAATGAAAAGCTGCAAGCAGGAACAACTATACAGAATTATATGGGCCTTGCTGGCAAAGATCAGCCAAAAAGTATGCCTCCTGCCCAGTCTCCTCCCACTCCCAAGCCTGACTTCTGGCTTCCCCGCTGCTGGGCCAGTGTGCATCTTTAAACACTTTGAGAGTTGGCAGTAAAGGCCACCGGTTAGTGCTTTTTCCTTTGACGTCAAACCGCATGTAGTGCGTTCCCTCCTGCCTTGTTTCTGTTTTCCAAGATAGGCATGAAGCCATCTGGCCAGCTTCCCACCACAGTGACGAAGGAGATGTGGAGAAAGCTATGGTACCAGAGTGCCAGGCGCTTCCAACATGGGGGCAGGCAGAGTTTGATTTATTGCATTTCCTATCCCTCTGGGGATTGCTAACTGATACAGTGAGTATGAACGTGAGATCTGTTTATTCTGTCAGAAGGGGTCAGCACAGTTTAACCAGGAGGACTAGGATTCAGCCCCTGCTGGAATCATTTGTAACACTGACTTATCCCACCTCACAGGAATCAAGATGGGGACCAGAGGCAATGCTGGACGTGTAAATGCTCTTTCAAATACAGAGCACTGTACAAGCAAAGGGGTCACCGTTACCACCAGTAAAGATGGAAACCAGGGGTACCTGTAATTTCATGACATCACCACACGCTGGAGCCCCCACCAATCCAGTCCCAACATTTTTAGATGTCTTGTCAAGGGACCCCACGTTTCGGGGATTTTCATAATGATCAACAACCTGAAATGAGGGTGAAGAGAAATCACAGTCACTCTTTTTTGCTGTTCATCTCCCCGACTTTGATCAAGCTCCTTCAAGTCAGCAAGCTGGACCTGGCAGGCCATCACCTAATACCAAATTTCACTTGGGCAGGATTTAAGAGATATGGGGATCCTGGAGAAAAATCAGCAAAATCATGTCTTAATTCTGTGGGGTTTTGAACCACAAATAATTACTTGACCTCTAACCACCCAAGTCACCGAGTTGGGCTCAAACAGCACTTTTATAATTTCGGAAGAAAATCCATTCTCAATAGAATGATTACTATTCAAAAACCTATACGTATGTATGGTCCAGAAAGGGAAGGACTTTCCAGAAGCCTCAAGGAGATTGTTAAGGGACTAACAAGGCTATGGAATACGGCCATCTGTGTGCGCTGATAAATAGTAACCATGACTGTATTTCGGGGCCCTGAAATCTGCGGTGCCGCAGCGCGCCCTGGTGGCGGAAAGGCTGCGCGCGCCAGGTCATTCCGCGTGTACTGTCAACAACACACAGCCCTGGGTCCACGGGGAGTGAGGTCTGTGCGCAAACGCGTGGAAGCCAGAACAGAGTAGACATCTATTCAAACTGGCACACGCGAGGCTTTAAAAACCTTGCGTTTGTTTCCCAGTTAGTCGTTAAGTATTCCGAGCTTCCAGTCCCCTTCCCCCGACCTATCCGACTACGGATTTTGACTTCCAAGTCCAAGGATCTGTAAGATAATATCCAATCTGGACTTTCTGCCCCGGGGTTGATTTACCGCATTCTTTTTTTAGTTAACCGGTTCCCGAGTGAGACGTCTCATGTGGCTGCCGACTACCCAACCTCTTAACTCACAGCATCCCACCACCCCCAAACCAAAACAAACACAAAAACGTGACGACTGTTGGTTACACGTCCATGTCCACTCGGAGGCTCTGAGCTCCTGCAACAGTAACATCAATTCTCAGTGGCCTCCCTGTGCCAAGCGTCCTGCCCAGGACTCCGCAGGCAATGGTCTCGCGTACGGGGGCGCTGCCCAGACCCCATCTGACGAGCGCGGGTCAGTGACTTGCCCAAGGTCACTCGGCCGCTGTGTGTCCGGCTAGCCCGGACAGAGCAGGACCCTGCTTCCCGGGCAGTCGGGAGGTTTAAAGGCTGGATGGATGTTGTAGATTGAGGGCAGCTGCCGCTAGGCTAGTGGAGCTGTCCTTCTTGTTTCAGGCGCGGTTAGCTGCCCCAGCGCAGCGAGGGAGTCATTCGAGGCGGCATCTTGAGAGGAAGGCCCCTCCATCCAGGGCTGGGGGCGGCCAGGGCCCTGGGCTGCAGTCGGGGTTCCAGGGCCGCGCAGAGCCGGGACGGCCACTAGGCTGGGCCTCCGCTAGGACCCCTAAGTCCTCTGGGTAATCGTCGCACTCCCGCCCCGTCCCGCCCGGTGCGGACCCCCCGGCCGCTCTTACCTTCTTGTGATAGAGCCGAGCGGGAGCTGAGAGCTCCCGGGCGGGCAGGCGCGGGGTGCGGAGCAGCAGGGCCGACGCCGCCCGCCTCAGATGGCCTGATCCAGCCGCCGCCATCTTGCGGGCTTGCGCCTGCGCAGGTGGAGCGCGCGGCCGAGGGGAGGGGCGCGTGCCCGAGTCGGCTCCCAGCTGGGAGCGCGCACCCTCTAACGTCCGGGCGACCTTGCGCCTGCGCCCTCCCGCTGCGTTCACGTGTCCCCGTTTTGTTCCCGGGGCGCGGAGCCTAAAGGTTTGAAATCGCTCGAGGGCTGGTCCACCGAGCTGGGTTCTGAATCTTGAGGACCCTTGAGCTGGAAATTGGGACCCAGCTTTGCGTTCACAAAGTCCCCCCTCCTAATTCGGCGCAGAGGATCAATCAGTCCACCCTTCTTGGCTCTATTTTGCAGCTTAGGAATTTGAGGATCAGAACGGTTTAGTAACTTGCCCTAGGTTGCCCAGAGGGGCCCAGTTGGGATTCTGACTTGATCAGTCCTGAGTTAGAATCTCGTTTCTGCTCCTAACTGGCTGTGTGCTCCTAGGCGAAAGATAGCGTCTTTGTAAACCTCGATCTTTTTTGTACTAATTCAAGGACAGTTCTTCATGCATTGAGCAAATCTTGTGTTGAGTATCTACTTAGGGTGCTTTGGGAAAACAACCCAAAACGATACGATTAAGCTCGCTAATGAGGGAGCAAGGCAATAAATAGACCCACCAAGGCTTTTCTACCTCTAAAGTGAGAAGCTTAACTAAAGGAAAGAATACTTTGCTCTGATTTTAAAAAGTATATATGTTTATGTCTCTATTAAAAAGCAAAGTGGCACAGATTAAATCACAAGATATAGCAATGAAGAGATTCTAAGTAAATGTTTATTAATGTAATTTATTGATACTGGTTTGCAGAATATGATCCTATAAAATCAAAACTCACACGTGTATTTAAGTGCTAGGCGCCAGGCATTAAATAAAAAGGAATCTCTGGGAAATGAGTTATTCTCATGAATGGTGCAATCGATCCTTCCCTGAGGACTTAAGACTTTTCCGCGCGTTTGAGGCTCAGTTGCTGGGGAGACTGAATCACGCGCCATGTCAGACTAGGTGGTAAGGTATTTATTCCAAGAATCATTTTTGACCTTCTCAAGATGGCGCCAAACCCTTAACTACAACCATCACGCTCACTCCGTGGCTGCCTCTATGGCTTCCACTTCCTGCCTAAGGACCCAACTGTTGTCCGACGTTGTGCCGGAATGCATGCCCTGTTGGTGAGCTTTCTTTTCCGAACAAGAGCTACTGAAAGTATATAAAATAACATGAATCTCGTGTATTTCGAGATTTCCATGTCATCCGAGGCGCATAGTTTCTCTTCAGGTGGCAGACGAGCGTGATTTTGACCAGGCGCGTGCAGCGGGCAGCGCCTACTACTGCGGGTCTTTGGCGGCCCAGTGAGGACCCGGGAGTCTCTGGAAGTCCAAGATGGCGACGGCGGCCGCAGCATCGGCTTCTGAAGCGGAGGCTGAGCCCAAGGCCGGGCCCGAGGCCGAGGGAGAGGAGGATGAGGCTAAGGCGGCTCGGGCGAGGCGGAAGGTGTTATCGCGGGCCGTGGCCGCCGCGACGTACAAGACCATGGGGCCAGAGTGGGACCAGCAGGAGGAAGGCGTGAGTGAGAGCGATGGAGATGAGGAGTACGCCATGGCTTCCTCGGCCGAGAGCTCCCCCGGGGAGTACGAGTGGGGGTACGACGAAGAGGAGAAGAACCAGCTGGAGATAGAGCGGCTGGAGGAGCAGGTGGGCGCGGGCGTGGGCGGGGGCGGCGGGCTCTCTCCCTCGGGTTCCCAGCCCCCAGCCCACCTCCTCGGTCCTCGGAGGTAATAAAAAGCGCCAAGGCCTCCAAACCTCAGTTTCCCAGCGCGTCTCCGGTTCTCGGAGCGCTTACTGCTCGCCAGGTGCTTCGCAAGCGTTATCCTATTGAACCCTCGCCAGAACCCGGCGAGGGAATTGCTGTATTTCCCGTTTTGTGGGAGGACCCTGAGGCTCCCGGTGGAGGGAATTCTCTTGCTCACCGTTACACTTCTGCAAGTGGCGAGTCAGGCTTTGAACTTTGAATCGACTTCGCAACTCCCGCTCTTAGCCATACCGGTCAACTGTGTCCAGGCCTAGAAATAAGATTCTTTTCCTCCAAGAAGAGTTGTTTGCCTGTAGGAATGACGAAGATAAGGAGCTCTGGCGTGGTAGGGAAAATAGTGACCGTGACGGTGATAATAGAAACGGAATATCGTCTGGAGGCTAAGGCCCCAGTTCTAGCTCTTCCACACCTGCGTGCGCTGGGGCCGATATTTTAACGTCTCTCATCCGCCACTCTGTAAACTGGGACAAACGGTTCCCGCCCAGAGAATAGTTGTAACGGTAATCAGGGCTCGGGGCCTGGCAATAGTAGCTATGTGATTTCTAATCTGTAACCTTAGGAGGTACAGGTTGTGGTGTGTCCTATGTAATCCAGGATCCCAGCAGGAAATAGGTGGCACATTCAAGTCAGGAAAGTTTGGAGTAAAGGTCCGTAAAGAGACTGGGCCTTCCAGGTGGCTCAGTGGTGAAGAATCTGCCTGCCAATGCAGGAGATGTGGATTCGATCCTTGGGTCACGGGGATTCCCTGGAGAAGGAAATGGCAACCCATTCCAGTATTATTGGCTGAGAAATCCTATAGACAGAGGAGCCTGGCAGGCTACTGTCCGTGGGGTCACAAAGAATCGGACAAGACTGGGCACAGCACAGCAATGGAGAGGCTACTGAGTCTAGGGCAGGGAAGTCAGGAGCAAAGGTTTGGTCCCCCAGGGCTAGTAGTAGCAGGACCTTTAGGTGTCCACCTTTAGTCCTGTAGAGGTGATGGAGTGACTGGTTTTCTAGATAGTTCGTGGAGAGGATCCCTGAGAGGAGTTGAGACGTTTGTTCCAGGGAGGTAGCCCCCGTTTCCCATCAGGGAGTGGGGTGGGCAAGAAGTACCCTGACCTACCTCTGCCTCACATCCACATGGCCTACTGGACAAATCCTGCTGGAAGCCCGAGACCCAGAGCCCCCATGGATGTGGTCCACACGGTGGGTCCCAGGACAGGGAGGGGAGAGAGTGGAGTAGTCTTGGAGGGGAAGAGACGGAGCTCCGTCTTGTTTCACAGACGAGGACACGGAGACTCAAAAGGACTGATGAAATGTTTTGGTCAGAGTTAGGCCTAAGAGCATTTGAACTTTTCAAGGTTGTCTGTAGACCGAATGCCACAGTGGCTATGAAATCACTTAGTGATGTGGGGTTGGTAGCCTGGGTTTCTCAGTTAACTTGGCTGGGTGTGAGATTCCTTATAATGTCCTCTCTGGTGGTGACTTTCCTGTTAAGTTGCGAAGTAGTTATATCTTCTCTTGGTATATCTGTCTCGTTTGTCATCCCATCTGAACCAACCAGGGTAGGCAGGTGGTTACTGTTTCTGCCTTTCATAAACAAGCATGCTGAAGTCCATTCATTCTCTGACTCGTTCAGCAGTTGCAGCGTAATGTGAGGTGGCAGGCCGCCTGTGACTGTGTCCTGGTGGCAGTCTGTTGCCCTGGCCTTTGGCCTTTCAGTGAGCCCTTAGCTTGCTTAATCAGGGAAATAGAATTACCTGTTGAGGGGAAGGGGAGGCTTGGAAGTGGAGGGATTAAACCCTCAATGAGGGTATTTTGCTTACTAGAGTGGAGGACGGGTCAGGGCAGAGGTCTCCTTGCCACTGGTGGTGTGTACTTGCCAACCCTACCTCAGGCCACCACACAGGATGGGATCCGGCAGGTGATGGTGAACTGAAGAGGCTTTGGCTTTATCCTCTTCCTGGGGTCCAGAAATGGACTTTCCCAGTGTTTCCAAAACTCCCTCCCACGTCCTCTTAATCCCAGCCTCTAGTTCTTGCTGTAACGACTCTCCTGGTGGAGCGTGATGGTCAGTAACTTCCAGAGAGGCCCGTGAAGTGCTCGGCCTTGTCGTGTTTGAATTCCGCTTCTCACCCCAAGTGTTTTTATGAAAGCACACAGTCAGCTGTGAAATATGTCCAGATAACAGAAGCGAAGACGTCCCACTGTGTGTGTGGTCGTGGCTGAAACTAGAAGCGGCACCTCGTGGTCCCTTCCCGTGATTGGGCTGAGCGCGGTCCCCAAGAGGCGCCTCTGTCACCTCTCCATCCTGCCCTCCCCCAGTCCAGTCCAGGTCGTGGGCGCCTGTCACCTCTCTGTCCCGCCCTCCCCAGTCCAGTCCAGGCTGTGCTGTCAGGGCATGAGGAGACCTGTCGCAGAGCGTTTGCGCGATGGCCAGGCCACCTCTCTCTTTGAAGTGTCCCTTGTCCTTGGCGATGTTCTGAGACGGGACTAGATCGGCACGTGTGTGCATTTGTCAGCTCTGGTCGAACTCTGAAAGGTCTCTACAATGCATGTCCTTGTGTATTAAAGTACATACTCCCAGAATGCCTCTCCATATACAGTATCTTCATCATTTGGGCCTAAAAATCAGAAATTTAGACCAAAAACCATCCTAGAGACATTGCTTCAGTGGGTTTTGTACATTTCAATGCTGACCTCCCTGTGGTGGTCACAGGAGGGCTTGCGTAGATGTTACTCCCAGGACTCCCCAGCCCTTCGTGCTCAGAGAACACATTCAGACCCAGGTGAGTTGGAGTGATGGGGTGACGTGGAGAGCCATGCCTATGCCTTCATGAGGACAGTGCGCCTCTCACCATCTTCTCTTCTTTCACTGTTGTTACTTGTTGACACGCTTGAATGTGGATTTTGAGACATCGCTGTGTCACAGGAGCCCACTTGAGATCCAGAGGTGCACTCTAGTGCCTTCCAGTATAGGTAGGGAAACAGAACTGGGGGGCGTTAGCACACTTGTGTCCTGACCGCATTCTGACCTTTTTCAGCCCATCACGTAATCATGGGGTGGGTTCAGCCTGTCAAGTTTTATCAGTCATGAGCAGTTGCTTAAAGGTTTTTTAAAAAATTATGGGTCGTGGGTTTATGTGTTATTGATTATTATCTGTTTGCATGTAATTTATTTATGTGGTTGTGTGGGTCTTAGTTGCAGCACACAGGATCCGTGGCATCTTTTGTTTTAGTTCCCGCCTGTGAGGTCCAGTTCCCTGACCAGGGGTTGAACCTGGGCTCCCTGCACCCGGAGTGAGGAGGCTTAGCCACCGGGCCACGAAGTCCCTGTTTACGTGTGATTTGATGTATACAGATCAGTTCACGTCTGTAAATTGTGAGGGTGGTAAAGAGATGCATGCCCTTGCTCTGCCCTTCACGCTCAGGGGGGCTTCCTCAGTGATGCTGCCTGTCCAGACGGCTGCTCCCGTTCCCACTGCCCTGCCTCGATGCTCACCGCTGCCCCACACCCCCAAACCCGGGTGACTGCTTTCTTGAACCTGATGGACTTCTGCTTCCTTCTCTTTTAAAGTGTATAATTTTATCCACTAAGTATGCAGGCCTGAGCAGATACTTTTGTTTGTTTCTGAGCTTTTAAGAAAGCGTATCATGCAGTATGTAATCTGGGAGTGCTTTCCACTCAGAGGTGTTTCTGAGGTTCCGCCACCTCCTAGTGGCGGAGTAACCTTCTAGTTACTCGTTTTGACTGCTGTGTATTCAGCACACCAGGGTGTGAGTAGCACACAGCTTCTCAGTTGTTCTGGCGTTTGAATTGCCTGCAGTTTTCCCCCTAATACAGACTAGCTACAAGGAACATTGTTACTGATAAACTGCCACTCTTGAAGCTGTGTGAGAGCCAGTATTGTTCACACTGGGCTCATGGTCACGGGTCGTGAATCCGTTTCGGTGGCTGCCCCAGTGTCCCTCTGTGATGCGCTTTCTGTGTGCGGGGGGGGGGGGGGGTGGTCTGTTTCTGGGCACTCCAGTGATCTGTTGGTCAGTGTGTCCTGTGTCTGTTCCACGGTTTCACTCATCATCTGCTGAGACAGAGCCTCTTCTGTGCAGGTTAATGCAGCAGCTAGTGTCTGGATTACTAAGAGTGTATTGTCAGATGGCAGTGTTAGTTGAATGAATTATCATTCATCTGTCATCTCTGGAGAGGGAAATATTTATTGCTGAAATGTGGCAGATGTTGGAAGAGTAGATACTAACCTAGTCTCAGTGTGTAGACTTTTAAAAATACTTACTTATTTGGCTGTGCTGGGTCTTCGTTGCTGCGAGCAGCTTTTCTCTGGTTGCGGGAACTAGTCTGGTTGCGGTGCACGGCCTTCCCGCGGTGGCTTTTTTGTTGCAGGTTGTGGGCTCAGTAGTTGTGGTGCGTGGTTAGTTGCCCCTCCATGTGTGGTACCTTCCTGGACCAGGGATCACACCCGTGTCCCCTGCATTGGCAGGCAGATTCTTACCCACTGAACCTCCAGGGAAGTCCCTAGACTTTTTTTTTTTAAATTATTTATCTGGCTGCCCTGGGTCTTAGTTGAGGCCTGTGGGATCTAGTTCCCTGACCAGGGATCACACCTGAGCCCCCTGCATTGGGAGTGCAGTCTTTGCCGCTGGACCATCAAGGAAGTCCTTTGTTGTATAGACCTAATGTAACTCATACCCTAACTCATTTGAAAGCTTTTTTTAAAAAATGAAACTTCGTTTTGAGGTAATTGTAGGTTTCCTTGCAGTTCCAAGAAATAATATAGACAGCTCCTGTGTGCCCTTTATCCGGGTTCCCCCAGTGGTACACTGGAGTGCAGTTTCCCAGCCCTCGTATTAACGTTGCCAGAGTCACTACACGGATGGGCTCTGCCACCTCAGGCCCCTCCTGCAACCCAGATGGAGCCACAGCCTGACCTCTGACGCCCCTCCTGCAACCCAGATGGAGCCACAGCCTGACCTCTGATGCCCACTAAGCTGATCCCTACTCCTCTTGTTTTATTACTGAAGAATATTACATAAGTGGAGTCATATAGTATGTAACCTTTGGGGAGGAGCTTTTTTCACTTAGCACAGTTCCCTCAAGATTCATCCAAGGTGTGTGTGTATATTACTTTGTTCCTTTTCATGGCTGAGTAGTTTTCCATAGCGTGGGTGTTCGATGGTTTGTTTACCCACTCACCCATTGAAGGACCTCTGACTTCTTTCTGGATGTGGGTTAGGAGCACAGCCGTTATGCACAGTCCTATACAGGTGTTTGCGTGAACCCAGGTTTTACTGCTCTGGAAAAATGCCCAAGGGTGCACTTGTTGGGTGGTACAGCAGTTGTATGTTGAATTTTAAAGGGAACTGGTATTTTTTAACCTCTTCTCAAGCACTTGGTGGTGCCCTCGTTTTCCCTTCTGGCCACTCTTGGTTTTGTTTCTGTTTTTTTTTTCCTTTCTTTAAAAACATGTAGTCTTGGCCGTGCTGGGACCCCTTGCTTTCTCTAGTTGTGGCAGGGGGGCCACTCTCTAGCCGTGGTGTGTGGGCTCCTTGTGGTGGCTTCACTGGAGGAGCTTGGGCTCTAGGCGTGCAGGCCTCAGTGGTTGTGGCAGCCGGTCCCAGTTGACCCGAGGCACGTGGAATCTTCCTGGATCAGGGGTCCAACCTGTGTCCCCTGCGTTGGCAGGTGGATTTTATCACTGGACCGCCAGGAAGGCCCCCTTCGGCCATTCTGCTAGGTGTGTAACGACAGCTCATCACGGTGTCGGTCTGTGTATTCCTTATAGCTGCTGACATTGACCACTACTCACGTGCACTCCCTGGCCATCTGTGTCTTCTCTGGATATACATTTTCGGTTCATGTCTTTTGCCAGTTTTTATTTGGATTGTTTGTTTTTTAACTCAAGTTTGGAGTTATATCTTTTAGATGTTAACTTCGTCAGATACTTGGTTTATACATCCGCCGCCCCCTCCCCCCCCCCCCCCCCCCCCCCCACCCCCACCCCGGCCTATAGCTTGTCTTTGCAGCCTCTTAACAGTCTTTTACGGGGCTTTCTAGGTGGTGCAGTGGTAAAGAATCTGTCTGTCAGAGCAGCAGACACAATTCTTGCCTAGCAAACCCGATGGACAGAGGAGCCTGGCGGGCTCTACAGTCCATGAGGTTGAAAGAATCGGACACAACCAGGAGCTGAGCACGCATGAGCACGACAGCCTTTTACAGAGCCAAAGGTTGAGAGTGTTTATTGTGAATGCTTGTTTTCAGTATTAATCGCTATCATGAATTTTGTTTTTTACTTTGTTATACAGTGGAATACAGTGATTTAATTTTTACAGATTGAACTTGCCTTGTATACCTGGAATGACTCCCACTTAGTCATGGTGTGTAATTCTTTTTGTACATTGGCTTTAGTTCTGTAAGTTTCCTCTCCACACAGTGCTAGCGCAGTCTACTTATTTTGATTTGTTGTGTTTTCATTTTCATTCAGTTCTGTGTATTTTAAATTGTCTTTGAGATTTCCTCCTTGATCGATAGATTATTTAGAAGTGTATTGCTTGGGACTTCCCGGCGGTCCAGTGGTCAAGATTCTGCCTTCCAGTGCCGGGTTTGTGAGTTCAATCCCTGGTCGGGAACTAGGATCCCATGTGCTGCAGAATGTGGCCACAGGAAAAAAAAAAATTTTTTTTTATTGCTGAATTTCCAAGTGTTTAGAGAGATTGATTCCTACAGTAATTGATTTCTAGTTTGCTTCTCTTCTTACCAGAAAACATACCCTTGGTGATTAAGTGTTTTAAAAATTTGTTGAGGTTTGTTTTATGGCCCAGGATATGGTCCCAGTGAATGTTCCTTGGTCACTGGAGAAGACTGTGTTACTCTGTTATTGTTGGGTAGGGTGTTCTTTATATAGCAATTAGATCATGTTGGTTAGTGGTGGTGTTGAGTTCTTTTATATCCTTGCTGATAATCTGATAGTTCTTTTAGTTTCTGAGTGGGGGCTTTTGAAATTCCCAGTGTAATTCTGGCTATGTCTGTTTCGTCTTTTAGCTGTATCAGTTTTTGCTTCCTCTATTTTGAGATTCTGTTGTTTGGTGCCTGCATGTTTGGGATTGTTTTGTCTTCCTGGTGGGTTGATCCTTTTATCATTATGTAATGTCCTGTTTTATCTCTGATCATTTTCTTTGCTCTAACATCTACTTTATGTGATATTAGTATAGCCACTTCTGCTCCTTTTTGTTTGTTGCATGCTAGATCTTTCCCCATCCTTCTACCTTGTATACTTTTATTTGCTTATTTATTTCTGGCTGTGCTGGGTCTTTGTTGCTGTACAGGCTTTTCTCCAGTTGTGGCGAGTGGAGGCTGCTCTCTAATTGTGGTGTGTGGGCTTCTCATTGCGGTGGCTTCTCTGGTTGTGGACACAGGCCCTGGGGCACGTGGGTTTCAGTCATTGCGGCAGGAGCACTCAGCAGTTGCGGCTGCCCGGGCTCTAGAGCACAGGCTCAGCAATGGGCTTGGTTGTGCAGTGTGTGGGATCTTCCTGGGTCAGGGCTCAAAGTCACGTCTCCTGTGTTGGCACGTGGACTTTTTTTTCTTTCTTTTTTTTTTTTTTTAAACCACTGAGCTACCAGGGAAGCTCCCCATCCTTTTACTTGAATTTGAAATGAGTTTCTTGTAATCAGCATTCAGGTAGGTTGTGTTTTTGTTCACTCTGCTACTCTCTGCCTTTTAATTAGCATGTTTAGACCAGGTCCTTTAAAGATAATTACTGATACATTATCAAAGAATAGCAAGAGGAGATAAGAAAGCCTTCCTCAGCGATCAGTGCAAAGAAATAGAGGAAAACAACAGAATGGGAAAGACTAGAGATCTTTTCAAGAAAATTAGAGATACTAAGGGAACATTTCATGCGAAGATGGGCTCAGTAAAGAAAAGGCAGAGGAACCAGAGATCAAATTACCAACATCGGCTGGATCATCGAAAAAGCAAGAGAGTTCCAGAAAAACATCTATTTCTGCTTTATTGACTATGCCAAAGCCTTTGACTGTGTGGATCACAATAAACTGTGGAAAATTCTGAAAGAGATGGGAATACCAGACCACCTGACCTGCAAATTACTGAAACATCA
This sequence comes from Bubalus bubalis, assembly GCF_019923935.1. NCBI lineage: Eukaryota > Metazoa > Chordata > Mammalia > Artiodactyla > Bovidae > Bubalus > Bubalus bubalis. The sequence goes on along the minus strand of NC_059173.1, from coordinate 8,281,989 downwards.
GAGGGCAGACACACTGAAACCATAATCACAAAAAACTAGTCAATTTAATCAAACTAGGACCACAGCCTTGTCTAACTCAATGAAACTAAGCCATGCCCGTGGGGCCACCCAAGACGGGCGGGTCATGGTGGAGAGATCTGACAGAATGTGGTCCACTGGAGAAGGGAATGGCAAACCACTTCAGTATTCTTGGCTTGACAACCCCATGAACAGTATGAAAAGGCAAAATGATAGGGTACTGAAAGAGGAACTCCCCAGGTCAGTAGGTGCCCAGTATACTACTGGAGATCAGTGGAGAAATAACTCCAGAAAGAATGAAGGGATGGAGCCAAAGCAAAAACAATACCCAGTTGTAGATGTGACTGTTGACAGAAGCAAGGTCCGATGCTATAAAGAGCAATATTGCATAGGAACCTGGAATGTCAGGTCCATGAATCAAGTCAAATTGAAAGTGGTCAAACGGGAGATGGCAAGAGTGAACGTCGACATTCACTCTTGCCTCCAAAATCACTGCAGATGATGACTGCAGCCATGAAATTAAAAGACGCTTACTCCTTGGAAGGAAAGTTATGACCAACCTAGATAGCATATTCAAAAGCAGAGACATTATTTTGCCAACAAAGGTCCATCTAGTCAAGGCTATGGTTTTTCCAGTGGTCATGTATGGATGTGAGAGTTGGACTGTGAAGAAGGCTGAGCGCCGAAGAATTGATGCTTTTGAACTGTGGTGTTGGAGAAGACTCTTGAGAGTCCCTTGGACTGCAAGGAGATCAACCAGTCCATTCTGAAGGAGATCAGCCCTAGGATTTCTTTGGAAGGAATGATGCTGAAGCTGAAACTCTAGTACTTTGGCCACCTCATGTGAAAAGTTAACTCATTGGAAAAGACTCTGATGCTGGGAGGGATTGGGGGCAGGAGGAGAAGGGGACGACAGAGGATGAGATGGCTGGATGGCATCACTGACTCGATGGACGTGAGTCTGAGTGAACTCTGGGAGATGGTGATGGACAGGAAGGCCTGGCGTGCTGTGATTCATGGGGTCACAGAGTGGGACACGACTGAGCGACTGAACTGATATATTAGGTCTAAAGCCTGACATTTTATTCTTTTCTGTTTATTTCCTGTGTTTCTTGTTCTCAGGGTTCTCTCTTCTCGCCTTTGTATGGGTTACCTGAACATTCTTTGGATTCCAGCTTGGTTACTCATACCAGTTTTTAGAGTCTTGGTCTATATAGTTTCTTAGTAGTTGCTTTGAGTATTTCAGTGTATTTGATTTACATGGTATCTGTGTTTTATCCCTGAGTCAAGTGTTGAAATGTTCCTCCCATTTAGGTCTCTTTACCATTTTTCCTTTGTCATTGTTTTGGGTATCAGATAGTCTTAAAATTATTTCCGTTATCGCATATAATTTAGAAGAGTCGAGAAGGTTCACTTGTTGTGCTTACCTGTATTTCTGCTCTTTCTTCCTTCCTGATGCTCCAAGATTTCTCTTACCATTTTCCTTCTCTTTGAAGAGGTTCCTTTAGCTGTTTAAGAGTAAAAGCCTGCTAGTGACAGATTCCTTTAGTTTTCCTTTGTTTCAGATGTCCAGTATCTTTGGAAGCAGTGATCTTAATTTATTAACTTTTAGTTTGAAAAGTTAGAAATGAATCATTTTGTGCCTGTCACTCAGCTTCATCTGGTACCAGTCTGTCATCGTTCTTGTTTCTCCTGGTAGGATTTTCATTTGTTTGTTCAGTAAAAGGAAAGCGCTCTTAATTACATGTCCCTGGCATGTGCTGTGGTGTGATACTGAATTACCTTTCAGAATTCTCACCATCTGGCGGGGTATCCCATTTTACAGATGAGAGAATGGAAGCTTAGAAAAGTGAGTGACTTGCCTCAGGTCACACTGTGTTTGTTTCATTAGACGGTTTCCTGTATTTCTGGGAGAACCAAGTGTGTTCTGGGGCCTGTAACAGATTTGAAGGAGCGTTGCTGCTGCTGCTGCTGCTAAGTCGCTTCAGTCATGTCCGACTCTGTGCGACCCCATAGACGGCAGCCCACTAGGCTCCGAGTGTTACATTTATTTTAAAAAGTCTCTCAGAATTCCCTGGCGGTCCAGTGGTTAGGACTCTGCCAGGGGCCCAGGTTCAATCCCTGGTCAGGGAAGTAAGATCACACATGCCGAGTGGTGTGGTAAGAAAAAAAAAAGTCTCTTGTATGTTTTTCTCCATCTTCCTGAGGGAAGTGTTGCCTTGCTGTTTTTGTGTCTCTTCCAGAAAACACATATTTTGTGCTTATAGCAGGCGTGCGCTTTCGCCAGTGGTGACAGAAGCTGAGTTATTTGATGATCGCATTCTGAATTTCCACCTGTGTTCCTTTTCCTTCCAGCTGTCTATCAACATCTATGACTACAACTGCCACGTGGACCTGATCCGGTTGCTCCGGCTGGAAGGGGAGCTGACCAAAGTGAGGATGGCACGCCAGAAGATGAGCGAGATCTTCCCTTTGACCGAAGGTAGCGCTTTTGCAGTCGAGCCACTTTCATAAACACAGAGAATTGAAGGGTCTTTTTTCCCGTGCTGAAAGTGGGACATGCTACTTATAAAAAATTTGGGATAAGTGTAGTGGAAGGAAGAAAATCCATCCAAAGTCAGCGACTTTTAGTTTATCATCTTCTAGGATTTTGCTAAATATAGTTGTGGTCATGCAATACCGAGTCCACGTTTCAAATCTTGATTTCTTTATCATAATGTTATGATAAAATATTTCTATATAATTAAAATTTCCCCATTCCCTTTCTGCTTCCCATTCTGGTATTTATGTATTTAATCTGTTCTCTCAGAAACGGATAATTGTAACTATAGTATAGTTACACTTTCATAAGCAGGTTTAATTTAAATGTTTCATACCTTATTTGTTCCACAGTAGTTAGGCATTTAAGTTATTTCTTCTTAACTTGCTTATGAAATGTGATTATGCCAAGCATCTTTGTAGTTAAATCTCCATGAGTATATGTAATCGATCTTTTAGGGACAAGTGAGTTAACACAGATCCTAGATCCAGCTCTGTCCCCCTTTCCCTCCCACAAAGCATGACTGTGGAGTGTAGAAGCTGAAATCTGATTGCCTTTCAGATGTCTTTCTAGCTGTGTGACATTAAGAACATTATATAAGTGTTCTGAGACTCAGTTTTCCCAACAGTTTGATGGGGTTAACAGTAGTTTCTGCGCACAAGGCATTCTGTGTGCCTCACTTAACACGTGCTCAGCGTGTCATAAATGCTTGGATAGATGCCATTGTTACTGATGTTACTGTTGCTTGCCTCACAGGATTTTGATAGATATTGAAAGAGAAAGTGTGTAAGTACTTTGCAGAATATAAACTGCCCCATAGCTGGAGGGGTATTATGACTTCAGTGATCTGCTCTTACTTGGCAGCGTCAGCCTCGTGTGTGCCTAGTGCAGGTTGTAAGAACTGAATTTCTGTGAACTGGGCCAGGGTGTATGGGGCAGATGAAACCTTTGTGTGTCAGCCTCGTGTGGGCCTAGTGCAGGTTGTAAGAACTGAATTTCTGTGAACTGGGCCAGGGCGTATGGGGCAGACGGAACCTTTGTGTGCTGATGCCTGGAGGTGCGGGCCCTGCTCTCAGCCTGCCTTTGGGCGGGACCGGGGGATGGGCAGTGACGCAGGGCGCGGGTGTCTTGCAGAGCTCTGGCTGGAGTGGCTGCACGACGAGATCAGCATGGCCATGGACGGCCTGGACCGGGAGCACGTGTACGACCTCTTCGAGAGAGCGGTGAAGGATTATATCTGTGAGTCCCCTGCGGGCCGGCCCAGGCGTGTCTGGCAGGCTCCTCGCGCGTCCCTCTCGGTTGCTGGGACCACACTGTGAGGCGCTGCCCCCAGGAAGGTCCTTCAAAAAGCAGTTGGTTTTCAGTTGAGGCTTTTGGTTTCACAATACATGTGGAAGAAACAGATGAAGGGAGGAGGTGAATAGACTTGCCCCCAGCATTTATCTCCAGGGAGAACTTAGCTGCTATTTCCAGGTGACTCTGGCAACCCACTCCAGTACTCTTGCCTGGCAAATCCCATGGAGAGAGGAGCCTGGTAGGCTGCAGTCCATGGGGTCGCTGAGAGTCGGATACGACTGAGCATCGTCACTTTCATTTTCATGCATTGGAGAAGGAAATGGCAACCCACTCCAGTGTTCTTGCCTGGAGGATCCCAGGGACGGGGGAGCCTGGTGGGCTGCTGTCTCTGGGGTCGCACAGAGTTGGACACGACTGAAGCGACTTAGCAGCAGCAGCAGCAGCAAAGGTTACCTTTTATGTATTGAATGGAATTTTAGAAGCTTTGGACAGGATGCTTGATTTTCCCCAATACTAATAAACTTTAAAATTTTTGAAATTATTATGGATTTATAGGAGTTTGCGAAGATGGTACAGAGAGGTCTTATGTAGTTTCTTGATCCAGTATCCCCCAGTATCTTATGGCTGTAGTACATGCGTGCTCAGTCACTTCGGTCGTGTCCCACCCTTTGCGACCCCATGGACTGTAGCCCACCAGGCTCCTCTGTCCATGGGATTCTCCAGTCAAGAATACTAGAGTGGGTTGTTATGCCCTCCTCCAGGGGATCTTCCCAACCCAGGTATCGAACCTGTGTCTCCCGCACTGTAGGCAGATTCTTTTCCACTGAGCCACCAGGGAAGCCCCATGACTGTAGTACAAACTCAAGGAAATGGACCTTGGTACATACAATGTGTGCGAATAGTTTTGTGATATTTTATTTCACCACTGCCTCGAGCTACAGAATCTTCTATCACCATGGAGATCTGCCTTGTCTGTTGGTCTTAACAGTGAAAGTGAAGTGTGAACGCTTTCTCTCTCTTTAAATCCAGTTTGATGGTATATAAGTCTCTAAAATATTTTCTCGGCAGACACTGAGAACTGTATCAGACAATGCTGTGGACAAAATGTTTTTAAAAAAGTGTTTAAAAAAGTCCCCATTGTTAATTAAATACCCCTTTTCCCTGTCTAATTGTCCTCACTCCCCGTGTGGGCATTTCCCCTTGTGAGAGGTGTAGACCCCCCTGTAAACCCAACTAACCCTCAGGGAGGATTCTGCTTCACAGAGCTCGTTCATTTCATTTCGTATTCCACAGCCCATGTGGCAGCTCTGTGCTGGTGAGGGAAAACAGAGTAGCTGACAAACTTCAGCTAAGTTCTTTGAAATAGATTTATTTCATTGAAAAAGCAAGCCTCAGGAAAACATGCAGGAATTCTCATGTTAGCTTTATCTTTTTAGAATTTTTATTTTCCAAGATTAGTGTATAAGCATCAACTTATTTTCAGATCTCTGAAAAGTGACTTAACAGGCAAAATGTGTTTAGTAAAAAACAATGCATTTATCAAGAGTTTAATTCATTAGTTTTAAAGCTGCAGAAGTGAGCATATAGAAAGTTTATTAAAGAGGGAAAGAAACAAGGCAGCCAGGTCTCTTGTGTTTTAGAGATTTAGAATCTTTGGTAACAGGATTGGTATTTAAAAATTTTTTTTTTTCATTTCAATCAGAAGGCTTAAAAATGAATCAAGATTTAAAAGTTGGAACAGTCTAGGCTTTGCAGTCTTTCTGAAAAATCATTCAGATTTCTAATTATTTTCATTGAAATCTCTTAAGGGTTCCTTCAATTTTAATAAATCCGCTTTATAACCAGTCTTAAGATTACATATTGCCACCTGGCATGTAGTGTTTACATAGTCAGATCTCACTGATGATACTTCGTAGGAACGTTAGTAGACTTTCTCCTCAGGCTGCAGTGTTGATACAGGTAACCTGGGATGCCTGTCAGTGATGCTGTTCTCTTTATGAATGAGCACTTTTTCAGTGGGCTCATTTATTCTGTTTGCATCAGAACAAAAGTTTTGACATTTGGGTATTTCCTATCCTGAATATACTTCTCATTTTTAGGTCCTAACATTTGGCTAGAGTACGGCCAGTACTCAGTTGGCGGGATTGGTCAGAAAGGTGGTCTCGAGAAAGTCCGCTCTGTGTTTGAAAGGGCCCTCTCGTCCGTCGGGTTACACATGACCAAGGGACTTGCCATCTGGGAGGCATACCGGGAGTTTGAAAGCGCCATCGTGGAAGCTGCCCGGGTGAGTGCCCAGTGCTTGCCTTCGATCAGCCGCTTACCAGTCTTTGTTAGTGGTCTTGGAAGAACACAGTTAACAAAACGGTCTTTGCCCATCCCTTGGTGGGTGGGCAGTAAAGTAAATAAAATCAAGTATCTTTGTGGAATAGCAGGAATGTCTTCCTTGACTAAAAAGCAGATGCCCTACAGGCTTTTTGTAGTGTTTAAAAATACTGCTGTTTTAGTTATGGTTCCAGGTGAATGTACAAGGATAACCAAGTCACCCCCCCAAATTACGTATTAATATTATATTAGTATAATATATAAATATAGATTGTTAATATATATGTTATCTATTAATGTAATATAAAAATATAATTTGTATTAAAATATAAATATGTTAATATAAATATAAATTATATGTAATATATATAATTTTGAAGGGGTGACTTGGTTATCTTCGTACACTGTATATATAGAGCATGTCCCATAGTAACTATGAGAGATTTGACCTCATCATAATTGCATTTTTTAGACTAGACTATGATTTGTAGAATTTTTGAGCCCACGCCCCAGTGTCTCTCCCACTACGTGTGTGACCACACTGTCGTTGGTACGCGGTGGAGCCCTGTATTACTTGGATCATCATGATTACAAGAGCCCAAGCCCTTCTGGACTGAGTCCCTGTTGAAGAATGTGCAGTGGTGCCTGCCCCCCACCCTCCCTGAGGCGCCGGGGCAGAGTCTCTGGCTGATGCGTGTCAGTCGTGACCCCATGTGGACTCTGGTCCTGCGATCCCCTCAGTATTCCTGCAGTTTCTGCCTCTGTGCTTTGATTCATGCTGTTCATTCATCCGGGAGTCTGTTTCTGTCTCATTAGTTCCGAGAGCTTGCAGACGTGTCCCAATGCCAGCTCCTCCAGGAGTCTTTCCTGACTTCCTCCCTGGATAGCTGACAGCCCCCAGACAGCCCTAAAAACCAGCCTGAAGCAAGCCACGAGCCTTTGATACTTGAGATGCCTCTGTCCTATCTCATGATAGTCATTTGGGTCCATTTCTTAGATTCGTTCTTGCTCTCCCCATCACCATCGCTTGGTAGAGATAACATTGACATTTGAGCCTCTTACAACGTTTGGCATAATACTTCATGTATGAGGGGTCCTATGAATTTTTTTTAGTGTGAGCTAAAAATGTGCTGAAAAGTTTTGAAGTAGGCAGAACCAAAGTTTGTCATTTACTACGGGTTTGCTTCTTTAGCCCATGGCTGGCTTCCTTTCCCCTTCTGACTGGGAACAAACCTTTGATTCACAGCTGGAGAAAGTCCACAGTCTCTTCCGGCGACAGCTGGCGATCCCACTCTACGGTAAGAGAAACTGCCCCGTCAGCAGTCAGTGCTTTGGGGCGTGTTCTGATTAGGCCTTTCCCAGCATCTCGTGAGGCAGACGTGGCTGGCGTTTGTTTTCTCATTGGACAGCGTCACTGTTGACAAGGCCCTGGGTGAAAATGTACCTTGGATTGTTAACACTCAGGAGAGTTGTGAGGGTCAGAGGCGGGACTCCCAGTTTCCTATGTTAAGACATGGTGCGGGGGTGGGCAGAGACAGGGTCTCTGAGAGGACTAGGGAAGCTGACCCCCTGTGTTTTCTGGGGGAATGAGAGCTCTGTCATAAGCATCTTCTCTTCAGAAGAAACCTCCATTACAGGGTGGATATTTGACGTGGGCTTAAGTTACGTCTTCTGTGGAGGTGATTTGGTTCGTGAGCACAGTTGATTGGAGTAGCTCTGTCTGAATTTTTGGGGGTTGGGAAAGATTCTTTTTCGTGTGAACATACTTTGGCAAGCCAAACCTCCTTTTTTGAACTCAAGAAGCGCTGGGAGGACTTTCCCAAGCGTGGGAGGAGCTCGAGGCCACCGTCTTGTGTGTTCCCTGGATGCGGTTATGCACCGCACACCTTCGGAACCTCTGAACCCAGGTGTTACTTCTCTTTTTACTTCCTGGTTTATTTGGGTTTGATTTGACAAATTATAAAGTGGCTCTCCAGTTGAATCCTTGGGTGACAAGCAGAAAAGGCCAGACTGGAGCTGGCTTGTACATTTCACCTCACATACCAGTGTGAGAGATGCAGCATGGTGAGTGAGTGTGAACTTGAGCCAGAAGACTGCCTGGGTTCAGAGCCTCGCTCTGCCATTGACTGTGGCTGGGTGATGTGACCCTCTGCTTGTGTTTCCTCAACCGCAATGTGGGAATCACGGTAGAACCTCCCTTGCAGAATTGTGAGGATTGAATGAGATAATGGATGTGAAGTATTAGAACATAGGAAGCAGTAGGTAAGTGTGGTTATAGCCTTGCTGTTAGTTTCATTTACTGATGGTTGGATTAGCTGGTAGGGCTGCCCAGGATGGTTCTTCAGGACAGAGTCTGGGGCCAATTCAGGGCTCAGCAGAAGAGCTCAGGGTTCAGTCAGTAAGAGCCCATGGCCAGAGATGCGGGAGGGGCCCGGGGCACCTGTCTCAGAGTTTACTCTGTGTTTGAGTTGATAAAACCCAACAGCCAGACCCACAAGACTGACTCCATCTCTCAATAGATATGGAAGCAACGTTTGCAGAGTATGAGGAATGGTCTGAAGACCCTATTCCAGAGTCAGTAATTCAGAGCTACAACAAAGCGCTGCAGCAGCTGGAGAAATACAAACCCTACGAGGAAGCCCTGGTGAGTGTGGCCCCTTTTACATTAAATGTCTCTCTCCCAACTTTCCCTAAATCGACAGTTGCGAGTAAAACAGGATTTTGTTTGTCATGAAATGTGTAGAGTGGATAAATGTGTACGTTCAGTTTACATCCTGATAATAGGGTGAACGTCCGTGTGCCCGCCACCCAGGTTAAGAAACAGCACATTGCCAGTCCCTTAGGAGTCTCCTCTGTGCCCTCTCCAGTTGCTTCCCCCTCCCTCTCCCGAGAGGCAACCACTTTCCTGACTTGTGATCATCATCCCCTTGCTTTACACCCTATGAACGTATCCTTAATGTATAGTTTAATCTTGCTTGTTTTTGAGCTTTTGTATAATGGAATCAGGCTGTACATTTTCTTTGATTCAAGATGTCTTTGAGTTTTACTCATATTGATAAGTATAGTTACAGTCTGTTTGTTTTCACTGCTGTAAAGTTGTCTGTGTATAAACTGTCCTGTTCATAGGTAGCTGGGTTGTATCCAGTGTTTTGCTAGGAGGAGAATTGTTATGATGATTCTCAGACGTATCTCTTGGTACACGTGAAAAAGAGTCTTTAGGCACATATGTAGGAGTTGTTGAGGAACATGTATCACAGTGGAAGGAAGTGCTGGGTCCTGAGGCAGAGCTGAGCTGTTTCCACGCTGTCAGTCGCTGCTTCTGCCGGCGGTGTCTTAGCGTTCTCATTGCCTGCCAGCTGGGATGTTGACATACTTACATTTTAGCCAGTCTCAGGGATTTGAAAGTACAGTTTTAATTTGCATTTCCCTTTCATTATTAATGAAGTTGAGTGTCTTTTCACACCTCAGATTTCCTTTTTTAAAAAAATCTTTGAAGTAGCTGTTAAAATCTTTGACTCATTTTTCTTTTGGTTTGTCAAATTTTTTCTAACTGATACCTGGGTGTCCTGGGTCTTAATGCATACTTCTGGTTGCATGTATTGCAATTTCTTCCTCCCAAGTTGGTGGCTTATTGTTGCCATCCCCTGCCCCCCTTCCCTGAAGTGGCATGTTTTGATGACTAGTTTTTTTTTTTTTAAGTAATTTTACTTATTTTTGGCTGTGCTGGGTCTTTGTTGCTGCATGGGCTTTTCTCTGGTTGCGGTGCGTGGGCTTCTCTCGTTGCGGGCACAGGCTCTAGGGCACGTGGCTCCCAGCTCGAGGGCGCAGGCTCAGTGGTAGCGTCTCGCAGGCTTAGTTGCTCCTGGGCATGTGGGATCTTTCCGGACCAGGGATCCAGCCCACACCTCCCGCACTGGCAGGCGGATTCTTTACCACACAGCCACCAGGGAAGCCCAGTGAGCTGTTCTTAATTTTAATGTAATTGGATTTATCATTCTTTCCCTTAGAATTTGTGATTAAGAATTCTCTCCGTATTCTGGGGATACTAATCGACTTAGCTCTTGTTTTTCTTCTGAAAATTTATAGTTGTTTGTTTTTCAGCTTTCATCTGGAATGGATCTTTGGGCATGGTCTGAGGTGGGGGCTAACTTTGTTTTTTATGTAGCAAAACAGTTGTTCGTTGCTGACTTGGATAATTCTCCCCGGCCCTCACTCATGTGTTGCCCCGTGCCTGTCAGGGATTAGCTGTGCATTTCTCTGTGGGTCTATTTCTGGGCTCTTTGTTCCACCCCACTGGTTTATGTTACACTGTTGTGATGATGTGACGGTTTTACAATTAAGTTTTGGTCTTCGGTAGCATGAGTCCCATTCATGCTGCTCCTCTTCTAGAGGGCCTTGGTTTTCTTGAGCTGTTAATGCTTCCGTTAAGAATGAGAATCGGTTTTTCAGGTTCTACTTAATGATAGTATAGTTACTATTTTTTTTTTTTTTTTGGCCACACTATGTGGCATGTAGGATCTCAGTTCCCTGACCAGGGATGGAACTTGGACCTTTAGCAGTGAGAGCATAGAGTCCTAACCGTTGGACCACCAGGGGATTCCTTTGAATTTTTGATTGGAATTGCATTGAATCTGTAGATGAATTTGGGGAAGAATTTGCATCTTTTAAATATTGAATCTTCCAATCTATGAACATGTATGTTGTTGTTGTTTAGTCACTCAGTCGTGTCTGACTCTTTGTGACCCCATGGACTGCAGCACACCAGGCTTCCCTGTCCTTCACTATCCCCTGGGATTTGTGTAGACTTATGTCCATTGAGTTGATGGTGCCATCCAACCATCTCATCCTCTGTCGCCTGCTTCTCCTCCCGTCTTCAGTCTTTCCCATCATCAGGATTATTTCCAATGAGTTGGCTCTTCGCATCAGGTGGCCAAAGTATTGGAGCTTCAGCATCAGTCCTTCCATTGAATATTCAAGGTTGATTTCTATTAGGATAGACTGCTTTGATCTTCTTGCTGTCCAGGGGACTCGCAAGAGTGTTCTCCAGCATCACAGTTTGAAAGTGTCAATTCTTTGGTGCTCAGCCTTCTTTCTGGTCCAGCTATCACATCTGTATATAGCTATTGAAAAAGCCATAGTTTAACTATAAGGACCTTTGTCAGCAAAGTGGTATCTCTGCTCTTTAATATGCTGTCTAGGTTTGTCATAGCTTTTCTTTAAAGGAGCAAGTGTGTCTTAATTTCATGGCTGTAGTCACCATCTTCAGTGATTTTGGAGCCCAAGAAAATAAAGTATGTCACTGTTTCCATTGTTTCTCCATCTATTTGACATGAAGTGATGGGACTGGATGCCATGGTCTTAGTTTTTTGAATGTTGAGCCTTAAGCCAGCTTTTTCACTCTCCTTTTCACCTTCATTAAGGCTCTTTAGTCCCTCTTCACTTTCTGCCATTAGGGTGGTGTTTTCTGCAGATCTGAGGTTACTGATATTTCTCCTGGCAGTCTTGATTCCAGCTTGCGTTTTCTCCAGGCCAGCATTCTGCATGATGTACTCTGCATATACATTAAATAAACAAGGTGACAATATACAACCTTGACGTACTCCTTTCCCAATTTTGAACCAGTCTGTTGTTCTATGTCTGATTCTGACTGTTGCTTCTTGACCTGCATCCAGGTTTCTCAGGAGGCAGGTAAGGTAGTCTGGTATTCCCATCTCTTGATTTTCCACAGTTTGTTGTGGTTCACACAGTCAAAGGCTTTAGCATAGTCATCGAAACAGAAGTAGATGTTTCTCTGGAATTCCCTTGTTTTTTCTATGATCCAGCAGATGTTGGCAATTTGATCTCTGGCTCCTCTGCCTTTTCTAAATCCAGCTTGAACATCTGAAAGCTCTCAGTTCACGTTCTGTTGAAGCCTAGCGTGAAGGATTTTTAGCATTACCTTGCTAGCATGTGAAATGAGTGCAGTGGTAGTTGGAACATTCTTTGGCATTGCTCTTTGAGATTGAAATGAAAACTGACCTTTTCCAGTCCCGTGGCTACTGCTGAGTTTTTCAAATTTGTTGGGTATATTGAGTGCAACACTTCAACAGCATCATCTTTTAGGAGTTTAAGTAGCTCAGCTGGAATTCCATCACTTCCACTAGCTTTGTTTGCAGTAATACTTCCTAAGGCCTACTTGACTTCACACCCTAGGATATCTTGCTCTAGGTGAGTGATCATAGCATTGTGGTTATCTGGGTCATTAAGACCTATTTGTGCAGTTCTTGCCACCTCTTCTTAGTATCTTCTGCTTTTGTCCGGTCCATACTGTTTTTTATTGTGCCCATCTTTGCATGAAATGTTCCTTTGGTATCTGATTTTCTTGAAGAGATCTCTAGTCTTTCCCTTTTGTTTTCTCTCTTTCTTTGCATTATTCACTTAGGAAGGGTTTCTGCTGTCCTTGCTGTTCTTTGGAACGCTGCATTCAGATGGATTTATCTTTTCTCCTTTGCCTTTTCCTCTCTTCTTTTTTCTGCTATTTGTAAGACTTCTTCAGAGAACCATTTTGCCTTTCTTTTTCTTGGGGATGGTTTTGATCACTGCCTCCTGTACAATTTTACGAACCTCTGTCCATAGTTCTTCAGGCATTCTGTCTATCAGATCTGATCCCTTGAACCTATTTGTCACTTCTTGTGTATAGAGGTTTGATTTAGTTTATACCTAAATGGCCTAGTGGTTTTTCCTACTTTCTTCAATTTAAGTCTGAATTTGGCAATAAGGAGCTCATGGTCTGAGCCATAGTCAGCTCCAGGTCTTGTTTTTGCTGATTGTATGGAGCTTCTCCATCTTCAGCTGCAAATATAATCAACCTGATTTTGGTATTGACCATCTGGTGAATTCACGTGTAGAATCATCTCTTGTGTTGTTGGAAGAGTGTGTTTGCTATGACTGGTGCATTCTCTTGGCAAAACTGTGTTAACCTTTGCCCTGCTTCATTTTGTACTTCAAGGCCAAACTTGCCTGTTACTCCAGGTGTCTCTTGACATCTTACTTTTGCATCCCAGGCCCCTGTGATGAAAAGGACATCTTTTTTTGGTGTTAGTTCATGAACATGGTATAGGCCTCTGCTGTTTAGGTCTTATCTTTCTGTGAGGTCTTATAAATTTATCCAGTGCCTTGAACACATTTTTAGATGTATTTCTAAGTGTTTTTGATACTGTTGTAATGAGTATCTTTTAAAAGATTTTCTGTTCTAGCTGTTTGTTCCAGGTATATAAAATGAAATTTTTTAGTGATATTTTAATCAAACTTGTTCAGTCCTTATCAATACTGGTAATGTATAGATTTGGGGGAATTTTCTGTGTTGACAATAATACACACACAGTATTAATTATAAATGGCCTTTATTCCCTTTTCTTGGCCTTAGAATATTTTTTATTTCATTGACCACGCCTCAGACCTGTGCTTTTGTTTTCTCGTGTTTCTTATCTTGCAGTTGACCCACAAGTCACTGTTAACGCTGCATTTTGCAGCGCCTGTGGTCACATGTGCTACACACATTGCCCACTGTCTTTGCTTCCTCCTGTCACATCCTAGGTCTTTCGCTTGGAGTCATTTTTCCTTTGCTTCAGGTCCACCCTTTAGTGTCATGTGCTTGGATATTTGCTTGTAACACATTTTCTGTTTTTATTTAAGAGGTGTTTGTTCTCCTTGAGAATTTCTCAGGATATAGAATTCTAGGCTGACAGTTCTGTTCTCTGAGCAGTTAAATATGTCTTTCTGGCTTCTGTTGTGTTGCTGAGAAGTCAGCTGTCTTAACTCTTGCTTCTTGAAAGGAAATTCTTGTTTGTTCTCTGGCCAGCTTTAAGATGTCATTGTCTTTTGTTTGTTTTTGTTTTATTTCTCTGTTTTTTGGCTGCACATATAGGATTCTAGTTCCCTGACCAGAGATCAAACCCTCTTTCCCCACGTTTGAAGAGCAGTGTCCTAACCACTGAACCACCCGTGAAGTCCCAAGATGTCTTTGGTTTGGTTTGATGTCCAGCAATTTGGTTACAGTAGGGCCAGGTGTGTGGGTTTCTTTGCGTTTATCCTGCTTAAGGTTTGTTGGACTTCTTGGCTCTGCTTTTGGTATCTTTAATGGGCTGAGGAGTGAGAACACAGCTTTTAGCTCTGGGCTAGGACTTTACTCCTGTGACTTGGTTTCCTCAAATGTCAGATGGGATTGAAATGATAACTGCCTCCTGGGATTGTTGTAAAGATCAAATTCTTAAAATTATCTCTTAAACTGGCAAAAGCTTAGCCTTCCCTTAGCTTAACCACCTTCATTTAGATTTTGTTTGTGGTATTTCTTATTTCTTTTCCAGTTGGTTGATTTGCAAGATTTTTTTTTTTTCTTTCAATATTCAGTCTAGTGTTTTCTGCCATTTTCAGTGGCACAATGTGTCTGGGTAACTGATTTTCGTCATTCTTTAGTAGAAACTGAGCCTCTGCAGTATCATCTTTCTAAGGTCAGAGCATGTGTGTGCTCTTGCTGGCCCACATGAGCACTTTCTTTTTCACATGTGGATGATTGGCATTTAGTTGTCTTTCACTGGGGGCTTCTCTGGTGGCTCAGATGGTAAAGAATCTTCCTGCAGTGCAGGAGACCTGGGTTTGATCCCTGGGTCAGGAAGATTCCCAGGAGAAGGGAATGGCAACCCATTTTAGGATTCTTGCCTGGGGAATTCCATGGATAGAGGAGCCTGGTGGGCTACAGTCCATGGAGTTTACAAAGAGTTGGACATAAGTGAGTGACTAACACAGAGCCACTGTATTTCACAAAGAGCCTCATTCATGAATGCCTTGGCCAGCTGAGTTTTGTTTTGACCATCAGCAGAGTGGCTGAGGAGAGAATAAATTGAATAAGAGGATTTTGTCTAAAAAGAATTTGACTGTATGTCTTTGGATCAGTACACATTGATCACATATAGCCTCTTCTTTCTCCTGCTTGTACCTGTACTCTGGTAGGAGCTGATACTTGGGACGACAAATGTGAAATGATGCAGGGAACCAAGTCACTCTGGTGTGGTTGCATTCACCCCCTCAGTAGGCCAAGAAAGTGGTATCTGTTTCGGAAGATGGCTAGCAGTGGTCATTGGCCATGTATTTCTCTTTCATGCAATTCCTGGTTGAAGGGTGGTTTCAATTCTCTGTGATCTAGGAGTAGACTTAGAAAAGGAATTATGGAGCCTCTGTAACTCTTGCCACGAGGTGGCACTTTGGACTCAAATTCTGTCCGTCAGACTTGTAGATCTGATGTGCAGAGGTTCCGAGAGTGGGGATTGGTGATCCTTACCTTGCTGTGGCCATTCTCGCCATGGTTTACTGTGGACGTGTGTGTGCTCTCTGACAGTGTCACGTAGCCCATTGCAACTTCACTGCCATTCTCATTTGCCCCAGCTGCAAGCTGAAGCGCCCAGGCTGGCCGAGTATCAAGCGTACATCGATTTTGAGATGAAAATTGGCGACCCCGCCCGCATTCAGTTGATCTTTGAGCGCGCCCTGGTTGAGAACTGCCTTGTTCCAGACTTATGGATCCGTTACAGTCAGTACCTAGTAAGATAACCTACCTGTTCTAATCTCACTTTACTTTTACCGATTTAGGTTCTACTTAAAATCAGAACGAGTGCCAGGAGTTGGCGGCGTGCTGCCCCTCTCTGCTGGATTCACTAAGGATGTGTTCTCGTGTTTTATTTTATACTCATCACTAACTGTGAAAAAAAGTTGGCATAGTCTTACTATCGAGGACTTTATAACAATTTTTCTTTTAATGTGTTATTATGGAAAAATTAAATACATATAGACAGATTAGTACAATGAAATGACAAGTACGCATCACCCATCTTCAACACTTAACTAATGGCACTAGTCTAATTTGATCTGTAATCTTAACTAGTCTTATCTGTTTCCTTACCTATTCCCCCCTTCCATGTTATTCTGAAGCAAATCTAGAGATCCCATTTTGATGGTAACTGTTTCAGTACATGTGTATTAAGAGGTTTGACTCGGGATCTCAACTAAGTCCATACGTTAGGACTGGTTGATGTCTCTTAAAGCTCTTTGATCTGTAGGTTTTTCTCTACCTCTGTTCTCCCCTCGAACCCCTGGCGGTTTCTTTGTTGAAGACACCAGTCATGTTAAGGAAATTTCTTTTGTTGGTTGGTTTTCCTGAGAGTGTCTCTGAATGGTGACGTCTGAATGAAACTTCCTCTGCTGACCCTGGCGTTCTTTATCATAGGACCGGCAGCTGAAAGTAAAGGACTTGGTTTTGTCTGCGCACAGTCGAGCTGTTCGAAACTGCCCGTGGACGGTTGCCCTGTGGAGTCGGTACCTCCTGGCCCTGGAGAGACATGGAGTTGAACACCGAGTGATTTCAGGTGCGGATTGTTTTTGTGGGAAGACCCTAAGCTTTTTGTCCCAAGTCAGGAACGCTGGGCTGTGAAAGAGTCATTAAATCAGCCTTCCCCGGGGGTTTATTTGGGAATATTTGGTGTTAGTGACAAAAAGGGCTCTAAGTGAGAGATAAACTAGTTGTATTTTTGACTTCTTAAAACCTTTTAATGTTTTACTAGTCATGATTTTCCTGGGAGTCGTCGGATTTTCTCAAGCCCATTTGACCTGGAGCACTTTCATGCAGGGCCCCCTGTGGGACTTGCCCTTTCTACAGAGCACCGTTTGTGCGCTGCTGTGGTAGCCTTTCCTCTGAATGTTTCTCTAGCTCATTTTACTTGGTTGCATCCCATTATTACTGTTAGCCATATAGTATTTTATAAGAGGTTTTTATAATGATCTCGATAATTTTATATTAGCTTCTTTTTGAATTGACAATAAATCCTGGCTTTTTCTTCAACTCTAGTGACCTTTGAGAAAGCCCTCAGCGCTGGCTTCATTCAGGCCACTGACTATGTAGAGATCTGGCAGGCATACCTTGATTACCTGAGGAGAAGGGTTGACTTCAAACAAGGTATTAAAGTTCCTGTGTTTCCTATCAGAACTGAGCTGTTTCTTCGCTTGTCTTTTGGTGGGATGAGGCAGTGGCCCAGATACCTCACGACGGGGCAAGTGGTGCAGAGCGGCCACTGGTGGACGTTGTAGCCGTTTCAGTCTGTAGGGAGTCACGCCGCAGACGCTAAAGGGAGAGAGGAACGGTCCCTACCTTTTACGCTGGCCCCTGCCAACCTCTTCAGCCTCATTTCTCCCTTCTGTGCGCCCTGAATAGTTCTTTACGTGGGACAGCTGTGTTCCCTTTAAGTCATTGAACCTCCACCTCATGGGCTCCCTTGCCTTCCCCCCTCCTGAAAAAAAAAAAATAATAAAGAGCAACCAGAGCCCCGCCGTGCTCCCACCCTCCGCCCCACTGGTGCTTATTACGCATGCAGGTGGATTTTGGCTCTTCTGCCGGCTCGTGGAAGACCCTTCCGCTCTGGCCCCACGTGGCCCTCTGGCCCCTTTGTCTTTGCACCGTCTGTGACGTGCTCTGTCCTGGGTCTGCCCGCCCCCCCTACCCCCCACCCCCCGTGTGTGATCAGGGCAGGAACGGGCAGTGTTATATTCGGCGTCTCCGGCGTGAGCCCAGGGGGTGTCAGTGTGGGATTGGAGAGCACTTAGAAGACGTGGTATGTGGTGTCCGAGAGTCGAACCTGCCCTGCGCTTTCTCACAGACTCGAGTAAAGAACTGGAGGAGCTGCGATCCGCGTTCGCCCGTGCCCTGGAGTACCTGAAGCAGGAGGTGGAAGAGCGTAAGTGCATCCTCCTGCCCCGCCCGTCTGTGCTTCCTCTTTTGGTCATGGGGCCTTTTCATACCAAAGCGGTTTGCCTCTCCACTATTCTCTTTGCTTTTAATGTTCATTCATTTGCCTGTGTTGGATCTTAGTTGTAACATGTTGTGTTGTGTGACATGTTGAGTCCACAACAGACTCTGGTTGTGGACCTCGGGCTTAGATGCCCTGAAGCATGTGGGATCTTAGTTCCGCATCCAGGGATCGAACCCATGTCCGCTGTGTTGCAAGGTGGATTCATAACCACTGGACCAGCAGGGAGAAGTCCCTCGGTTACTTTCTAATTTTGTCTACTACTCTTCTTCAAGGTTTCAGTGAAAGTGGAGATCCGAGCTGCCTCATCATGCAGAACTGGGCTCGGATCGAGGTAAATATTTTCACAGACCTGTCAGTTTCACCCACCTTTGCGGGACCTTTGTCCAATGCGTGGCTGAAGCTGAGTCGGGGTCCCAGATGACCACCTAGGCTCTGCAGGGCTCTGCGTTGTTTACCTTGCTCGACACGTGTTTGTTGGTATCTGGGGGCATCCAGGCTCCCAGCCAGGTTGCGCAGCAGGTGTCTGCGTTCCAGGTGCTCACTCGTGTGTTACTTCTCTCCTGCTCCGGGGCCCAGTGATGAGCGTGTTCTAGGCATGAGCAGTTTGCCAGGCCTTTCACTGTGGGCTGGGGATGAGATAGACCCTGTCCCTGTGCTAGAAAGACTTGACACTAATGTGGAAGACAGATAGTTAGCGGATACGATGAGTTGAATATTATTGCTGGATCGTGGACCCCACGGTGAGTCAGACGTGGACTCTGCCCCTGTGTCCTCTTCTCTGAGGGGAGTCCGGTGTCGGGTTGTTGGTGGATGGGATGGTTGTGCTGAAACCATGTTAAGGATGCAGCAGCCGAGACGCAGAGGTTAAGGGCAGCGTTGGCTCCTGGTGGTCTCTCTGTCCCTGCCTTGGCCTTCGGATGAAACACTTAGAGTTAAGGCTTGATAAAAATAAAATCAGATGCCTGGCCAGCACTGTCCTCCGTGCCTGTGTGCTCACTCGTGTGTTTCTCGAGGTGAACGTGGGCAGACAGCCTGAGGCTTGACGCTGCAGAAAGGCCAGGTCCCTGGGCCAGGCTGTTACCCTGGGGGGCGGGCGGGGCGCCTGGCAGTGTCTGAGCAGCTGAGTAGCACGGATTTGGGGTGGGAGGTTTTCAGCACAGTGTCTGAAGTGTGTTTTGTAACGGGTGTTGACGTCGTCAGGCCCGAGTCCTTTCCTAACTCGGTCTGTTCATGCGTTCAGGCTCGACTCTGCAACAACATGCAGAAAGCGAGAGAGCTCTGGGACAGCATCATGACCAGAGGGAACGCCAAGTTCGCCAACATGTGGCTCGAGTATTACAACCTGGAGAGGTAACGGCCCGGGGTGAGGGGAGGCGCTTGTCAGGTGTGACCGGCCTCAGCGCTGGTGCCCCAACCCCGCCCATACAGCTCAGACTGCTGCTCATGGGGCGCTGCTCCCTTTATGGTCCTGTCTCTCTAGTGCCTCGGCTTATTGGTCAGGGCTCTAGAGAACCACACATGATATTCCGTGCCTGGGCTCTTCTTATGGCCATGTGTTACTTGCCACTTATTTTGGTTTGTTTTGATTTGGGGACATGAATATTTTATTTGACTTCTTGGGGAGCTGTATTTTTTTTTCATGTTTGCTTTGTCTATAATAGTTAAAAATACTGAAAAGCAAAGAGAAAAAAACCCCCAAATTTTCTGCAGTGACAGACCCACATAAAACACTGTTTGCTAATGGTTTGGGTATGTTCTTTGAGACTTTCCTGTGCTTAAATTTTTAAGAAATGGTGATGTAATTACAGTATACATATTCTAAATCTCTAAAATTATTTTAAATGATATTTATAACATGAGGGAAGATATAAAGAATATGATCAGCTTTTTAATTCAGTATATCTTGGATGGTGGTGGTGTTCAGTTGCCAAGTGTTCAGTTGTCCCACTCTTTGAGACCCCATGGACTTTAGCATGCCAGGCTTCCCTGTCCATGACCACCTCCCGCAGTTTGTCCAAGTTCATGTCCATTGAATCCGTGATGCCATCTAACCATCTCATTCTCTGTTGCCCCCTTCTCCTTCTGCTTTCAGTCTTTTCCAGCATCAGGGGCTTTTCCAATGAGTCAGCTGTTTGCATCAGGTACTCTAAAAGTATTGGAGCTTCAGCTTCAGCATCAGTCCTTCCAAAAAGAATTCAGTGTTGATATCCTTTAAGATTGACTGGTTTGATCTCTTTGCTTTCCAAGGGTCTCTCAAGAGTCTTCTCCAGCACCACAGTTCAAAAGCATCAATTTTTCAGTGCTCTGTCTTCTTTATTGTCCAGCTCTTACATCCATACATGACTATGAAAAGACCATAGTCTTGACTATTTTTAATTTTTTGGCAAAGTGATGTGTTTGCTTTGTAAGGGTTGTCATACCTTTCCTGCCAAGAAGCTGCTGCTTCTAATTTCATGGCTGTAGTCACCGTCTGCAGTGATTTTCTTTTAGAGCCCAAGAAGAGGAAATCTGTCACTGCTTCCCATTTCCCCCCTCTGTTTGCCATGAAGTGTTGGGACCAGATGCCATGACCTTAGTTTTTTTGAATAATTGAGTTTCAAGTCGGCCTTTTCACTCTCCTTCTTCACCCTTATCAAAAGGATCTTTAGTTCTTCCTCTTCACTTTCTGCCATTAGAATGGTATCATCTGCAGCTGAGGTTGTTGATATTTCTCCCAGCAGTCTTGCTTCCAGCTTGTAAGTCGGTCTGGGCTGGCGCTTACCATGATGTGCTCTATGTATAAGTTAGATAAACAGGGTGACAGTAAACTGTCCTGTACTCCTGTCTCAGTCCTGAACCAGTCAGTTGTTCCATAGAGGGTTCTAAATTCTAACTCTTTCTTCTTGACTTGTATACAGGTTTCTCAGGAGACAGGTAAGATGGTTTGGTATTCCCATCTCTTTAAGAGTTTTCCATAGTTTTTTATGATCCACAAGTCAAAGGCTTTAGCATAATCAGTGAAACAAGAGGTAGATGTTTTTCTGGAATTCCCTTGCTTTCTCTATGATCTTGTCAATGTTGACAATTTGATCTCTGGTTCCTCTGCCTTTTCTAAACCCAGCTTGAACATCTGAAAGTTTTCAGTTCACATAATGCTGAGGCGTAGCTTGGAGGATTTTGAGTGTAACCTTACTAGCATGGGAAGTGAGTACAATTGTCCGGTTTGAACATTCTTTAGTACTGCTCTGTTGGGAATTGAGATGAGGGTTGACCTTTTCCAGTCCTGAGGCCAGCTGGGTATTCCAAATTTGCTGATATATTGAGTGCAGCTAATAGAATCATCTCTTAGGATTCTAAATAGCTCTTCTGGAATTCCATCACCTCCTCTAGCTTTATTGACAGCAGTACTTCCCAAGGCGCACTTTGCTTCACACTCCAGAATGTCTGGCTCTACGTGAGAGACTGTACCATTGTGGTTATCTGGGTCATTAAGATCTTTTTTGTACAGTTCTTCTGTGTATTCTTTCCATCTCTTCTTCATCACTTCTACTTCTATTAGGTCTTCACCATTTCTGTCCTTCATTGTGTCCATCTTTGGATGAAATGGTCTTTTGATATTTCCAATTTTCTTGAAGAGATCTCTGGTCTTACCCTTTCTGTTTTCCTCTTTTTCTTTGCATTGTTCTCTCAGGAAGGCCTTCTTGTGTCTCCTTGCTATTCCCTGAAGCTCTGCATTTAGTTGGGTGTATATTTCCCTTTCTCCCTTGCTTTTCGCTTCTCTCCTTTCCTTGGCTACTTGTAAAGCCTCCTCAGACAACCACTTTGCCTTCTTGCCTTTCTTTTCTTTGGGATGGTCTTGTCCGCTGCCTCTGTACAGTATCGTGGGCCCCTGTCCATCGTTCTTCAGGCAGTCTGCTTGCTAGATCTGATTCCTCAACTCTGTTCATCACCTCCACTG
The DNA here is from genome assembly GCF_019923935.1 of Bubalus bubalis. Classification (NCBI taxonomy): domain Eukaryota; kingdom Metazoa; phylum Chordata; class Mammalia; order Artiodactyla; family Bovidae; genus Bubalus; species Bubalus bubalis. Next base: position 8,260,043 of record NC_059173.1, on the reverse strand, counting down.
TATATTCGTTTGTGTTTTATTGTTCAGTTGCTTAGTTGTGTCCAACTCTTTGTGACCCCCCGTGGACTGCAGCCCTCTAGGCTCCTCTGTCCATGGGCGTTTTCCAGGCAAGAATACTGGAGTGGGTTACCATGCCCTCCTCCAGGGGATCTTTCCAAACCAGGGATCGAACCCAGGTATCCAGCATTACAGGTGGATTCTTTACCACCTGAGCTACCAGGGAAGCTCAAGAGGTTCATAGGGGATTTGATTTAAGTCATACCTCACTGGCCTAGTGGTCTCCCCCGCTTTCTTTAGTTTAAGTTTGAGTTTTTCTCTGAGGAACTGATGATCTGAGTCAGCTCTAGGACTTGTCTTTGCTGACTATATACAGCTTTTACATCTTTGGCTACAAAGAATGTAATCAGTCTCATTTTGGTATTGACCATTTGGTGATGTCCGTGTGTAAAGTCATTTCTTGTGTTGCTGAAAAAGGGTGTTTGCTATGACCAATGCATTTTCTTGGTGGATTTCTGTTAATCTTTGCCCTGCTTCATTTTGTACTCCAAGGCCAAACTTGCCTATTACTCCAGGTATCTCTTGACTTCCTACTTTTTGCATTCCAATCCCATATGCCGAATAGGTCATCTTTTTTTGGTGTTAGTTCTAGGACATCTTCTAGGTCTTCATAGAACTGATCATCTTCAGCTTCCTTGGTATTGGTGGTTCAGACATAGACTTGGATTACTGTGATGTTGAATGGTTTGCCTTAGAAACAGACAGAGATCTGTCGCTTTTAAGGTTGCATCCAAGTATGGGATTTCAAACGCTTTTTGATTGTGAGAGCTACTCCATTTCTTCTATGTATTCTTGCCCACAGTAGTAGATATAATGGTCATCTGAGTTAAATTCACTCCTTTCCATTCATTTTAGTTCACTGATTCCTAAGATGTCGATGTTTACTCTTGCCATCTCCTGCTTGACCACGTCCAATTTACCTTGATGCACGGACCTAACATTCCAGGTTCACGCAGTATTGTTCTTTACAGCATCACCAGACACGTCCACAGCTGAGCGCCGTTTCTGCTTTGGCCCGGCCGCTTCATTCTTTCCGGAGCTGTTAGTAGCTGTCCTTCACTCTTCCCCAGTAGCATGTTGGACCCCTTCCGAGCTGGGGGGCTCATCTTTCCGTGTCGTGTCTTTTTCCCTTTTACGCCGTTCATGGGGTTCTCGTGGCAGGTATCCTGGGGTGGTTTGCAGCTCCCTCCTCCAGTGCATCACGCTTTGTCAGAACTCCCCACTATGATCCCCCTGTCTTGGGTGGTCCTGCATGTCATGGCTTGTAGCTTCACTGAGTTACACAAGCCCTTTGCCACAAGAAGGCAGGGGATCCATGAAGGGGTATCTTGGGTATTGCATGTCACTAAACTTATTTTTTTTCTGTTTTGAATATTTTGCCCCTCCCTGATTTAGAAAAATAATATGTGCTCAAGTTAAAATAGAACATTTACAGAATGTGAGATAGAAAGTTTCTTAAAATCCTTCCCCAGAGATGAGCACAGTTAAAGCTTGTTGAATATTCCACTAGATCAGTGGTTCTCAAATGTTTTGGTCTCAGGTCCACCTCAAGAGCTTTTGTTTATGTGAGGTATATTTATTAACATTTACCATATTAGAAAATGAAACTGAAAAATTAAAAAAAAACCTATTCATTTAAAATTCACTGTGAAGACATTTAACAAAAATAACGTATTTTTATAAGAAAGGACTGCTTTCCAGACTCCAAAGTAACATAGTGAGAAAGTGGCCTGGCTTTATACTTTTTACAAATTCTCTGATCTGGCTTAGTAGCAGACAGCTGGATTCCCCTGTCTGGTTCTGCACCCTCTCTGTGGCGACGTTTTCATTGGCGACTATGAGACTGTTCTGTTAACACCCACTGGTGTGTCTTGCACTGAGCAGACCTCTTTACCCACGCAGGATTCTGTGACATGCGTTGTGTGTGGGACATGCTGAGCCATCAAATACTGCAGGTCTTCTAAATACCGACGCATCTCATTATCCCATTTGTTCGTATCTGCACTGATCTTCACAGAAAGGGCTTTAAAGTAGGAGGCTGTTAGACTCACAGTGGCAGATACAGGTTTTCCAAGTTCTGATTTTCACTTGAAAGCCCCAGTTTTATCAGTCAACAAAAACTCTTAAGTGGTTTTTCTGGAAGTGACAGCCTCACTTCATTAATGTTTGAAAGCGTCTGCCACACGCGCACGTCTGAGTCACTGTGGTTTTTGTCACTCAGCTGTTCTCTCAAGTGAAAATGATGGTCCATGAAAAACAAAGGGAGCAGTCCAGCTTGCAGCTCAGACAGTAACCTGAGATTTCTTTGCTCCAAGCCCTGCACTTGAGTATGAAGAGGTGCTTGATGTGTGCTTTCTGTTTGTCACGCAGAATATCACCAAGATGGCACTGTCTTGATTTGTGCCAAGGGCCGCGGTAGCTGTGGCATCCTCAGTCCAAATGTCAGCACAGTGAAGAAGTCCAATAAGTATGTCGGTGTACAAATGAAAGTAGTTTTGACTTTGCAGACCTCCTGGAAGGGTCTTGGAGACCCTTAGCCGTCCATGGATCATACTTGGAGAACTGTTGCCCTAAATTTTTTCTTAGTGTCCTAATGTGTATTTACAATGTTTATGTATGTTTATAAAAACTTTTTAAACAGGAGAATATAGTGTCTTATAATGGTTGGGATGAACAGAATATTGGTTTGTAACTATTGTGTTGAGCAGCATCTCATTTCATGTCAGTGTGGGAAGACTTGTGTGACCCTGGGCACGAAACCTGCTAGTCGCTGTGTTGGTGGCTTTCCCCTCAAGGGGGTGACATCCTAGAATCTCTCTGGGGACTTGCCCCTGTCGCCCAGCTCTTGGGTCCTTGCACACACCTCGCACACGCAAAAGCAGAAGGCCTGGCTGTGGCTGGCTTCTGAGGGAAAGAGCGGTTTAGAAGGAAGCCTTCACTGGTGACGAGGGGGGCGCAGTAAAACCATTGGCACGAAGAGCGCAGTGTCTCCGCGGCGCTGAAGGTGACGCTAGGCTTTGCTGCTGTGGTGGTAGCTGTGTGAAGGTGCCCCCACCCCCCCCCCCCGTGTCTTCTGCTGGGTCCCTGTGGCCCCAACTCTGTGTTTTCTGCCCCAGGGCCCACGGGGACACGCAGCACTGCAGGAAGGCTCTGCACCGGGCCGTCCAGTGCACCAGTGACTACCCGGAGCACGTCTGTGAGGTGTTGCTCACCATGGAGAGGACAGAAGGTGGGGACCTCGGCACTGCCTCGGGCTCGGGGTTTGTCCCTGAGGCCAGTGTGGTCGCAGGGCTGTAGGCGTAAGGACACATGTGTTTACGGCCCCCCCCCCCCCCCCCCCCCCCGGGGCCTCTGCAATGAGAGCATCATGCGGTGCTCGCCAGTGAGAGGGGAGTCCTGCCGCCCTTCTCACACTGCACATGCAGAGGGACCCGTGGCGGGGCTCTGGCGCAGGCCTCTCGGGGCTCGGGGGCGCTGCTGCTGTGTGCAGCTTCGCTGGGCCCGCTCTTCTCGCTGGGTACCAGGAGCGCTCTTCCCACCCCCAGTCCAGACGAGCAGAGCCGTCTCTGGATGTTGCCAAGGGCTCCCTTGGATCAGCAGAGCCTGTGTTCCAGCAGAGCGCGGTGAGGCCCACGGCAAGACTGCTCTCTGATCACGTGTGCCTCCCTGGTGAATTTCAGAGCCTCCGTATACAGTTTTCACAGGCATTAGTCTGGATTTTGGGTACTAAGAGTCCCTTAGAACTGGAAATAGACACCTAAACAGCAGCATCAGTAAGAAAAACACCTCAGCATTTATCAGATTGAGCAGCTCTTAAAATCTTTTGATCTTAGTACAAATGTTTTGTACCTTTTGCATTAGAATGTTTTCAATAATCTTTGCCACAGAGAGCTTGTAATAGAATCTAGTCTGGTTTTCAAGTCTCTTTTCTAAAAGAGAAGAGGTGATCTAAACACACCTGGAAGAACTATTTGAGTTCTGAAACTTGAAACCTATACAAATGAAATCTTAAAATGGAAAACCGATTCTCCAGTTGTTACTGTTGATGAAGAGCTCTCTTCCAGAGGTGTGGGGAAATTAAGACAATTCTATGTTTTTATATCCTTCAAAATCCAGAGAAGTGAAACTTTGCTTCTCCTTCCTTTCAAGGTACTTTAGAAGACTGGGATATAGCTGTTCAGAAAACCGAAACGCGACTAGCTCGAGTCAACGAGCAGAGAATTAAGGTAATGATGCTCTTTGTTTCAAGTCTTTGAACCTCGGAAAGCTTTTTTTTTTTTAATTTCTTATTGGAGTATAGTGGATTTAAAATTCTTATAGTGATTCTGACTGTGTTTGGTATGAATGGTCCTTGTTAAAACCTTTGGGGTCATCCTCTAAGAAGTGTATTTTATTCAGTGTGTTAACTATGAGATCAGTGTTTAAGACTATGTTTTTTTTTAGATTGGCTTAAAATGTTAGCCCCAATAGTAAATCCTTTAGGTAGTGGAGTACTTAAAAATTACTGAAATAGACGAAGAAGATAATAAAGGAGCCTGACTGACGTAGCCTAGTGGTTGGCACGTGAGCACCCCCAGATGACTCAGGGCCCATTTTATAGATGTTTTCCTTTTTACTGGTGAGCCATTCCTGGGGATCTTGGGAGACATAATATAGACTTGAGATGCAGCTCCTTAAGGGCCTGAAAAGGTGGGACTTAGCACCCCCCCAGCCCACCCTTCCTGGTCTCCTGGGGGTGGCTGACCTCCTGGTGTGCTCACCTCTCCCGTCATAAGTCTGTGGACTTCGTGTAACGGCCACATCCAGTGACGCGTCGTGTCCCGACCTTCCAGGCAGCAGAGAAGGAAGCAGCTCTTGCCCAGCAAGAGGAAGAAAAGGTGGAGCAACGGAAGAGGGCCCGGGCCGAGAAGAAAGCATTGAAGAAGAAGAAAAAGACCAGAGGGGCGGACAAGCACAGAGCCGACGAGGACGATGAAAAGGAGTGGGGCGACGATGAGGAAGGTAACATCTGGCAGGACTTTCATACCTGGAACATCCTAGACTTCCAGACAGGGTGCCAAACAGCACAGAGAACTTCTTTCTGGAACCGTTTGAGGATAAGGTCCCGGAGGGCTTCCCTGGTGGCTCAGACCGTAAAGAATTCCCGTCAGTGCGGGAGGTGCTGGTTGGGTCCCTGGGTCGGGAAGATCCCTGGGGAAGGAAATGGCAACCTACTCCAATATCTTGCCTGGAGAACCCTGTGGACAGAGGAGCCTGGCAGGCTACAGTCCATGGGGTGGCACAGAGTGGGACACAGTAGAGCAAGTAACACACGCAAAGTGCCCGCCGCCTTCCCTGTCACTGCCACCCCTGCCGGCATGCCGTCCCCCGCTGTCCCCTTCCTGAGCGGCGCCTGCCTTCTCCCCCGCTGCGGACTTTCCCTCCCCACCTCACCAGTTGTGGATGTTTCTGTACCCCCAGGCCCTGGCACCTGGCTGCAGCCCTGCCCTGCACCTATACTGTACCCTCCCCCCCCCCACTTGACTCCCCCCTCGTGGTTTGAGTTGTAGAATTTTCCGGACTGTGTTTCTGTCACCCCTGCCATTTCACGTGTGGGCAGGTGTGGGTCAGATTTATTTCAGCAAACTCAGTCAAGGTAAAGAGTGGTGTCGAGATGCTAAAGGAGGCTCAGCATTTTCCAAGTGCAGAGCTATCAGCCGGAGTCAAAAGTGATGGAGTCATTGTTCATTTCTTGGGGCCTTCAGAAATGATCATGGGTAGCTCACTGCCCTTTGGAGGTCCTGGTGTAGCAGGGGAAGGCACAGGGGACCTGTGACCTCAGTGACGTGTCATGGGGACTCGGGGAGCTGTGGGTGAGAGTCATGGTGGAGGCTGGGGAAAGCACTGGGGGCCAGCGGGCTGCCCAAAACGGTGAGGTGGCGCCCCTGTGGGGCAGTGGCACTGCACCTGGGCATCAGGGGAGGGTGAGCGAGTGTCCAGGGAGAGGGGGAGAGGGGGCTGGGCCCGCAGAGCACAGCGTGGTTGATTGGAGTAGAGTGGTGTTGTGAAGCTCTGTGGAAAGACATGGGACAGTCATGAATGTGGGGAGGAGCTAGCTCTCTCTACCACTTCTAGGGCGGCCCAGGAAATATGCACTTCCGGGTCACTGAGGTGCTTGTTTACATGTGGCCCCTGGGCTCCATCCCCCTCTCTGCCCTGGGCTTTCCGGGAGGGGTCCTAGGGATTTGCCGGGACAGTGTGGAGACCCCCCAACCTCTATCTCTTGTATGGTTGAGCATGGACGATGAGCATTTAGGATGTCACTTGCACCTGAGTTGTCCCCTCCCCCGGATGTCACTAGGGCCTGGCAAGGAGTGGGATGTGCTGGGAGGGTCGGGAGAGACCTGCCAGAGGGTTGGGGGCGTGCACCCTGGCGTCCGCATGGGTCCAGGCGTCTGGTGGGGAGAGCTGTCTCCCTGCTTGGTGTGCCCTAGCTCAGCTCAGTGCCAGGAGACCGTTACCTAACCATCCTTTTCCCTGATGATCCGCAGAGCAGCCCTCCAAGCGCAGGAGGGTGGAGAATAGCGTTCCTCCTGCCGGGGAAGTGGAGCTGGGCTCCGAAGCTGACCTTTCCGGGAGCAGCGCCCCCGCGGCCACGGAGCCCCCCTCGGAGCTGAAGGAGGTGCGGGTGGGCACCCGGCGGAGGGACATGCCCAAGGTGCCGCACGACAGCAGCAAGGACGGCGTCACCGTCTTCGTCAGCAACCTGCCCTACGGGCTGGGGGAGCCGGCCGCCACGCTCCGGCCGCTCTTTGAGGCCTGCGGGGACGTGGTCGAGGTGCGCCCCATCTTCAGTAACCGCGGCGACTTCCGCGGCTACTGCTACGTGGAGTTCAGAGAGGAGGCGGCGGCCCTGCAGGCGCTCCAGCTGGACCGGCAGAGTGTCGAGGGCCGGCCCATGTTCGTCTCCCCCTGTGTGGACAAGAGCAAAAACCCTGACTTCAAGGTTGGTTTGGGGGGTAAGCCCGCCTTTCCATAGGTTGCAGGGGGACAGACTAAATGCCCTTTGCTGCAGCCTTCCGTCTTTAGGATCTAAGTGGAACGTTTGTTTGGAGTGAAATGCCTGAATTAACTGGGTCCGTTCAGAGCTGGTCCGCTGAGGTCTCTACGCGGGGCTGGTCACTGAGCTGCTGGTGTTGACGAGTGATGGTAGCAGTAGGCACCGTGTAACAGCTTCTCGCCGTGGGGTGGTTAGGAGTGACGGGGCTGCGCCCAGCGCCTGGTGTGTTACCTTTCGACCCTCACCCAGACTCGGAGAATGGTGGCCTTTATTCTGGCTGTTTTCCAGAGGAGGAAGTGAAGGCTTTGAGAAGTGAGGGACTTGCGCAGGGCGAGTGAGCAGTTCTTTGCACCCAGAGCCAGCTCTGGCCCAGCCTGTGGATGAGGCTTGACCCTGTGGTGTGGGGAGCTGGGCTGGGCCCGGGGTGAGTCCTCTCCCTCCTCCATAGGTGTTCAGGTACAGCACTGCCCTGGAGAAACACAAGCTGTTCGTGTCGGGCCTGCCCTTCTCCTGCACCAAAGAGGAACTCGAGGAGATCTGCAAGGCCCACGGCGCCGTGAAAGACATCCGGCTGGTCACCAACCGGGCTGGGAAACCCAAGGTCGGTGTCTGAGCCTGGAGCCCGGGGGAGCCTCTGTTCAGATTACTTGGTTCTAGAGTGGTTTCTGGTTTGTCTGCTAAGAAACAGACAAGAAGTTAACAGAAGGATAGGTGAACTAGGCTCTTTCCATTTGGAGTCAGGTTAACTTGTATGTAGATAACTACATTGAAAAGAAAAAGGCGTTGCAAGAAACGTTACCACGAATTAGCAGGGGCTCCAGTGTGGCCCCAGGCTGTGGGGCCTTGGGGTGCAGTGCCTCCCTTTGCAGTCTCCTCCCTCCCGCCCGGACCCCTCTTCACGAGGCCTCCGGCATCTCCTCGAATCCCTGCCCTGGTGTCCCCCTTATTGTGTTCTCCCCCTCTGGTTCCTCAGCCTCCTGTGAAATCCTTGACCACGTTTTGAGTAGTTGTTTAAGAAGAGTTTGGTTTAAGAGAGGCCCCTTCATGTTTGTCCAGGTTAATTGAGAGCTGACGAATATATAGGCATTACTGGGTTTATGCTGGCCCATCTCTGGCACATGGTGCATAGAACTTGAAGAGTTGTCTGAAGTTACAGTCAGTTGCAGAAATAGGGGAGACTGGGTCAGGGAAGGAATCTATAGGCCAAGGGAGGTGGCGGTGGGGCAGGGAAACCCAAGGGAGGGGCTCTCTGAACCGGTCCGGGGGCCTGAGTGGGGAGCCGCGTCCTGGCTTGCAGCGCTGACCTGGCCAGGCCTTCCTCATCCTCAGGGCCTGGCCTATGTGGAGTACGAGAACGAATCGCAGGCATCGCAGGCCGTCCTGAAGATGGACGGTATGACCATCAGAGAGAACGTCATCAAAGTGGCTATCAGCAACCCGCCGCAGAGGAAGGTTCCGGAGAAGCCTGAGGCGAGGAAGGCCCCAGGGAGTGCCCTGCTGCCGCGGCAGGTCTACGGGGCGTAAGTGTCGTGTGCACTGGTGCGGCCTTGTGGTGGCACCACGGTGACCTTGTTTCCCTCTAGGGCAGTGAGTTAGACGGAGGGTCAGGCCTGCCTGCTCTGTCCCGGGGCAGGGGTTCCCCAGCAAGTCCATGCCTAGGGCCAGCCCAGAAGTGGGCCCTCCCTCATCTACACTGGTTTACACCAGTGGTTTATTTAAGTGTTAAAAGGTTTTTAAAAGATGGTGGTCACTCTGAAGTCCCCTTTGGCAGGTGGATCCACGTGTGTGAGTCCCAAACCTGACAGCTGGGTGTTCGCCAACTGTAACCCCAGCAGAGCTGTGTCCTCAGCCCATGGGCACGAGGCAGCGAGGTCACAAGGTTGTCTGGTGAGGTCTGTACAGTCACAGCCGTTCTGTCCACCCTATGTGTGATGGTGTTGCACAGGCGTGGCCCTGGCTAAACAGTTGTGGAAAAGGCGGAGTTTGTTAAAGTCACTGTCACCTGATAACCAGGGTCGGGGAGCTCAGGGCTCGTCTCAGCCTTGTTTGTCACCTTTCACCTCTTGTGTTGGGGTGGTCCTGGCTCACGCCACCAGTTGTTGCTTTGGGAGGTCCATGCAGTGTTTGCTCTTCCAGGCGGGGGAAGGGGAGGACCCAGCTCTCTCTGCTGCCTCGTGCCCTGCAGCGCCCCAGTGCCGCCACCGCCCAGGCTGAGAATGGTCCCGCCACCCCGCCGGCAGGCGCCACCCCGGCCACCACTGAGGCTCCCAAGATGTCCAATGCCGACTTCGCCAAGTTGCTTCTGAGAAAGTGAGTGGGACGGTGCGAGAAGGGAAATGCCTTACTTCACGCTGGCCGGGAAGACGCCTGGTGCCCAGCAGGGCCCTGGCCATGCAGGGCCAGGTGCAGGGCGCGGCCACGCGCTTCCTCTGGTTTAGGCAGGACTGGAAAAGGGTGTCCAGGGAAAGAGGTTGTGAGTGCTCCCTCATATTGAGGGCAAAAGGACGAAAACCACCACTCCACAGGCTGGGTGCAGGGTGTAGTTTTCTGAGATACCTGTGTGTCTTGAAAGAGCTGAGAAACAGAAGTGAAACTCGAACACACTGTTCTGAGACCCACTTGTCTAAGTATTTTTGGCCAACTCTGGTCCCTTTTTATAAGACACTTCTGTACACCCTGCACAGCACATGTGCCCGTCACTCTTTTAATTTTTAAAAGACAAAATGGCAGATGCTAGTAATTCACCAGAATGGCCTATTTTAGTAAAGGGGTGGGGAGGGGACGTCACTTAAAAAACATCTGATGGAGTTTTGTTCACGGGGGCTGTGCGTTTTTATATTATGTATTTGTAAATGACTTGTCAACCCATTGTTTTGTTTGCCTCAAAGCAAAATATTTGTGACATTTGTTTTGTGTAGGAACTTTGCGTGCCATCTGCTGTGGCCCATTTTCTTTGCCTAGTGACTAGTGAACTGTGTTCTTTGTCTAAATACTGAGTTTCAGCCCTTTGGTTTTGTTTAAATACCATGTCAAGTGCAAACTTAAATTCTCTCCATTTAGCTTTGTTTATTAAACTCAAGTTCTCTTTAAAACGTCTTGCAGAAAGGTACTCAGATGTGTGTTCAAATATGTACTTTGAAATGGGTGTGCCTTGCTTTACCTGATAGATGTGTAAATAGACCTTTTGTAAGTCAGATCTGGTTCTGCTTTAAACCATTTCAGCTGTGAGACCTCCAGTTTGCAGCAGTTCAGCATCTACAGCTTTTCTACCCCTCATCTTTTATCCAGCATTTATTCCTTTGAAAGTGACGTTGCCAGTTCAGTAGGAAAACTGACTTTATAAAGGCACTTGGGGGGAAAATATTGGAATTCTTTCCTTGGTGATGAAAAATTGGCTCATTTATCTGTTTTTAAAGGTTTTATGCATCAGTCAGGCTTTACTGTACTTTTTAGTGTAACATTTTTAATGGACCATTTGAAACAGGTAAGTGGACAGAATAGTAAACTAAACCCCATACGCCTGTCATCGAGCTTCAGCCTTGCTCAGCCCGTCTTCGTCTCCACCTCTCTCCTGTACCCCCTGGGTCCCACAGGGAGACCCCATACATCACAGCGCCCCTACTATTGGAGCACCTGTCTCTACAGACTTAAAAACCATGGTTTTATTGTTATTTCTAGAAACATGAGTAGTGTTAATGTCAGCCATCCAGACAAACTGCCAATTTCCTATTGTTTCATAATAACCCTTTTAATCTGTAGGTTCTCTGTACCTCATCTTTTGCACAGAACGCTTGTTAGGTGTTTTTGAATTCAGGCAGCAGCTTTAAAGCTGTCGGAAGAGCCTGTGTTCTCTGGGGGTGGCTGGCCGTCCACTCTGTGCGGAGGCCTGTTCTTTGGGTGAGAGGCTGCGGGTCAGGTGGGACCAGGGGGCCGTGAACCTCCGCTCTCAGTCCAGGTCGCAGGGCGCTAGGTAACGGTGGTGTCCTCCTGCTGTTCCAGTCCTCTGACCTCACTTCGTCCTCAGGTGTACACAGAGCTTGTTAGAGGTGGGCCTTTCAGACTTGAGCGGGACCCCATTTAGGTGCAGGCTGTCGACTGTCCCAGAAATAGATTTTCAGGAACATAGGAGTGGGTTTGTGTTGTCCCTGGCTTGGCGGGGGCGGGGGCGGTGAGGAGGAACCGATGGTGAAGAGACACATGAAAAACCATTTCAGTCATTTCAGTCTTAGTGCAAGGTCAGTGGTTCATCCCCGTTGGCATACCAGCCAGTTCTGTCTCTCTCGCTTGTGACATTACCATCTTGGGTCTTTCTTGTTTTTCTCTCTCAACAATACAGGGCTAAAGAGTCCCTCCTTCATCCCTAGGACAGATGGGAACATCTCGAGGAAGGTAGCAAGGTCTTAGGCATTTATGTAACAAAATACTTTATTAGTAATTTCTTAAAATAACACCCTTCAAATATAGCTAAAGTGCAAATTTCTCCCTCTAGTACAAGGCAAGCCCTTCAGTCAGGCTTCCTTGGTGTGCCTACAAAAAGCAAAACGGTAGAAGAGTTAAGGTTTAAGAAATATCTTATGGCATACAAATAGAAAAATATCTTTATCAAGTTTTGAATAACTCATTTGGGGCCATTTCATACATCTTTTCACTTGTTACACAAGTAAATAACTGTAGAAACACTACATCAGAAGAGGGTCTTCATTACCGTCAGGATCTGAATTGTCTCCTCACACAACACTCGGTGGGCATTCACCGTCATTCAGACGCTGACAGTCCAGTGTTGGACATCACTGGCTCGGTCCCCAGAAAAGGGGCTCGATGGTGTCCAACCTCTGGACTGAACGGCAGCAGTTGTGTTGGCATCTGTGTCAGGTAATGACTGAAAAGACTCTGCCTCCGTAACGACAGTGTGGGTGTGTTACATGTAACATTTCATCTTTTTACAAGTTGCTAGAAAAATAAGGCCACGCCAAGGCAATCTATGCTGCTTCCCCCGAGGGGACAGGGGCCGTGGGGCCGGTAAGTGGACAAGAGGGACGCATCCTGGCTGTGGCTGAGGGTGTTTCTTGGTTCCCACAGAGCGGTGTCCTAACTCATCACAAACTCTTGTCTGGCACTGACTTGGCATCTGTCTTCTTTGATGTGTCGTAACACTTGATTTGCAGCAGGATTTAACTGTCGGGTGACAAACCCAGAGAACCTTTAGACTAAAACATCTGGTCTGAATTGGTGCAAATATGAGAAACATTACCAGGCTAGCCACACCTCTTCTTAGAGAAACAGCCACCTCTAGGACCAGTTTGGAAACTGTGGCTCAAAGCATGTTCCTAGAGACATGGTGAATGCTCACTTCCTGTCTCAGAAATCTGCTCTACCAGTAAGATTAGTCACAACACTAAGCTCTGTTGGGGAGCCAATGCCTGTAAGAAAGCAAGCTTTCAATCCTTTCTCAACTGCGACCAGGTCCTCCTCAGCCATGCTTACGTCTCAGGGAGGCACAGACCCTCTCAGCTGGTTCCAAAAAGTGCTGGAAGGAGTTACTCCTCCAGGGCTCAGCCCACACTCCTCACCTTAGTGCAAATTTTGCTCCAGAACCTGTGTTCTGGTCACACAAGCATGGATGCCCGCGAAGCCACTGGGACCACCCCAGGGGTCAGGGCCACCAGCAAACACCACACGTGTGCCAGGTCAAAGGAAAATAAATAACTTGGCTCAGATATAAGGTATCTTGGGGGCAAGGCTTAATAATTTAGTTTTCTTCTTTAAAGAGACATTTGGAGGTAAAGAATGTTTTCAGTTTCTTACCCATCTCCTCCTGCTCTAGGAGATGACTAGGTTTCTAGAAATGTGGAGTTTTTTTTCCCTCCACTGGGACATCCCTTGCCACCAAGGAGGGATTTATAGTGTTAGGGCTTCACCGGCAGCGTCTCCTTGAACCCAGAGTGGTTGGGTCTGGCCTCTGGCAGTGCCACCGGGTACTCCGTGGTGGCGAAGAGCAGGGTGTCCAGGGTGGTCTCCGTGCACTTGGCGATGAAGCGGATGAAGGGCCTTACATCGCCCTCGTTGGCGACCTCCAGCACGTGGTAGTACTCGGACCGCTGCTCCTTGCGGATGGTGATGGGCGGGTAGCCCGCCTGCATGAGGATGAGGTTCATGAGCAGGCGCGAGGTCCTGCCGTTGCCGTCAATGAAGGGGTGGATGTAGACGAGCTTGTAGTGGGCCAGGGCCGCAAACTCCACCGGGTGCAGGCTCATGGCGTCCTCAGAGTTGAGCCACTGCACAAACTCCTGCATCTGCTTCTCCACCTCCTGCGGGTGGGGCGGAATGTGGTGGCCCACCAGGACCTGCGTGGTGCGGAAGCGGCCGGCCTCCACGGGGTCCACGTAGCCCAGCACCCGCCGGTGGATCTCCAACACGTCGCCGATGCTGACGGAGCCCACGCGGGACAGCAGCGTCGTGTTCACGTATGTCATGGCCGCGTGCATGCCGATGACCTCGTTCTGCTCCTCCAGGCTCTTCCCCGGCACCGCGTAGCGCGTCTCCAGGATGTGCCTGATCTCTGAGAGCGTGAGGGTGTTGCCCTCGATGGCCACCGTGTGGTAGATGTGGTGGTAGTATGTCTCTTCCATCACCCGGCGCAGCGCGGAGTTGCCCTTGGGAATGGACATGACCTTCTTCACTTTGCTGTCGATGATGCTGAAGAAGCGCTGGTCGATCTCCTCCACCAGCGGCAGCGTGCGGTCGCGGTTGACCAGCGCCTTCTCATGGTGGGGCGCGATGGTCAGCGCGCGGGTGTACAGGTAGTCCGCATGGATGATGTCCTTGTCCTCCTCCGAGAAGATGCCGAACTCGTTGAGCGCGTCCACAAAGCCCGGGTCCATCTTGAGGGCGTGCAGGAAGAGCTTGTGGGCCTTCTGCCGCTTGCCCTGCCGTTTCATCTCCAGGGCCTGGTTCAGAGCTGCTTTGGCCTCCAACTTGCCTGCTAGAAAAGAGCCAGAGGCCCGGGTCAGGGAGGATGGGGGCAGGCAGAGGACGTTCAGGGGGGCCATCACCTGGGCTGTCTCCCCCACAGCCTCAGGGCCCCCTCCAGCCAGGCTGTACCTGCCCTTCCGTGTGCCTGTGCAGACAGGTTTGTTCTCTGCAGCCCCGTGGGGCCTTGGGCTGGTCATTGTCCACTCAGTCCCCGAGCCACTCCCTACCATGCGGGCATCAGCTGGGTGCCCTGGCCCACTCTGAGCAGTCATGTTCCTGGACGGCCGCAGTGCCCATCAGGAGGCCCTCCCCTACAGCTGCTCCAGCTCGAGGCCACTCTAGTGACTTCTGGAGGTGCGGGTCCCTTCTCCCTGCATCCACCCGGCCCCTTTAGACCCTGACTGTGAGGGGCTCCCCACTGCTGCTAGGCCCTGGGGGGCTTTCTCATCCCTGGACCTTTTGACCTAACGGTTTTCACCCAGACCCTCCATTACACCTGGCCCTTTGCTGCCCTCCCACCTTCAGTGCCAGCCACATCTACTGGCTGGCTTTTAGTTCAAGGGTGCAGCGCCCTCCTACCCTTTCCACCTGGATCACTCTCCTCTCATACCATCTTCCTCAGATCTCTGAAGGTGTCCCCTCCTTCAGGGAGCCTTCCTGGCGTGCTCCCTTGGCTCCCTGTGCTCCATAGCACCACCCAAATCTTGGCCACCTATCACCTTGTCTAGCTGGGAGCTCAGGGCAACCATGTGCCCTGCACACAGGACATAGCAGGCCCGCTGAACACCTGTGGGATCAACAGTGGTTGAATGGCCAGTCTTACCTGGAGAGGCCTTGGTCTTGACCGCCAGCAGCGCCGCACCCCTGGAGGTGAGACTGAGCTCCGTGGACGGCCTGGTGCTCTTGGTGACAGCGGGCTGTGCCCGCTCCAGCTTGCTCCTGAGCAGGTAGAAGCCCTTGAGCACAGTCAGACAGTGCTCTTCCACGGTCCCCAGCGGCAGCAGCAGGGCCAGCAGGGAGCCCAGCACCATGCTCAGCAGCATCGCCCACAGGAAGCGGCCCCAGACTGAGACCCACTTTGGTTCAGTCACTGCCATCACCGAAGCCATCGACATGAGGGTCATCTGGGCCCAGGGGCGGGCCCCTTGCACACATCCACAGGGGCCTGGGGGAGAGCGGGACCTGCAGGAGGTGAAGCAGGGGAACGACACCTTCAGGACACAGGTTTGGCTTCAGCAGAGTCTCAGAGACCTACCCCCTCACCCCCACGCCTCTTAACTGATGACCGGGGGTGGGGGCAAGGCAAAGATGGGTGCCACGTCCAGGGTGGTGCGACTGAAAAGGAACGCTGCTGCCGCTCAACACTTACTAAACACTTGCTGTGTGCCAGACCCCGTGCTGAACCCTGGTGGCAGCCTCATACAATCTCTCCTGTGGTCTTCAAGCAGGAGCCTGGCTCTGCAGCTGAGACAGGTTCAGGGAAGTGAAGGCCCTTGCCCAGAGGCACTTGGACAGCAAGTGGTGGCCTTGGGACCTGAGTGTGGAACCCATGGCTCTAGTCTCCCCACTTAGGCACAAATCTCTGTGGCCTCAGACCCGACACTGGGTGTTCTGGATACACAAGACACGTCCAAAACAACTAGGGCAGTTCTGAGACTCGTTTGAGGAGTACAACTGTTTGGGGGCCCGATTTATTGCCACCTGGGCAACCACCTCCCCCTGCCCTGGCCCTGACATTACCCACAATACTGTTTGCCGCTCTGGCCTTCCTTTTCTGGCCTGTCCAGCAGGCATCTGGCCTAGAGTTTGGGCAGTCTGAGTATCTTAAGAGGAACTCAGGTTCTGGGTCTGAGACCATGACTGCCCTCTGTGACAATGAGCAGGTGCTTGGGGCTGGCAGTGGGAGCGGAGGAGTCCAGTCTGCAAGCACCATCATGCTAACAATAAGCATTTATTAGGCAACTATGGTGTGCTGGGGACTGAGCTGAGTACCAGCTGCGCCTTATCTCCGCCCTCATCATCCCACGGAGGTAAGCTGCCCCAGGCATTACCTTTTCAGCTGAGGAAGACTAACACACTGATTAAGTCAATACCCAGACCACCCACAAGAAGTAAACAGGCATCAGGAACGAATCCCCAGTGCATCTGTGTCTAGAGTACCTAGGTCTTAACACAACCAGGGCCCAAGCACCTACTCCTGGTACTAGACCAAGACCCAGAACTGATGACGTTTCGGGGGGGGGGGGGCTGGCTGGTCGATACTGAACATCTGAAAGGCTTAGTACAAACTCTAATGGGGAGGTACAGAAGAGGGTGCGGGTCACTGCTCCGTCCAGGTGGTCGGGGCTCTCCGGCCGGGCTGCAGCTTGCCAGGGAGGAAGTGCGTTCCTGGCAGGCACGAAATCTCAATGCTCATTAGCTAGGAAGAGGGAAACTGAGGACCTGAGAGGACACTGAACTAAGGTCATCCTGGGGACCCGCCCCGTTCCGAATCCCACCCAGGGTTCACTGCCCCGCTGCTCCCTTCCCCGCCCACCCCCTCCTCACCTCGCGCCGCTGCGGGGCCCTGTTGCCGCCTTCTCAGCGCTCGCAGTCTTGGCCGGCGGCCGGCTCCCAGGACCTCCGCCGCCGGCCCGTAGCCCCGCCCTCGGCGACTCGCCATTGGTCGGCCCGCCAGCCTCTTCGCAGCCGATTGGCTTCCTCAACTTGTCGGCGTCTCGCACTTCCGGGTTCCTGCGTCGGCCTCCGCTTTCCCGGGAAAGACGCGCCGTGGGCCACTCCCATTGGCTGACTCCTGTATCGGTCTCGTGCTCGAAAGGGCCAATAAGCAATAGGGAGGGCGGGGCCAGGGCGACCAGCGGGACTACTGGGCACGGGGAAAACCCCCGCCTAGGAGGTTTTGGGGCCTTCTGGGTAGCGACTGGGAAACGAGGTTCCGATTGCCTTTCCCTTAGGCCCAGGGGAGGATGAAAAAGGGCCCGGGGAAGGAGGGAACCTCAGTTTCCTTAGGTGTAGAATGAGGAGGCTGATGGTTTAAACCTGTCTGACTTCCCAGCCCGCATTCACAGCCTGGTCTCTGCTACCAGGGCTGCCGGCTTCTCTCTGTCACCTTCTTTTCCTCCTAAGTTTTAAATTTACATACTCTTGAGAAGAGCCAGCCTGGTTCTCCTGCCTCCCGGTGTGGACAAAGAATGTTGCTTGCCATTTTAGTAAACAAAGAATGTTGCTGCCATTCCTGTAAACAACAGACTATGGCCATCCCAGAAGCCATCAACCGGCTGCCCAGAGGGTGTGTCCTGAGGAGAATTCAGGATGGGGAAAAATAGGATAGGGGGCCCAGACAGTTCAGATGCAATCAAAAGAATAATTTCAACGAGCCTAGATTCTTCCACCTTCTCATATATAGGAGAGCACTAAAGTCATTAACTTGAGGTGTCGGTTTTTGTGATTAACGGTCATGTTTGGATGTTCAACTGCATCCCTCCCCCACCACCCCCTCCACACGGCCCCAGCAAAAACTCATCCTAGCTCCTTCCTTACCTGTTTGGAACAGATCTTCAGAGCTGAGAGACTGTGCATTGGGCCATATAGTCCTCAGTAATGTGCCCGAAGAAAACAACTTTGAGGTTGTAATGGTGTCTGTCTTGTTTTTTTTTTTTTTTTCCTTCAGTTGACAGAAGTTTTCCTTGAAGCAGAGAGCTGAACCCTCCATCTTAATTCACAAATATTGACATTAAACATGCAGGATGTATCCAGAAATGCTAAGCTCTAAGTACATGAGGTTAAAAAAAATTGTTACTACTACAGATTCTGAAGTCAGAGAGACCTGGGCTTAAATTCAGACTTTGTCACCTCCACTCTGTGTGTTCTTGGGCAAGTCTCAGTTCCCCCATTTGTAAAATGGGGGCTAACAGCCTGCCTTGCTTTTGCCCTGAAGTTTGGGATTTGCAGAAGCCCTGACACCAAATCAGCTCCTCTTATCCCATGCACAGCACACCAAAATGCTGAGAAGCTGAGGTTTACAACTAACAGGATTTATTCAAAAGGCAGCCAAGTGAGGAGACAGGAGAACAAATCTCAGATCCTTCTCTCTGAAAGCCAGGGGCTCAGGGTATTTACTTGAGTTTCTCTTGGGTTTCCCTTGTGGCTCAGCTGGTAAAGAAACTGCCTGCAATGTGGGAGACCTGGGTCCAGCCTCTGGATTGGGAAGATCCCCTGGAAAAGGGAAAGGCTACTGACTCCAGTATTCTGGCCTGGAGAATTCCATGGACTGTATAGTCGATGGAGTTGCAAACACTGAGCGACTTTTATAACAGAAGGGAAAGGGGTAGGGCACAACTTTTGAAAGAATGACATAGCCCAAGGACACAAGATAAACCAATTAGAATCAAGGGGGACCAAGATGGCAGACTAAACTAGACCTTGATTCTCAATCAGCAAGTGAAATGACACACCCAGAGGTGCCATGACAGTTCCAAGGCACTGTCAAAAGACCAAGAAGTGGGCAGTGGCCCAAATCCTGGAAATCTCCGCCCCTTCTCAAAAATGGGTTAATAATCCTCCCACTCATTAGCATATTAAATTACCCAGCCTATAAAAACTAACCATGCCACATTTTGCGCCACACTCGCCCTTTGCAATGGCCTGCGCTCTATCGGTGCTGGGCTCTATCAGAGTGTGCTTATCTCTATATCTGAATAAATCCACTACTTACCTATCATTTTGTCTCTCACCAAATTCTTTCTGTGATGAGACATCAAGAACCCGAGCTTCATTAGGTCCTGAAACCAGGTACCATGGGTTTTGGCTGGGTTTGAGTCCCAGCCATGTGTGTTCAAGTTCCAAGCAGGGTTTTGGCTGCATTTGAGTCCCAAATATTGTTTCTTGGGCTCCAAAATCACTGCAGATGGTGACTTCAGCCATTAAATTAAAAGATGCTTGCTCCTTGGAAGAAAAATTATGACCAAACTAGACAGCATATTAAAAAGTAGAGACGTTACTTTGCCAACAAAGGTCTGTCTAGTCAAAGCTATGGTTTTTCCAGTAGTCATCTATGGATGTGAAAGTTGGACTATAAAGAAAGCTGAGCACCCAAGAGTTGTTGCTTTTGAACTGTGGTGTTGGAGAAGACTCTTGAGAGTCCTTTGGACTGCAAGGAGATCCAACCAGTCCATCCTAAAGGAAATCAGTCCTGAATATTCATTGGAAGGACTGATGCTGAAGCTGAAACTCCAATACTTTGGCCACCTCATGCGAAGAGCTGACTCATTTGAAAAGACCCTGATTCTGGGAAAGACTGAAGGCAGGAGGAGAAAGGGATGACAGAGGATGAGATGGTTGGATGGCATCACCGACTCAATGGACATGAGTTTGAGTAAACTCCGGGAGTTGGTGATGGAAAGGGAGGCTTGGAGTGCTGCAGTCCATGGCGTTGCAAAGAGTCAGACACGACTGAACAACTGAACTGAACTGAGTCCCAGTCATGTGGGTTCAAGTCCCAAGCAGGGTTTTGGCTGAGTTCAAGTCCCAGCCCCATGGGTTTGAGTCCCAAACTGGGTTTAGGCTGGGTTTGAGTCCCAGTACGTGGGTTTAAGTCCCAATCTGTAGTAAATGATTTCACTTTCACTTTCAGGGTATTTACAAGATGAATAAAGCTGCTGGGTGGTTGGAGGCATGGGGACCATGGGGCAGGTAACTGGAAGAAGGCGTGAAAATGATGGTTCTGTGCAGGCATAACTAAGCTACAGGCCTCCACGCATTCAAAAGGTCACAGAGGGACCCTCACCATGCCCAGGTGAAGGGTGGGTGATCCTAACCCATCTCAACCAGCTCAGTTCAATCTAGACACAACTGACTCCAGCTCTGGTAAACATCTTATTGTTTAGCTACGGGCGCTTGTGACACGTAGCAGGGGCCTATAGTAATTCTCCCTATGCCCCCTGCCTGCCTTTTGTCTGTGGAGAAACTTTCACCGAGAATGAGTGTAATCAGAGAAGTGAGAAAATGCAGACACAGAGGAAGAGAGTCCAACAAGATTAAATAATAGCTTTGTCATTATGTACAGTCAACGACCTTTTGTGGGCTATAGATAATATTCTAAGTCATATCTTGTGAGCTGTCTGATAGATACTGAAACCCCCACCAGTGGAAGAAGTTAACTACCTGATGGCCAGAATAGCCATGACATAAGCTGCCACAGTTCCAAGAACTGGCCTCAAGAAAATGGGAACAAACCAACCCTGGACCTGAAGATTAATTGTACTTAAAACAATCAAAATGATGCTGGTCAGACTGCCATACAACCAGTTTCAAGATGACTGTCGGAGCTGACCGTGCTGTTTGTACGTGCAGCCCCCTTCCTCCACCTGTAGAAGCTCTTTCCCACTGTTTGTGGTGGGTGGGGGTGAGAAGTCAGCCTATGGACTGAAATCCTTCCTCCACCACCCTGGTTGCGGGCAACAAAAATAAAGCAAACTTTTGTTCCATTAGTGTTGCTTCTTTATCAGCTGTTGAGCAGCGAACAGTCCATGCTGCACTTTGAGTTACGCTAGGGGGACACACAACTCTTAAAATGACCTTAGTGGAGGCAGATGAAATGGATTCGACCCACGGGTGCCCCTATTTTTGGATCATTCCTTTATCTTAATAAAGGCAACAACCGTTCTGACTCCTTCTTGCTGAGAAGGGGTGTAGCTTGATGAATCAAACCATTTAGCACCATTCATTTGAAAATATTCTCTTGTTCCCAGATTCGAGTCAACATTTTGATCCCAATAAACAATCACCACCTACATACCAGCTGTCAGCATTTATAGGCCCAAGACTGGTAACTAAAACTGCAAAGATGTAGCCTGAGGGGGAACACAGAATGCCAGACATTTGAAGCTCCAATACTTTGGCCACCTGATGCAAAGAACTGACTCATTGGAAAGGACCCTAATGCTGGGAAAGACTGAAGGCAGGAGGAGAAGGGGACGACAGAGGATGAGATGGTTGAATGGCATCACCGACTCAATGGACAGGAGTTTGAGTAAGCTCTGGAAGTTGGTGATGGACAGGGAAGCCTGGCGTGTTGCAGTCCATGTGATCGCAGAGTCAGACACGACTGAACGACTAAACTGAAGTTCTTATGGAAGGAACATAGCCTGGGAAAACTGAGTACAGTTTCTACAATATCTTGACCAAGTAGAACCTTGCTGGGGCCAGACACCAGGGTCTTAAAAAAAAAAAAAAAAATCCAAGCCGAGGGCCTTCCCTGGTGGCCCACTTGTTAAGACTTCACCTTCTAATGCACGAGGTGTGGGTGCGATCCCTGGTCAGGGAGCTAAGATCCTATATGCCTTGAAGCCAAAACACCTAAACAGAAACAATATTATAATAAATTCAATACAGACTTTAAAAAAAAGTCCACATTAAAAAAAAAAAATACATGACTTTAGAATCTAAGATCACAAGGAGAGGACCAAATTTCAGCTTAGTCAAGAAAAAACCAGGGGACAGGAAATTTTCTTATTAGCCCAATATATTGCTTGTGGAGGGAGAAGGAAATGGCAACTCCAGTATTCTTGCCTGGAGAATTCCATGGCCAAAGGAGCCTGGAGGGCTATAGTCCATGGGGGTCACAAGGAGTCCAACATGACTGAAGCAACTTAGCATAGCCTTGCTTGTTAAGACAAAGTGAAGTTAGGGAGAGTCAGAAAATTAATGAGAGGCACAATCAAGGAATCAGCATGATCCAATACAGAAAGATGATTTTGGATGACATGTCCAATAGCTAGAGAGATTAGCACTTTTCAAACTTTGGCCCAAGTAGGTAGTCGCTAAATTGTCCTTCCAGGCCTGGGAGGGTAGAAGCCAAGAGAAGGCATAACAAGAGAAGAATCATCCTGGTAACCTAATGAGAGAGTTAATTCTTCAGGTAGGTTGATAAGGAGTCCAGGGCCCTTGAGGAGGAGAAAGGGGTCTGGGGTTCTCAAAGAGGAGAAAAGGACATTTTTTTTTTCCCCTCCATTGCTTGGGCTACTTTGGTGGCTCAGCTGGTAAAGAATCTGCCTGCGATGTGGGAGACCTGGGTTCGATCCCTGGGTTGGGAAGATCCCCTGGAGAAGGGAAAGGCCACCCATTCCAGTATTCTGGCCTAGAGAATTCCATGGACTGTATAGTCCATGGGGTTGCAAAGAGTCAGACCCGACTGAGTGACTTTCACTTTCACTTCACTTTTGTCTTAGTCACATAAAGCGTTTTTTCTTAAACTCTGAGTTGTTATGACAATAGTCTTTAAGACTAACTTGCTTTAAGCCCAGAGCTCGTGATTACACAACAAAACAACTCATCTTGCTCAAGGGTATGTTTTTCCTTAAGCTCTGGACTAATGAAAGTTATGACCAACCTAGACAGCATATTGAAGAGCACAGACATTACTTTGCCAACAAAGGTCCGTCTAGTCAAGGCTATGGTTTTTCCAGTGGTCATGTATGGATGTGAGAGTTGGACTGTGAAGAAAGCTGAGCGCCGAAGAATTGATGCTTTTGCACTGTGGTGTTGGAGAAGACTCTTGAGAGTCCCTTGGACTGCAAGGAGATCCAACCAGTCCATTCTGAAGGAGATCAGTCCTGGGTGTTCATTGGAAGGACTGATGTTGAAGCTGAAACTCCAATACTGTGGCCACCTCATGTGAAGAGCTGACTCACTGGAAAAGAACCTGATGCTGGGAGGGATTGGGGGCAGGAGGAGAAGTGGACGACAGAGGATGAGATGGCTGGATGGCATCGTCGACTCGATGGACGTGAGTTTGAGTGAACTCCGGGAGTTGGTGATGGACAAGGAGGCCTGGCGTGCTGCAATTTATGGGGTCGCAAAAAGTCAGACGTGACTGAGCGACTGAACTGAACTGGACTAATGATTATGTAACAACAATGTATCTTGGTCAAGGACACATATCTCCTTCTTAACAAGAAACTTCTGACTAATACTGTTGTCTTAAGATGTCTGTTGTGGGAGTGGGTCTGGTGAAAGTATATCAGGCCTTGCTAAGACTGGCAAGCAGGGCACTGTCCTTCCCCCTTTTGCTGTCTGTGTCAGAAGATTTCTCTGTCCCTCTTTATAATTTAATAAAACTCTGCTACACCTCTTGAGTGATCAACTCTGGTCCCTCGTCCCGAAGTTAAATCTTTGGAGATAACGAATCTGACATCATTCACCGAAAGCTATCACTAACAAATTAATTAAACTGCGCTCTGGGACTTCCCTGGTGGTCCAGGGGTTAAGAATGCATCTGCTAACGCAGGGTACATGGGTTTGATCACTGCTTGGGGAAGATCCCACATGCCTCGGGGCAAGAAAGCCCATGTGCCAAAACTACTGAGCCTGTGCGCTCAGGAGCCTGTGCTCAGCAACAGGAGATATTAATGTTTGATAGAAACCAACACAATTCTGTAAAGTGATTAACATTAATTAAAAAACAAAAAGAGAGACGCCACTGCAGTGAGAAGCCCAGGCACTGTAATTAGAGAGTAGCCCCTGTTTGCAGCGACTAGCGAAAGCTGGTGCTCATCAACAGAGACAGTGCAGCCAATAAATGAAGAAATACAATTTAAAAATAATGATAAACAAAATCTATAAACAGAAAAAAAGAATCTGCCTTGTAATGCAGGGGACATGGGTTCAATTCCTGGTCGGGGGACTAAGATTCCACATGCTTAAGAGCAGCTAAGCCTGCGTACCACAGCTGCTGTGCCCGCGGGTCACAATGAAAGATCCTGAATGATATAACCGAGACCGGCGCAGCCAAATAAACAAACAGATAGTAAGGAAAAAAGCAACTTGCCTTCTGAGGATGACCAGAACGCAATTGCCACCTCTGCAGCAATTGCGCTCACCTCAACTTCTTTCTCTCAGCTTCTTTCTGAGAAGAAACTTGCGATTCCATAAGCAGCTCCCTGCCCCCTTGCAGAAGTCAGTGGAACTTCTGGAACCAGCTGAGGTTTGGATGATCTTGGTCCCGGTTTTTCTTCTGTGGCGAGCATGGTTTGTGTTTCCCCATCATGTTCCTCAGATCCAGAGAGGATGGAGCTGGTTTTCCGGATGTTTATCCTTTAAGATTTCAGTCTAGAGGTTCATTGTGTCCTCTTAAGAGCTTCCTAAACGAGTTTCGCTATGAGTCCAAAGTTGGGGATCTGAATGTGGCAGAACCCGGCCATCCCCCCAGGAATCCCTGCGGGTCTAGAGCTTTCTTTCTGTCAGGGAGCAAGTCTCTCTATCCCTGTGAGAGTTCAGAACCTAGTATTTCACAGAGGGCTGAGAACTCTGCCTTTCTCTTGGACCACCCCCCCACCCCCCAGCCTCTTTCAATCAAAAAAGTTCAAAATTGATACTCTATTCTGGTCTGAGGCGTTTGTTTTATTGGACATCAGAGGATTGTCCACAGCACTGGAGCAGGGCTCCCTCCTTTGGTGGAAGGCGCCTCAAATCTTTTGCCAGAATTTCTCCAAACTTCATGGGAGGAATTTTTAACCCCCTCAGGAAGCAGTGTCCTCGAGTAGCGTTATTTAACTCTTGCATCTAGACTTTCCTATCTGACAGCAAACAGAGAGTGGAAATCTCCATCTTAACTCACAAATATTAAAATCAAACCTCCAAGACATGCCCCAAAGTGCCAGGCATTAAGTAGTTGTTAGCAGTACAGATTCTGGAGTCAGGGAGACCTGGGCTCAAATTCAGACTGTGTTCTCTCCGCTCCATGTGAGCTTAGGCAAGTGACTTCAAGCCTCAGTGTCTCCATCTGCAAAATGGAGGCAACCTTCCTTACTTTCACCCTCGAGTTTGGGATGTGTAGAAGGCTGGACACTTTAAGCTCCGACCGCCTTCCTCTGTGACTCGCATTCCGCCCGGGAACCAGTTCCCAGCAGTCGCTGTGTCACCAGTGGGGTCAACAGCCCTGGGTTCAAATCCCAGCTCTACTCCTTGTGAACCGAGTTGCATTAAGCTACTGACTTGGCCCCATGGACTTCCCTTTTGGCCGCTCCAGTCAGTGGGGACAGGGCCCACTGTGCTTTGGTGGGTGTCAGCCTGTTTCTAGTTTAGGGAGGCCATTGATCCAGAGCACAGAGGGACGCGTCCAGGTCCCTGCCACAAAGCGGGCACACAGCAAGGTGAGGGACCCAACAGCTCTGACCCTGGCCCTCTGGGTCCCTGTTTGTATCTGCTAACTGGCCCCCATTTCCACCAACTCCCCACCCTTGGCATGGGGCGGACCACTTAGCAGAGGTTGAGAAATCTTGTGGACTTGAACAAGAAATATCGGAAGCAGGACAAACCATGGAGTGTTTAGGAAACACAATCAGGATGGTGGTTATTTCTTGTTTCTCTCTTTTGAACAAAGGCCATGAACATTATTACTTCCCCTTGAATCTCACTTTGGATGGTGCAGTGATGTCCTTGTAAGAAACCCTCCCCAGAGGAGGGCCTTCTCGGCCAGCTAATTATGGGGGACAGCGGATGGAGCGGAAAGCAGTGAGGCTCTGGGCTGGACAGATGTGTGTATTCACGTGCAGGGTCCTTCACGTCCTGGCTGGACGACCTTGAGCAGGACACTGACCCTGTCGCTGAGCTGGTATCATGGAGCTTGTGAACCCCATCCCCTGCCTGGCATAAGGGGATGTGATCACCTGCTTTTAAAGACATCATCCTCTCTCCCTTCCTTGGAACACCAAGTATAAACTCTTTAATGAGCTAGGACCATGGTAGCAAATCTGGAAGCCATACAAGAACCAATAATGAGAAATACTGCCTGGGAGTGAGACACGAGGAAGAGGTGGTGAGTGTGGAGAAAGTGAGAACAGTAGTCCAAAGTGGGCAGCGGTTCTCAGCTCTAGCCTTCTACTTCCCTGACCAGGGACTTAACCCCAGGCCCCTTGCGTTGGGAGTCTTAGCCACTAGGGAGATCCCATCTCGCCTACGTTGATTATGCTGGGTGCATCCCAAAAGTTGACAGATTTGCCTAGATTTTAAAGCAAAATGTCCTTATTTATTTTAAACAGTTGGCCTGTCTGCCCACTAGCTACAGAGGGCTGTCAGATTGTAATCCCTGTTGTAGGCTTTTAAAACGTATGCGGAGATAGTGGTAGAGAACACAGAATTACTGGTAACACTGCTGCTGCTGAGTCACTTCAGTCGTGTCCGACTCTGTGCGACCCCATAGATGGCAGCCCACTAGGCTTCCCCGTCCCTGGGATTCTCCAGGCAAGAACACTGGAGTGGGTTGCCATTTCCTTAACACACAAGACCTTTTTAGCAAATGGAGGCACTACTGTCTATGGACACCAGGGGGCAGCACCTCACTTGTCATCGCTTCTTCCATTCAATCCCCGGTCAGGAGATCCCATTCAATTTTCTGTCTACATTCAGCTGTGCACAAAATATGGTCCCAGAAGCGGTATTGAAAAGTGGGCTTTCTCCATCTTAAGCACTCTGTATTTGGTGGAAATTGCCTCCCCGTGGTCCACGGAGTGGTTTTCTAAACGCTTACCTTGACTCTTGACAAAGAACCTGGGAAGTGGCTGCCTGGGAGATGTGTCGATTATGCAAAACAAAACAAAACAGAAAGCCCTTATGCATCTTTAAGAAACAGCAGTCAAATGCTTCCCCCTGGCAGAGGTGAAATCCGAATGACTCGACTTCATTTAAAAGAAAATTCTCTTGTGCTGGGACTCTTTCCTCACTCTTACTCCTTTGCCTGGATTTCTTTTATTTCCCTGTGGCTCAGGTGGTAAAGACTCTTTGATGCAGGAGACTCGGGTTTGATCCCTGGGTCAGGAAGATCCCCTGGAAAAGGAAATGGCAACCCACTCCAGTATCCTTGCCTGGAGAATCCCATGGACAGAGGAGCCTGGCGAGCTACAGTCCATGGGATCGTAAAGAGTCGGACACGACTGAGTGATTAACACAACCTGAGGCTGAAGAGGCCCCAGCGGGTCTTCTCTCTGATTACTGATCAGTCCTTCTTATTAAGCTCAGTGCGGTCAGGCCCAGTTTCTGAGGCATTCCCCTCCTACCCCAGAGACAGGAGTTTGAAGACCCCGTGTAGGTGTCCCTGGGCTGATGGCTCATGCCCTGGATTTAGGACGCTTCTCATGTCATCCGGTGTTGGATTGATTTTCACCGTTGAATGGATCTCAGACACGCAAGGAAGTGTTCTCAGAGCAAGTCACTTGGGGAAGCCATAGGTCCTACTTTCAAAAAATTAAACTTATTTTTTCTTGTTAACAAATCAATGACACTATTTCTTAAAAGCAAGATGGGATTATTATAGATGTAACAGAAGGCACAAACAAACAACAATGAGGAGAGACTTCCCTGGTGGTCCAGTGGCTAAGACTCCATGCTTCCAGTGCAGGGGGCCCAGGTTTGATCCCTCGCTAAGGAACTAGATCCCACTTGTCATAATTAAAAGACCCCATATTCTGCAGTTAAGACCTGGTGCAGCCAAAATAAATAAATAAGCAAATAAATAAGCTTTAAAAAAATAAAGAAAGACAACCTAGATGTCCATCAGCAGATGAATGGATAAGAAAGCTATGGTACATATACACAATGGAGTATTACTCAGCCATTAAAAAGAATTCATTTGAATCAGTTCTAATGAGATGGATGAAACTGGAGCCTATTATACAGAGTGAAGTAAGCCAGAAAGAAAAACACCAATACAGTATACTAACACATATATATGGAATTTAGAAAGATGGTAACAATAACCCTGTATACGAGACAGCAAAAGAGACACTGATGTATAGAACAGTCTTATGGACTCTGGGAGAGGGAGAGGGTGGGAAGATTTGGGAGAATGGCATTGAAACATGTATACTATCATGTATGAAATGAGTCACCAGTCCAGGTTCGATGCACGATACTGGATGCTTGGGGCTGGTGCACTGGGACGACCCAGAGGGATGGTATGGGGAGGGAGGAGGGAGGAGGGTTCAGGATGGGGAACACATGTATACCTGTGGCGGATTCATTTCGATATTTGGCAAAACCAATACAATATTGTAAAGTTTAAAAATAAAATAAAATTAAAAAAAATAAAGAAAGGGAGGAAGACGGTAGGTAAGAAAATTGGTAAAGTTAAAAACAATAAGAAAATTACCCTTGATATTTTTCTAGGCACATCTATGTTTAAATTAAGAAAGATTTCAGGCACCCAGAACGCATGGATAACACAATGAGCACCTGCATACCTGCCACCCAGTTTAAGAAACACCATATCATATTACAAACGCACCGTGCAAAACCCCATGGAGGCCCTCCCCCACCACACACCCTTCCCCTCCCGGGGGAACTACTATCTTGAATTCAAAGCTTATTATACTCATGCATGGCCTCTTGCCTTCATTCATAGGTATGTATTTCTAAATAATATTCAGCAATTTTCCACTTACCTGTCCATGGGCACTTGGATTGCTTCTAATCTTTCGCTGTTACAAGTAATCTTTCCCTATTACAAGCGGCACTGTAGTGGAATTCTTGTACCACTTTCAGGGCACATGTGTTGAAGTTTCTCTCTGGCAGTTTCTCAAAGAATCACCTGGGGAGCTTTTAAAGACATACCCCTACTAGGACTGGACCCCTCTGTGGTCCAGTGGCTAAGACTCTGCACTCCCAGTGGAGGGGGCCTGGGTTCCATCCCTAGTCAGGGCACTAGATCCCACATGCTGCAGCTAAGACCTGGCACAGCCAGGTAAATAAATAAATAGCACCCCTACCTTGGCCTGCTCCAGATCAATCAGTTCAATTCAGCTGCTCAGTCGTGTCTGACTCTTTGTGACCCCATGGACTGCAGCATGCCAGGCCTCCCTGTCCATCACCAGCTCCTGGAGTTTACTCAAACTCACGTCCATTGAGTCGGTGATGCCATCCAATCACCTCATCCTCTGTTGACCCCTTCTCCTCCCACCGTCAATCTTTCCCAGCATCAGGGACTTTTCAAATGAGTCAGCTCTTTGCATCAGGTGGCCAAAGTATTGAAGTTTCAGCTTCAGCATCAGTCCTTCCAATGAATATTCAGGACTGATTTCCTTTAGGATGGACTGGTTGCATCTCCTTGCAGTCCAAGGGACTCTCAAGAGTCTTCTCCAACATCACAGTTCAAAAGCATCAATTCTTTGGTGGTCAGCTTTCTTTATAGCCCAACTCTCACATCCATACACGACTACTGGAAAAACCATAGCCTTGACTAGATAGACTTTTGTTGACAAAGTAATGTCTCTGCTTTTTAATATGCAGACCAATAAAGTCCTCCAAAACTCCCCTTAATTCTTAACAGATTTTTATTATTATCTGGGATTCAATATTTGCTTACTTAAAAAATCCAATAAAATTACAAATCTTTAGGCCTACCATTGATGATTTTGACTAATGTATTTACTAGTGTAATGCAAGATCCTTAAGAGAGAGAGATTACTGGAACTCCCTCTCAAGCTGCCAATCGCTGTACCTACCCATATCCCCCACCAGAAACAACCACTCAGACTCTCTGTATCTTAATTAGTCCAGTTCAGTCACTCAGTCATGTCCGACTCTTTGTGACCCCATGGACTGTAGCATGCCAGGCTTCCCTGTCCATCATCCACTCTCAGAGCTTGCTCAAACTCATGCCTGTCGAGTCGGTGATGCCATCCAACCATCTCATCAATCATCTCATCTTAACCAGAAGAGGAAATAATTGTAACTGTCGCATTATCTCATTGTTAGTAGTGGCAACTACCATTCATTAAGCACTGACTGTGCTAAGTGGTCTATATGTATTATTTTACTGGAGTTTTGTAATGATTCCATGAAGTAGATATCCTTAAACCCACTTTATAGAAGGAGAAACGGAGGCTCAGAGACAGGGCACTAGCCTGACGTCACACAGCAAGCACGTGGCAGAGTCAAGGTTTGCAAGCAGTCTTCCTGACTCAGAAGTTACAGTTTTAACCGCTAGTGAAAAGTGAAAGTGGCTCAGTCGTGTCTGCCTCTTTGGGACCCCACAGACTGTAGCCTGCCAAGCTCCTCTGTCCATGGAATTCTCCAAGCAAGAATACTGGACTGAGTGGCCCTTCCCTTCTCCAGGGGATCTTCCCAACCCATGGACTGAACCCAGGTATCCTGCATTGCAGGCGGATTCTTTACCATCTGAACCACCAGGGAGGCCCTTTAACCACTAGGAGAACCTACAATTTCAGAGCCAACAGGTTACACTTGAACTCCTCAATTTTATGGTGGAAGCTGAGGCTAATAGGAAAGACGGGGCCATGACACAAATCCAAGTCTCTAGATTCCTTATCCACCAACAAAACACCTTCTCAGGTAAAAGTACTTTGGGAAAAGGAGTGAGGAGCAAGGAGGGAAAACTCTTTAAAAGCCATCTTTTATTCTCAGGACAATTTCTGGCTATCCGAGGGGCATCTGGATCCGTTCCATCTCAGTTATCCATTGTCGTAACAAATAGCCCCTAAACTTAGCAGCTTAAGACAAGGGAAGTCACACACTGTCACTTCTGCCAAGCTCTACTGGTCACGACACAGACCAAACTTGGTAAACAGTATGGGAGGGGACTACCTAAGGTTAATGGAGAAGTGGAAATCACTGGGGACCATCTTGGAAGCTGCTGACCCTACACCCACGGCCCCTGCCCTTCCTCGGTCCCAAGAGGTCTGCCCAACAGCCCGACAGCTTGGACTGCAAGTTCCCCGGGCAGGGAGTCTTTGCAGGTCTGAGTTTCTCCACCTGTGAGAACAGTGGGCTCCCAGTTACCAACCGCCGTTCCTCCAGTTGTTTAATGAAAGCTTTCTAGCCATGTTACTCTCATTGGCCCCAGGAGCTGCCTTGCCTGCTCCTGCCTGAAAACATGGTCATGTTGATGTGGAGACCAGCTCTGATACTCGAGACCCTGCTTTAGATCACAGCTTCTAAAAGGTGTGGCTAACACGCGCTCCTCCTCCCACACGGTGATGGTGACTCAGGGTGACCACTAACCAGCATGGAGCGTGGACCCTGAGATGCCACCGCCTGCATCCTCAGATTTCCCTGCCTCACCTGATTCCAGGTTGCCCTTCCCGCCACGTCCATCAGCTAGGCATCTGGTGCCTGGGAGATGCCGGGTAGAAGGCTGCAGACCACCTGGGTGCAGAGAGCAGGCCTTTTGGGCGCATCCTAAAAACTCTCCGTGAAAGCTTCCTGTTGCCATAGTAATGTGTTGACATGGGAATTAACATGGGTCCCTTGCTAGCCAAGAAAGCCAAGCTTTTAAAACCCATTCCTCTCTTTCAAATAGATAAGAATTCCTAGGAGGCCTTTGGAGGGATATCAAAGCTTCTTTTTCAGGTCTTGAGGAAATGCTCGTTAAAAATTACTGTGAAATGAGTGCAGCCCTAATCAGGGAGATGGTGGAGGGTTTGGAGCTCTTAGAGGAATTAGAGGCATCAGCTTAGAGCCAAGGCAACTTAAAAAAAAAAAAAAAAAAGCTTTCTGAGATATAATTTGCACAGCACAGTCCACCCATTTAAAGGTATGCAATTCCATGGTTTTTTAATACACTTAGAATTGTAAAGCCATCCCCACAATGCAGAGACCTGGGTTCGATCCCTGGGTCAGGAAGATCCCCTGGAGGTAGGGCACGGCAACCCACTCCAGTATTCTTGCCTGGAGAATCCCCTAGGCAGAGGAGCCTGGCGGGTTATAGTCCATTAGGTTGCAGAGAGTCAGAGGTGACTGAGCACAGAATTGTAAAGCCATCCCCACAGTCAATTTTAGGACTTTTTATCACTCCTGAAAAGAAACCCCCATCCCTTCAGCAGTCACTCTCATTTCTCCCCCACTGTCCTTCCTCAGCCCCCAGTGATCTATTTTCTGTCTGTGTAAATTTCTCTATTCTGGACAATTCCTAGAAATGGAATCATACAATATGTGGTCTTTTGTGACTGGTTCCTTTCAGTGTTTTTATTCTTCTTTGCTTCCTTAAGCTTCTCCATGGTTTCTCTGACAAAGGCGTCTCCATTCTCTTTAAGAACAATTTGCTATGTCTGGAGGTACAGCTGCCAAATTAGCCACCGGGGTTGGAGATGGATGGAAGGAGGCAGGTTCTTCTGAGGCTGCAAACCCTGGCCCTTCATGTTCGTCCATGAGGTTTCCCTTTGAGAGATACAAGCCACGTGTGAAGGGAATTTTGGTCGCTGGCAGCAGGGAGCTGAGTGTCAGAATGACACAGGCCGCAGATGGATGGCCTTGGCCCAGCCTAGTGGATAAAACGCTGACTCTGAACACTGACTGGGTTCAAATCTGAACTCCACCATGTCCCAGCCATGCAACTTAGGCGACTGACTCCACCTGCCCGGGCCTCAGTTTCTCTAGCTGTAAAGTGGGGCTAACAATAACACCTATATCAGGACTGCATGCGAAAAGAATGGGCCTCCTAGGTGGCTGAGTGGTAAAGAATCTGTGTGCCCGTGCAGAAGATGCCGGAAACTCGGGTTCGATCCCTGGGTTGGGAAGACCCCCTGGAAGAGGAACTGCAACGAACTCCAGTATTCTTGCCTGGAGAATCCCATGGACAAGGAGCCTGGTGGGCTACAGTCCATGGGGTTACAAAAGTCAGACACGACTGAGCGACTAAGCACGCACACACGCACACACCGGAAAAGAAACCCCATCGTGCTTTTAGCCCATCTGTGAATCATCTGTTTTATGATTTTGTTGTTGTTGTTTAGTTACTAAGTCATGTCCAGCTCTTTGTGAACCCACGGACTGCAGCAGGCCAGGCTCCCCTGTCCTCCACTATCTCCTGGAGTTTGCTCAAATTCATGTCCATTGAGTCAGTGATGCCATCCAACCATCTCATCCTCTGCCGCTCCCTTCTCCTCCTGCCTTCCATCTTGAATCATCTATTCTATGATTTACTTTTTTCCCCTCCAGTTTTTGACCGTACCCCATGAAATGTGGGATCTTAGTTCCCTGACCAGGGATTGAACCCACAGCCCGTGCAGTGGAAGGCAGAGTATTAACCATGGACCTCTCCCAACATATCTCTTTAAATCATCCTTTAAACACAGAGTTTCATCCTAAGGCAATGATATTGGTGACATCATGGGGTTCAAAGGGGTTTTCCCTAATATACACTATAATGGTACTAAAAAGTGATTGTCCCAGAAATTAAACTTCTTAAACAAGGCCAGGAATTTTTGTGTATTTTGCTTTCTGACAGAGCTCCAGCCCAGTGCCTGGCACACTGCAGATGCTTAGCAAAGGTTTGTTGAATGAATAAATGAACAAATGACCTTAAATCATCCTCCATGCTTTGGGGAACATGGAGACCATGCATGGGAAGTGTGCTTGGCTTTTGGCCCGCAGTGAGCATTTGATAAATGTTGGCTATAATGATTATGAGCTGGGACAGCCAGAGGAACCGGGGTCCTTGGGCAGGAAGCCCACCTGCCCTGCCCCCAGCCCCCAGCAGCCATCTTCCTGCCCCTTTGGTGAGGTGGGGAAGATGGGACTCAAATCCACTGAACTCGAGACAACTTTTGTTTCCTCTGAGTCCTCAGTCTGGATGGCTGGACTGAGCTGAACCTTGACAACGGGAGAGCAGCCGTGACATCTCGATGGAGATGTTCACGGTCTACGAGGGCTCAGGGTACACAGCGGCCAGACCAGTCCTCGGCCACTATTTATTATCGTTGCAGGCACTTTTTTGAAAGAGACGGCAGGAGTTCGGGCACATCGCTGCTTCCAGCTGTCCCCCGTGAATGCTGTGTGCTCGCTTGGTTTCCAGGAACATAAAACCCGCTGTCAATGGACTTGCCCAAAGCCTGCATTCGTTGCGTTTTTGTTCTTGTTTAGTTATTACATTAAGTCTCCTGTGATTACAGAGCCGACAGCTGGTAAGGATTTGCATATGGCATGAAATTAAGTTAGTTCATTTTAATGTCTAAACTGAGCAGGGTGTGAATTTGTCTGATGGAAACTCTGTCTCCCTTATCTGTGTTTGCACATCTGCTTTGGGCACTAGCTTCTGAGGTCTTCAAGTCTCGTTTCTCCTCACTGTGCCCAGGCAGGACAGGGGGTTGGCTGCCCCTGCGAGAATTCCAGAAGGGATTTCTGCACTTGGGGCTTAGAACGTTCTCTTTTACGTTTCAGGAGGAATTAAGACTCGAGGGCTACTGGGAAGCGAGTCAGAGTTCTGGTTCCCCAGCTTTGCATCTTTTATGGCTGTGTGGCCTTGGGCAACTCACTGTCCCTCTCTGGGCCTCAGTTTCTCCACCTGTCAAATGAGGGGTTTGAAGTAAGTATGTGTTCATCTGTGAGGCTGAGCTTTGGAGTGAAATGACATTTCACTGTGTGGGACCAGGATGGATATTGTACAGCGTTTAGCATCCTTGGTCCTTGGGTGTCATAGGCCAACAGTGCCCCCCCACCCCCCCGCGACCAACCCCAATCACTGCCAACCCCAATCACTGCCAACCCCAAACCCCTGTGCACGTGTCCTGGTGCCTCCGCAGCCATCACAGTCAGTGCCTGTGCGCCTCCCTGGGCCCCCTTCCTGTTTTCACACGCACTGCCTTCCAAAAGTCTCCAACGACCAGCACCTGTGCTCTTTACCTGCATACTACCCTCATGCGGCCAGAATCCGTTCTGCTGGGAATTTAGGTTTCCCTAACCCCTGGGGCTTCCCTGGTGGCTCAGAGGTTAAAGTGTCTGCCTCCAATGCAGAAAACCCGGGTTCGATCCCTGGGTTGGGAAGATCCCCTAGGAGAAGGAAATGGTAACCCACTCCAGTATTCTTGCCTGGAGAATCCCATGGACAGAGAAGCCTGGTAGGCTACAGTCCACGGGGTCACAAAGAGTCGGACACGACTGAGAGACTTCACTTTCACTTTCAACCCCTGGGCAGCCCTTAGTCAATGACGCAGAGGTGTGGTGTCGGGGGTGGAGCGTAAATACTTCAGCTCCCTCGCCTCTGACCTGGTCAGCTCTAAGATGGGGCAGCTCCAGTGTCCCCAGACCTTCCTGGGGGATCGAGTGCAGGCTATCCTCCGTGTGACTGTGCCCAGAGATAAATCCATGCACCCACGGGCAGTTAATCTTTGACAAAGGCGGTAAGAATATGCAATGGAGAAGAGACAACCTCTTCAGCAAGTGGTGCTGGGAAAGCTACTGGAACACAGTGAAATGTGAAGATTCCCCTGCATTGTACACAAAAGCAAACTCAACATGGTTTAAAGACCTCAGTGTTGGACGACACCACAAAACTAGGAGAGAACAGAGGCAAGAATTCTTTTGACGTAAATAGTAGCAATATTTCCTTAGATCAGCCTCCCAAGGCAAAAGAAATAAAAACAAAAACGAACAAATGCAATCTAATTGGACTGGTTGGGGAACCAGATCCTGCATGCCACAACTAAGACCTGGCACAGCCAGATAAATAAATATTAAAGAAGAGACAATCAACAAAATGAAAAAAAAAACCCTACAGAATGGGAGAAAATATTTACAAACAACACAACTGAGAGGGTGTTAATTTCCAGAATACATTAATACAAACACTTCAGTATCAAAAATCTCAAACAACTCAATCAAGAAATGAGCAGACCTATACAGATAGTTTTCCAAGGAAATAATATATGTTGGAGAGGATGTGGAGGAAAGGGAACCCTTGTACATTGTCTTTGGGAATGTGAAGTGGTGCAGCCACCATGGAAAACAGTGTGGGGCTTCCTTAAAAAACTAAAAACAGAATTACCACATGAACCTGCAATTCCACTCCTGGATATGTATCCAGAAAAAAAATGAAAACGAATTTGAAAAGATACATGAAAGCAACCCAAGTGCTCATCAATAGACGACTGGCTTAAGAATATGTGACATATGTATGTTCAATGGACTATTACTCAGCCATAAAAAAGAACAGACTGTTGCCATTTGCAGCAACATGGATGGACCTAAAGGTTATTATTAGGCTGAGTGAAACAAGTCAGACAGAGACAAATACTCTATGATATCACCTACGTGTGGAATCTAAAAAAAAAATAATACAAATGAATCTATATACGAAACAATGACTGGGGCCAAAGCCGAGGTCTTTCACCCAAGTGGCAATCAAGCCAAGGGGACTTGGTCTTGGGCTGGGCTTTCCAGAAGGCCCAGAGACAAGGATCTGTGTGTTCCAGGGGAGTGAGCGAGGCAGGGCGGGGACAGGAAGGACACCAGACAAGGTATAACCTCAGCAAAGCCCCGGGGGGGGAGCCCGGGCGGGTGAGTGACATCCCAGGAAGAGAGCTGGGCTTCCACACTATGGCCCTGACATCAGCTAAGGGCTTCCTGGGAGAAGCGCTCAGGCAGTGCTGGCCCCTGCGAGCACCAAGGGAGAGCCTCCGGCAGCCAAGGGCAGGGCTGCAAAGAAGAGGCCCCGGGGCTGGCTGGTGGGTCTCACTGGATGGACGCAGGGCCCCCACCTCCTCGGGTACAGACAGGTTGAAGGTGGGAGATGCTGGGACAGACTGGAAAGGCTGCTCTCAAAAACCCCAGACTGACTTGGTGCTCTCTTGTCACTGTGTGACCTCGGGCAGGTCCCTGAGCCTCCCTGAGCCCCAGTCTTCTCATCTGAGAGATGGCGGCATCGTCTGTCCCTCTCCCCAGCCACCCAGGGCTTGGCAGATCGTAAAACACGACACACGTGCAGGTTGTTTGCCTTTCTCTATTTCATGCCTCTGTTCGATATTTTAAATCGAGTGGAATTGTGTATTATGTTAGTTTGCCAGGGCTGCCATGACAAAAGACACAGACTGCTGGGGGTGGGGGAGGTCAGGGGAGCTTAAACCACAGAAACGCATCTTACTCACGGTTCTGGAGGCTGGAAATCCAAGCTCCGGGTGCTGATAGGGCTGGCTCCTGGTGACAGCCCTCTCCTCCGTCTGTGGACGGTGTCCTCTAGCTCTGTTCTCCTTCCTCTGTGCACACAGGGCGGGATGGGGGCTTAGGATCAGTACAGTCTTGTTTTCTATTTGTTTTTTTTTCTATTTCTTAATGAGTGTAAGATCACTGAACGTGGGTGAGGTGGGGGTTGTGGGAATCAGGCATCGTTACTGAGGTAGGCTGGTTGCACTAATGGCCCCAGTTAATGTTCTACCTGTGCTTATGAAGTTCCTTTTCTAAAGCTCAGTCCCCTCCCACTCCGGGTCTGGACCATATGACTTTCTTTGGCCAGCAGCACATTAGCATTTGTTGCTGTGTAGTTGGTAAGTCGTGTCCCACACTTTGCGACCCTGCGTGGCCTGTAGCCCGCCAGGCTCCTCTGTCCATGGGATTTTCCGGGCAAGAATACTGGAGTGGGTTGCCATTTCTTTCTCCAGAGGAATCTTCCCTACCCAGGGATCGAACCTGTATCTCCTGCACTGGCAGGCATGTTAGCAAGCAGAATGCAAAAACAGACTGGAAAAAGTGCTTGCCTATTTCCATGGCTCTGATGGGCTCCTGTAGTCACCATGAGAACATGTCTGGGCTAGCTGGAAATGTGTCCAGGCCAGAATGTGAAAGGCACGTGCATGTGAGAGGCACGTGGGAGGGAGCCAGGCTGTACCAACTGAGGCCGACAACCAGTTTGACCCCCAGACATATGGGTGAGGTCGGCTGAGGTCACACCTGCTAGCCAACCTGCAGACTTGTGAGCAGTAACAGGAAGTGCAGTTGTTTTCAATCACTGGGGTTTGGGGATGTTTGTTACACAGCATTACTATAGCAGTAGATAACAGCTATATTTGCACTCTGTACAGACTCCCTCCCTCCTTCTTCAGCTCGTATTTATTGAGCATCTGTAAAGTGGCAGGAATACAGTGATGAGCAAAACTAGATACAGTCCTTGCCCTTAGGTAGTTGACAACACGGCTCCCATTTCTGTCACTCACCTTCAAAGACGGAACTCAGTAAGAAGGTGACTTATTTTGTACTCAGAACAACACATTCTGCTCTGGGCTGATCTGGGATGGGCTGTTTCCCACAGCGCGGTTTGTTCCTTCTCTCGTACCCATTTTAATTGGTCCCCAAGCCTCTGCAAAGACCACCACTGGTAGACACAGCTCTTCCCAGTAATGGAAATCCTTTCAAAATGATGTGTTCAACCAGGGTGCTCTTAAGTAATTTATGTAAAGAGTGAGTAATTCCTTGTATTTTTTTTATAACGTAGGGAGAGTTTTATGCACGATAAAGTATGATGTATTGTGATAAACGATGCTTTGGTCCGAGGTCTATGCAGAAAAGCACGGCATTTCTCTGAGTTCTGGGAAATACACTGTAAATAAAAGTGGTGGTTTATTTTTTGGCTGGGCATTTTTTTTTTCTAATACCGTAAAGAGATGTCAACGCCCATTTCTTAAGGGCGAAATACGAGGTTCTCTTCCCTTCTCACCAGTGAGAGTGACTAAGGCTTGCTGAAACCTTTAGATGCTTACTGGAAGTGGGGTCTGGTCTAGAGTATGGGTCACATTGTGGTCCTCATGGTTCCTGCTGGCTCATCCGAGTTCAGGCAAACTGGGGAAGTTGGCACTCTCTGACCCTGGGCTCCTGTTTCCCTTTGGATGTCATTCCCCAAACAAGTCATCTCTGTGATCAGGCTGTGGTCGGCAAATCCCCCTGTAAAAGTAGAAAAGTCGGTCACGGTTCCATTCCTGGCCTCAGTTTCCCTATCTGTACAGCTACCCGATGATAGTTCACTGCCTCTCTAGCTGTACCCATCTATAAACAAGCCCAGCTGTAATTCCTCCCCTGGCTTTATGCGTTTGTCAAAGATGCATCTTGGAGACAGAAAGACAGAGAGAAATGGGTCTCTCTGGTAGCATTTCAGGCAGCGTGATGGGAAGTGGGAGGCCATTCTGATTTGGCGCGTGCTCGGGGAATGCTGCTGCTGGCTTCTCAAATGTGTTATGTCGGGTGGGGTCCTAGGGCTTTGATGAGCTCCCTGAGCTGGCAAAGTTCCCCTTCCAGGCTTCACTTTCCATTAGACGGAGCTAGCAGTTCTTGCTTTGCTCTTCTCATTGACCCAGTGCCATGGTTAAGTGAGATCCAGGACATGGGTGTAGGATGAGAGCCTGAAGCGCCACAAAACCCACCGCCACTTTCCTTGACCTCGTGTTGTTTGAACCCACTGCTGCTGGCTGCAATGGCTGGGTGAACGTCTTTGGTATTGATACGGCCACAAACAGCCCAGGCCGTTAAGAAACACTCTACCAAACATGAATCACGACGCCCAAGTCCCATTGAGCTGGGGCTGAATGTGGCTATTTCCCTGGGCCCAGGAACCATTTCTGGGAAATGGGAACCTGGACAGTGCTTTATCAAACATTTATGGCTATTGGTTTGGGGGGTGAGTTTACAAGGCGCTGTAGGCTGAGCATTGGGAAATTAAATTTCTTGTATTTTTTACTCAATCCTAATCATGCCGCCAGCCATGGGATTTATGAGGCTGTAAAGTTTTAAGCCTGGTGCGGGCTGGAGGCCTCGCTGATGGCTTCCGGCCTGGGTCTTTGACAAGAGTCATCTGCCAGGAGCTGGTGGGGCTCAGTGGCCCATGGGTTCAACCACCCCCTGGCAGGCACCTGCTGGGTGCTGGGCGCTGGGGATGAGCAGCACAGATTGGGAGACCTGCTCTCTTGCTGCCTCCAGCTTCCTCATCGGCACAGCCAAATGATTCCGCAAGTAAACACACAAGAGCAAACCGTGGTTAAGGGAGTGAGGGGGCGTTCCAGATGATCTGGAAAGGAAGAGCGGGTTGAATAGGGGACCCCACAAAGATATGTCCATGTCCTAACCCCAGAAAGCTCTGAAGGAGAACTTATTTGGGGGAAAAAGTAGGGGTCTTTGCAGATGGAATCAGGTTAAAGATCTTGAGATGAGATTTTCCTGGATTTTCCAGGTGGGTCTTAAAATCCAATGACAAGTGACCTTATAAAAGAGAAGGGGAGGGACTACCCTGGTGGTCCAGAGGCTAAGACTCTGAGCTCCCAATGCGACCCAGGTTCAATTCCTAGACATCTAGTTTCCTGCCTAGGAAAGTAAACAACTAGGGACTAGTTATGTCTATGCCGCAACTAAGAGGTCTCATGCCACAACGAAAGGTTCTGAGTGCCGCAGCTAAGACCCAGTGCAGCCAAATAAATACATACATAAATAACTATTTCAGAGAGAGCACGAGAGAAGGGGAGGAGGACACGTGAGGGTAGGGACAGAGGACGGAGTGATGCAGGCAGAGTCCAAAGGACACTGGGAGCCACCAGGAGCTGGGAGAGGCAGGCGAGAATTCTTGCCTAGAGACTCAGAGAGGTCAGGGCCCTGCTGACACCTTGATCTCAGACTTCTGCCCTCCAGGACTGTGAGTGATTGGATTTCTACTGTTTGAGGCCATCAAGTTCGGGGTGCTTTGTTATGGCCCATGCAAACTAATATAGGTATAACATAATTATGACCTGCTTTGGGAAATCAAGGAAGGCTTCTGTGAGGAAGTGACTTCTAAGCTGGCAAATGTAGTTTAAGTAGGAGTTCAGTTGGTGAAAGGGTTTGAGCTGGAGATGAGGGTGGCGACATGGAGGGGAGAAGTGTTTTGGGAAGAAACAGCATGTGAAAAGGCCCCTGAGCTGGAAGAACTGACTGTGCTCCATCCACAGCCCCTCCTGTCCATTCTGTCAATTTTTCATAAGTATTCCACTCTGTCCCACCTCAGGACCTCTGCACTTGCTGTTCCCTCTTTCTTCCAGGCTTTTGTTCTTGCCTGGAGAATCCTAGGGACGGGGCAGCCTGGTGGGCTGCCGTCTATGGGGTCACACAGAGTCGGACACGACTGAGGTGACTTAGCAGCAGCAACAGCAGCTTCATCCTTCAGAGTTCAGCTGAAAGGAAATTTTTGGCGAAGTTTTTCATGATCACCCTAACTAAATGCGTTTCCTCCTTCATTCTTCATCCCTTCATCAATTTGTCTCCATTACAGCATTTAAAATAGCAGTGATGAGAACAGCTCAGGCTGAAATAGCTCTATGTCTGATGCACTCTGCTAACTGCTTTACGTGTATTATCTCATTTAATTTTTCCAACTCTCCTAGGGGACAAATACTATTTTTTCATGGTTGTTAAATTCCCATTCTACTGATTGTGAAACTGAGGCATAGAGAGTGTAGGTGACATGATAATAAGAGTTGGAACTGGGATTTGAATCCAAGCCGACTGATTGTAGAGCTTGTATTCTTGGAAACGATGTTATACTCATCAACATCTGGACCTGGCTGTTCCTTGTTTGTGGTCACTCTTCCCCACTAGACTTCAGACTCCAGGAGGTGTGGTTCCGGATGCTTCTTGCTCACTAATGTGCCCCAGAGCTCAGTGTGGCCAGGGCTCATGTTCAGCAAACCCTTGGCAGCTGCCGCCTGCCTTCTGGACTTCGAGAGCCTTGACCCGTCCTGACTTCAGGGTCCTCACCCTTTCACTGTCAGATTCACCAGGGGACAGTGATGGGCCCTAGGGAGCATTGGTCATGCACTTGGATTCCTGCCTGTCCCACAGTCTTCAAGGGAAGCCGTGTGGCCCTTCTCAGCCTCCTGTCTCCTCCATCCTGGCAGGTGGTGGGAGGAGACCCAGAGGCAATGTTGCCAAGAGGCACAGAGGGTCACTGCTGCCCCAGAAACCTGCCCTCACCGCCCTGGCTGGGCTGCTGGGTGTGAGGGGTTGGCAGGAATGAAGCTCGGAGACCACACCGGCGGCTCCAGCTGTTGTGGGCAGAGCTTGGACGTCCAGATGGAAGGCCCCTGTCTTTCAGGAAGCCTGGATGTGCCGCTGCAGGTGTCCCGAAGCATCGGTCCCATATCCATGGCAACCGCGCTGAAGAGTGGTGGTTACCGCCTGGCCGTCCACATCTCACTCAAGCCGATTATCCGTGGTGCGGCCAGCTGTGGCCCGGCTGGCCTGCGCTGCTCCACACCTTTGGCCGCCAGGCACCAGCAGGGTATCGGGGGCGTTCTTTTCTCCTGCCGATGGCTGAAGCTCATTTTAAGTCTTTGCCTGTGGCGAGTTCACTAGCATCCTGTTGGCACCAGAGTCACATGACCAAGCTCACGATCGGTGGCGGGGGAGGGCAAATTAACTGCCTCTTGTGGGAGGAACCTGGCAGAGGGCTAATGTCTCAGTACTTCTGTCTGCTGTGTGTGTGCCCAGAGGCCCCCGAGGCAAAGAAATGCACGCAGATGACGGAAGACAGCCACGGAGCCTCACACACGTGCAGGGGCCAGGCCACCTGTGCTGGCCACTGAGAGCATCCGCTGTCACCATCAATTAAGGACAAGAGGGGATACTGGTTTGGAGGTGGGGCAACAGGGGCCGACTCCCTGGGATTTAGATCTTGAACACAAAGACCAAACAAAACAAAACAAAACAAAAAACACACCACCAACCAGAGTTCATTCATCTTCGGGGAGATGACCCAAATGTGTCCCATTAGTTTCTGCACTTATGATATGTTCCCTCTGCCTCCCTGAGCTGCCCTCTGGAACATGGAGTTTCAACTTTTCCTTCTATTTTCATTCATTCACCAGGATTTACTGAGCATATACTATGTTCCCTGGCAAGTCACTGCCAGAAACCAAAGGGCACTGATGGATGTGGGGCGATCCTCTTCTTGCACCCCAGCACCTTGTTTAACCCCAGAAGGGAAAGTGAGTCACCCAGACTTTGGAAATGAGTGCAGATCCACCCTGTGACACAGAATGCCTGGGTTCCTTATTTTCTCAGATCAAGGGAAAGCTGGATTAGCCCTGCCCTGCCTGGCTGGTGAGATGTTCGTAGGGACCTCTCCCTACTCTAGGTATTAAGAGATCAGAGAGAGACTCCCCTGGTGGTCCAGTGGTTAAGAATCCACCTGCCAATGCAGGGGACATGGGTTCAATTCGTGGGCTGGGAAGATCCCACGTGCCATGGAGCAACTGAGCCTCTGCGCCACAACGACTGAAGCCCGAGCGCCCTCGAGCCCGAGCTCGGCAATAGAGAGAAGCCACCGCCATGAGAAGCTCGAGCACCGCAACTCGAGAGTAGACCCCGCTCGCCACACCTAGAAAAAGCTTATGCACTGCACTGAAGACCCAGCACAGCCGGAAATAACTAAAGAAAAGATCAGATCGCTCACGGGTGTCCTACGGAGGTCACTGTGTAGTTTCTCCCTGCCTTGAGCTGTGTGTCTTTTAGCAAATGTCCACGAACTGGCCATGTGATCCTCGGCAAAATGATGACACTGTTATAGTAAACAGGGTCATCCACTGTGCATGCCCAGCTTTATCCCACAGGGCTGAAACTGACCCTTTACTTATTGCTTCCCTGGTCAGCCTGGGAGCTTGGTGAGAGCGGACATTCAGCCAGTCTTGCTCAATTTCCATCTGTCCAGCAGTGCCCAGCACCTAGTAGGTTGTTCACAAATGTTTAATGATGGGTGAAGGAAGCCCTGGATTTGAAGCAGAAGCTCTGTGTCTGCTTTACCCTGCTCTGTGGCCGTCAGTAATCCACGTCTCCTCTCTGGGC
This sequence comes from Bubalus bubalis, assembly GCF_019923935.1. Taxonomy (NCBI): domain Eukaryota; kingdom Metazoa; phylum Chordata; class Mammalia; order Artiodactyla; family Bovidae; genus Bubalus; species Bubalus bubalis. The sequence goes on along the minus strand of NC_059173.1, from coordinate 8,216,401 downwards.
TTCAGTTTCCCTGCTCATGGAACATGTAGGTCAAATTTGATCATCTCCAAGATACCATCCAGTGCTAAGATTCTCTCTGCACTCAGGGTACAGCATAGGGCTTCACTTCCTAGTCCCTCTGCATTGACCAATCCCTCGGCACTGGGCAGGGTCACGTGACCAGTTCTGCCCAATGAGTTGAGGACAGAAACAACAGCAGTCACAGTTTCTGGGCTGGACCATTTGACTGCTGGTAAACCATGCTCCAGGTGCCGTTTCCCTCTGCCTTGAGGTGGAGACTGCGTCTTGCAAGTTGGGACGTGGAGCCAAGGTCTTAGTTGAATGGGGGCACAACTGTGAAATAAACCGACTGTTAGAAGTAACGCATTTGGGGGATCGACTGTTACCGCAGCATAACGTGGCCTGTCCTGCCTGCTACAGTTACCCCTGGTGGTCTGGAAGGGAGTTGCCAGGGAGCACAACGCAAGCAAAGAGACTTTTGAGAAGGTTATTTCATTCCTGGAGGTGAGAGGGGATGGAATAGTGGTGTCCGGGTGAGGAGAAAGGCATGAGTCAGTTGCAGGTTGAAGCCAAGAGGCCATGCCATGCGAATGGATATTAGGGATAAAAGAAAGAATTACTTCTGCTAGGCTTACTTGTGTCTCTACTTGAAGGGCTTTCCAGGCCATGGATTGGGCTGGAGACTCCTCCCACAGTCTCATATTAGAGAATGAATTCTGCTCACCTTTTAAGAAGTGGGTCTCTGCTTTCACTTTTCATAAAAGGCAAGGGAAAGCTCACTCTGGAGGGGCCAGGGGCCTAGGCCTGCCTCTCACAGCCACGGTGCTGTTGGCTGGCAGCATCGCCGATTACAACGGAGCACGACAGGTGCTGGTCAGTTGGCCGCGCAGCAGGTGTTAGGGAAATGGACTTTGGCTTGATTATATTATCTGGCTGTCCCCAAAGAGGTGAGAAAATGGGCCTAAATCCCTCTGGCTTTGTGCCTCGCGCTCTCCCATCCCACACCACCGCCTTGTGTAAGACACGGCTCCATCAGAAAATGGCTTTTTAGAACAGCTGCCGAGAAAATGGGTTAGCTGGGGACAATCTTATTAGAGTGATAACTGTGTCAGGAGACGAGAAAGAGAGAGATGCAATTTAGCCCTGTATGTTCTCATTAAAATGACTGTGCATCTTTGTGAAGGACTGCTTTAACAGGACCAAAGAGAGACAAGCCCCGTGGGTGACCCCGGAGACTGGGGGTGGGGGAGGCTCGGGTCACATGGCAAAGGACAGCTGGCTGAGAGTGTCCATTCCAGAGGAATGTGCCCTTGCGTTTGTTCCAGCTGCTAGAGCTGAGCTGTGCAATGTGGCAGCGACTAGCCACATGTGACTATTTGCACTCAAATTTGTTAGTTCAGTTCAGTCGCTCAGTCGTGTCCAACTCTGCGATCCCATGGACTGCAGCATGCCAGGCCTCCCTGTCCTTCACCAACTCCCAGAGTTTACCCAAACCCATGTCCATTGTGTCAGTGATGCCATCCAACAATCTCATTCTCTGTCATCCCCTTCTCCTCCTGCCCTCAATCTTTCCCAGCATCAGGGTCTTTTCAAATGAGTCAACTCTTCGCATCAAGTGGCCCAAGTATTGGAGTTTCAGCTTCAACATCAGTCCTTTCAATGAACACTCAGGACTGATCTCCTTTAGGATGGACTAGCTGGATCTCCTTGTAGTCCAAGGGACTCTCAAGAGTCTTCTCCAACACCACAGTTCAAAAGCATCAATTCTTTGGCACTCAGTTTTCTTTATAGTCCAACTCTCACATCCATACATGACTACTGGAAAAACCATAGCCTTGACTAGATGGACCTTTGTTGGCAAAGTAATGTTTCTGCTTTTTAATATGCTGTCTAGGTTGGTCATAACTTTCCTTCCAAGGAGTAAGCGTCTTTTAATTTCATGGCTGCAGTCACCATCTGCAGTGATTTTGGAGCCCCCCAAAATAAAGTCAGCCACTGTTTCCACTGTTTCCCCATCTATTTGCCATGAAGTGATGGGACTGGATGCCATGATCTTCGTTTTCTGAATGTTGAGCTTTAAGCCAACTTTTTCACTCTCCACTTTCACTTTCATCAAGAGGCTCTTTAGTTCCTCTTCACTTTCTGCCACAAGGGTGGTATCATCTGCGTATCTGAGGTTATTGATATTTCTCCTGGCAATCTTGATTCCAGCTTGTGCTTCCTCCAGTCCAGCATTTCTCATGATGTACTCTGCATATAAGTTAAATAAGCAGGGTGACAATATACAGCCTTGACATACTCCTTTTCCTATTTGGAACCAGTCTGTTGTTCCATGTCCAGTTCTAACTCTTGCTTCCTGACCTGTATACAGGTTTCTCAAGAGGCAGGTCAGGTGGTCTGGTATTCCAGTCTCTTTTAGAGTTTTCCACAGTTTATTGTGATCCACACAGTCAAAGGCTTTGGCATAGTCAATAAGGCAGAAATAGATGTTTTTTTCTGGAACTCTCTTGCTTTCTCGATGATCCAGCAAATGTTGGCAATTTGATCTCTGGTTTCTCTGCTTTTTCTAAAACCAGCTTAAACATCTGGAAGTTCATGGTTCACATATTGCTGAAGCTTGGCTTGGAGAACTTTGATCATTACTTTACGAGCGTGTGAGATGAGTGCAATTGTGCGGTAGTTTGAGCATTCTTTGGCATTGTCTTTCTTTGGGATTGGAATGAAAACTGACCTTTTCCAGTCCTGTGGCCACTGCTGAGTTTTCCAAATTTGCTGACATATTGAGTGCAGCACTTTCATAGCATCATCTTTTAGAATTTGAAATAGTTCAACTGGAATTCCATCGCCTCCACTAGCTTTGTTCATAGTGATGCTTCCTAAGGCCCACTTGACTTCACATTCCAGGATGTCCAGCTCTAAGTGAGTGGGAGTGATCATACCTTTGTGACTATCTGGGTCGTGAAGAACTTTTTTGTACAGCTCTTCTGTGTATTCTTGACCCTTCTTCTTAATATCTTCTGCTTCTGTTAGGTTCGTATCATTTCTGTCCTTTATTGAGCCCATCTTTGCATGAAGTGTTCCCTTGGTATCTCTAATTTTCTTGAAGATATCTCTAGTCTTTCCCATTCTGTTGTTTTCCTCTATTTCTTTGCATTGATCACTAAGGAAGGCTTTCTTATCTCTCCTTGCTATTCTTTGGAACTCTGCATTCAAATGGGTATATCTTTCCTTTTCTCCTTTGCTTTTTGCTTCTCTTCTTTTCACAGCTATTTGTAAGGCCTCCTCAGAGAGCCATTTTGCTTTTTTGCATTTCTTTTTCTTGGGGATGGTCTTAATCCCTGTCTCCTGTACAATGTCATGAACCTCCGTCCATAGTTCATCAGGCACTCTATCAGATCTAGTCCCTTAAATCTATTTCTCACTTCCATTGTATATTCATAAAGGATTTGATTTAGGTCATACCTGAATGGTAAAAGGGAATAAAATGAAAACTTGAGTCAGCCGGCTGCTCTAGCCACATTTTAAGTGTCCACTAGCCACGTGTGTGGTTAGTGGCTCCCATACTGGGCAGCACAAGATCCATTGCATCTCCATCACTGCAGAAGGTTCTGTTGGGTAACTCTGGTGTCAACTGTCAGGGAGGCTTATGATGGAAGACACTAAAATAACAGAAAAAGGGAAGGTTGAACTTCCCTGGTGGTCCAGTGGTTAAGAATCCACCTGCCAATGCAGGGGACCTGGGTTTGATCCCTGGTCTGGGAAGATTCCACATGCTACGGGACAACAATACCCATGGACCACAATTACTGAGCCTGCGTGCTGCAGCGACTGAAGCCCACGCACCCTAGAGCCTGCGTTCTGCAACAAGAGAAGCCACCACAAAAGCAATGGGCACCACATCTGGAGAGTAGCCCTCTCTCGCCACAACCAGAGAAAACCATCATGCAGCAATGAAGACCCAGTGCAGCCAAAAATAATTAGTAATTTTAGAAAAGGTAGGATCTTTCCTGGCTCCAGCTTGAGGAGCCTAGACACCTCTTGCTTCTGTCTCCCATGAAGTGGCAGAACTGGGCATAGAACCCAGATCTCATTTAGTTCCAGCACCACCCTCCTCCCATGCCATCTTTAACCTCAATGTAACCTAGGCTGCAAGAGGCGGCTATGAGGTAGTGTGCATGCATGCTCACGTGCTCGTCATGTCCAACTCTTTGCGACCCCATGGACTATAGCCCACCAGGTTCCTCTGTCCATGGGATTCTCCAGGCAAGAGGACTGGAGTTTCCATGCCCTTCTCCAGGAGATCTTCCCGATCCAGGGATCGAATCTGAGTCTCTTACATCTCCTGAATTGGCAGGAGGGTTCTTTACTGCTAATGGAACAGCTCAGTTTGCTAAATATTTCTTGAGTGAGGGAGCTGGGGTATGTGTCCCCTACCACTAACAAGTCATCCACTGAGGGATGCTCTCCTGGTGTCATGGCAGCATTAATTCCAGACACTGCTGACTTGCTGAGGGCAGCCAGAGAAAGCTCAAGCAGGGATGCAGGAGCTGGTGGGAAGTTGGGCCAAACATGGCAAGTGTGGAGAGATGGAGGGGGGTACTTTGGAGTGCCAGCTTCAAGCGACAAGACAGGTCAGACAGATCTTGGAGGCAAGGAGGCCACTGGCTATGCTCCTTACTTGCTCTTTGGCCCCTATCTTTGCTCTTTTTGCCCCATCTAATCTCTCTCTACAGTTAGGAGTTCCCTTTAAAATAGGAATCGGGGCTTCCCTGGTGGTCAAGTGGTTGCGAACTCATCTGCCAATGCAGGGGACATGGGTTTGGTTCCTGGTCCGGGAAATTCCATGTGCCTCAGACTGACACCAGGGGAGCATCCCTCAATGGATGACTTGTCAGCGGTAGGGGATACATACTCCATATCCCTCACTCAAGAAATAGTTAGCAAACTGAGCTGTTTTCATTAGCATTAAAGAACCTTCCTGCCAATTCAGGAGATGTAAGAGACTACAGAGGCTGTTCACCCTCGAGCCTGTGTCTACAAGAGCAGCCACTGCAAGAAGAAGCCCACATGTTGCAACTAGAGAGTAGCCCCGGTCTCCACAACTAGGGAGCAGCCCCCACTTGCCGTGATAGAGAAAGCCCACATGCAGCAAGGAAGACCCAGCACAGCCAAGAATAAATGATTTTTGCGTTGATTTAAAATCAAACCCAAATTCTAGACACATGCATATACGTGTGTACATGTCTGCGTACACCTGTGTTTCTAGATTTTTTCCCTATGTATTGAAAACCGTAAAGTCACATTAATGCCTCTGATTCTAACCCATCACTGTGGAGTGCACGCTGGTTTTCTCTCTCTGTATTTGTAACTTTCTTCTCTGGTGGTGAGAAATCTGACTGCTCTTATCCTCAATGTATTGTTTGATTAACAAAACAATTCTCCCATTACAGCCTACTTTGTACGGATGTCCTGGTCACCCTAACCTCATGCTAATGCCCTCCTCGTCCTGCTTAGGATCTGACGGCAATTATTATTGTTGCTGTTGTTATGATCACCCTTAGTAGGTCGACAGGACAGAAGAATAGATGGGGCCTGCTCCCACTGAGACAACCTGCTTTGATCTGGCCAAAGGAGCCCATCCAAGAGGCTCATGGGAGCCTGTCTTTTATATTCATAAGATGCTTCTCTATAGCCCCTGCTAAGAGGTCAAAGTAATTAAAAATCCTTCATAATTACCCAGTGTTCAGAAACTGATGGCTGGTTCCAAGAGCCTTGCTTTTTATTCTGTTTCACCTCCCCCGCAGAAATCTAGGGGAGGGAAAGCAAGTAGCAGCTGATATGATCCCCCACTCACTTTCTATAAAGAGGAAAATTAGCTGCGCTAATAATCATGAATATTAATGTATAGCCAATTTTACTCAATTAAAATGATGATCTATAATTCTGCCTCACAGCTTTATGGAGGCCATTTCAATGACTCCTGAGTGGAGTTTTGGGTACTTTTCAGAGTTCGTGGGTTTAGCTGAACTCTCCCACCCCCATCACTAGCTTCCACATAGGACCGACAACATACTCTTCCCTGACCATGTCACTCAACCCTCACAATACACATTTTCTCTGTTTCTAGGCTCCAGGATGTATCACTGTCATGGCAAGGGCATGAGATTCTGCATAGCTTCTGATTGTGATACCGTTTTTCCTGAAAACCACTTCCCCCGCTGGTCCTCTGATGCACAGGATCCCTTGGATATGTATCCTTCCCTAGTGCCCTAGTGACTCAGATGGTAAAGAATCTGACTGCAATGCAGGAGACCTGGGTTCAATCCCTGGGTCAGGAAGATCCCCTAAAGAAGGGAATGGCTACCTACTCCAGTATTCTTGACTGGAGAATTCCATTAACAGAGAAGCCTGGCAGGCTACAGTCCCTGGGATCACAAAGAGTCGGACATGACTGAACGAAGTAGCCATATTTATTCAATGAAGTTCTACCTTCTCTGGGCAGAGCCAGCAGGCCAAAGGAGGTGGGGCACCCCTAGTTCCAGATGGGCCAATTAAAGCATGAAGCTTCCCTGGGATTTTGGCATCAGGACTAAGAAGGTCCAGTGTCAGAGGATGACTTTGAGCAAAACTAGAAAACTCAGGAGCTGTAGGCAGCTATCTGCTCTTCCATCACACAAACTGGGTGGCCCAGGGGCCAAGAGAGAAACAGCCTGAGATCTGGACATCCAGAGGGCTTCCTGCCTCCCCTGGGTCCTGGCGTGTCCCGCCTTGGGTTCCTTGAAACACTTCCGTATCCTTATACCCAAGCCCCCTTCATTCCTAGTGTTAGATGTTCAAGGCCTCTGTTACCTGCGTCCAGAGAGCCCCAAAGCTAACACAGCTGTCAACAGCCAGGCATCTGTTCTTCCTTCTGAGACTTTAGCGGGCATTCCTCCCAATCCTCACTGTTCAAAGAGCCACAGTCTCCACCAGAAGAAAGCCCCAGGCTGGGCCAGGGAACGGAGCGTCAGTCATAGCCTCCAGCCCTCAGGTTCTATTCCTATCTACCCAGGGACAATTGTGTTAAAAGAGAGGAGAAAAATAAGACAACATAGATCAGGCCAGTGGAGAAGATCACTCAGAAGGTTTGGTGGTTTTGACGCCAAACAGTGGGTTGCCTGACATGTTATGTTTCAGCTGGTGGTTTGGGTTCTTGTAGACACAGCTGCTCTGTGTCAACGGCACTCTGCTGTTTTCCTGTGTGCCCTGTCACTCTTTCGGAGAGTGATGGCACCCCACTCCAGTACTCTTGCCTGGAAAATCCCATGGACGGAGGAGCCTGGAAGGCTGCAGTCCATGGGGTTGCAAAGAGTTGGACACGACTGATCAACTTCACTTTCACTTTTCACTTTCATGCATTGGAGAAGGAAATGGCAACCCACTCCAGCGTTCTTGCCTGGAGAATCCCAGGGATGGGGGAGTGTGGTGGGCTGCCATCTATGGGGTCGCATAGAGTTGGACACGACTGAAGCGACTTAGCAGCAGCAGCAGCAGCAGCACCTGTCACTCTCTAGCTCCTGAGCCTGCTGTATTCTTCTGAGCACTCAGCCCTGCCTGGTACTCTAATACCTATTTGTTAGTTCAGTATGCGTTGATCATCTCCCTCAACTAGAACACGGACCTTGTCTATCTTGCTCCATTCTGTACACCAGTGTCTAGAACAGGGTCTGGCACATACCAGGTAACTAACAAACATTTTGAACTGTGGTGCTGGAGAAGACTCTTGAAAGTCCCTTGGAGAGCGAGGAGATCAAACCAGTCAATCCTCAAGGAAATCAACCTTGAATATTCATTGGGAGGACTGGTGCCAAAGCTGATGCTCCAATACTTTGGCCACCTGATGCAAGGAGCCGACTCATTGGAAAAGACCCTGATGCTGGGAAAGATTGAGGGCAGGAGGAGAAGGGGACGACAGAGGATGAGATGGTTGGATGGCATCACTGACTCAATGGACATGAGTGTGAGCAAACTCCGGGAGACAGGGAAGCCTGGTGTGCTGCAGTCCATGGGTGTCAAAGAATTGGACACGACTTTGTGCCTCAACAACAATGGCAACAAGCATTTGCAGGATGAAGAAATGACTGAATGAACAAATGAATGGGTGAATTTTACCTCTCTTTGGTAAACCCCAAGCAGAGGCTCTGGCTACTGACCAAACATACCGCAGATGAATGAATTTTTGTTTGTTTGCTTCGTTTAACCTTCTTCCTGGTACCCAAGAGCCACTTGTAAGGACAAGCTACTTTTCCTGGGTTCAGGCAGAGAATGTGGCTTGGAACTTAGCCTTTCAATCCAGCACACCTAGGTCTGAATCCCAGTTCTGCCACAGGAGCTGTGTGCCCAGGGGGTAAGCTACTAAACCTCTCCAAGTTGCATTTCTTCATCTTCGAATGGGGAATGATAATAGTTTCTGACTCATCAGGTTATTGCGCAAACTCAATGAGCCAATGAATGTCAGTTTCTTAGTCCTGTAACTGGCACATGGTACTTGCTCAATAAATGTGAGTTATTATTATAGCTCCACTAAGAGATATCACCCTGCATTGGTGAACAGCACTGATTCATTGGTTCATCAGTCCAGGAACTGATTAGTTAATTCATCAACATGTTTTGAGTATTTGTGTGTGTTAGGATCCAAGGATGTGAATGGGGGAGCAAGATGGTTTGCCTCTCCCAAGGAGAATAAGCATCATAGGAGACAACTCAGAGATGATCGAAGGCACGGCTGTCTCTGTGACTCTGGGGCCTCCAACACAGGTCTCAGAGGTAGGATCCAAAGTGATGCTGGGGGATTTAGAGAAATCTTGGAGTGGGGAGACATGGGTCCAGTTCTGGTTCCAACTTGCTGTTTAAACTTGGCACATGGGGACTTCCCTGGTGGTCCAGTGGTTAAGACTTCATGCTGATGCTTCCAATGCAGGGGGCACATGGTTCAATCCCTGGTTAGGGGATCACATGCACTGCCTCATGCAGTCAAAAGAAAAAAAAAAAAAAAAACTATGTTTTTCTTAAACTTGGTAAATGTCTATCATCTTGCCTAATCCATTTTCTCACCCCCAAAATGTGGGTGAGATCAGTTGGCTTCAAGCCTGATGTACATCAGAATTATTTTTTTGGTGGGGATGTTAAGATACACAATACAGGGCTCTGCTCTGCAGAAAGTGATTCAGGTATTAGAAGGACTGAGGCTCCAGGTACAGCATGATGCAGCCCTTGGGACACACTCTGAGGAACTGTGAAATCAACAATAAAGTTTCCTCCCTGTGGTTTGGCATTCTTAAATACAGCATACTGTCCCCCTTGAGGATAAGGTATAGGAACCGGCCTGATTTTTCCTCCTCCCTCTCAACTCAACCTTTAGCTCCCCAGGGAACTTTCCATGGTCCTGAAGTCAGTCCTGGACTAACTTTCTTGTTTTCTTGTAGAAATTTCCCCAGTTGGCATCCTCTGGGTTGCTGTTCCTTTACGAAAGGAGGTTGAATCAACGTGAAGGTCTCCGCCTGCCCTGAAGTTGTTCCAGTCCTTCCTCTGCGTTGGTGAGAGAAAAAAACAGTGTTCTTGTTTCCACGCCAAGTTGCCAGGGCGCTGGTTTCCATGACAGCAGAGGGGGGAACTGAAAGCCTGGCTCTCACCTACAGAGGAATTAACAGCCACCCTCGTGGAGAACAAATGATGATTCCAGGAGGATGCTGGAAACTGGAGAGTGTAGGCTTTTCATTCATTCAGCCACATAGTGTGGGGCTCCAGGGAGGAGATGGCACGGAGAGCGTGGAGGGAGGGGACGTTTTGTAGGGACTTTCACAAGGAGGCTACATAATAATGTGAATGGCAATCACAGGGTCCTCCCTGGTGGCCCAGTGATTGGGACTCTGTGCTCCTACTGCAGGGGGCACAGGTTCGATCCCTGGCTGGGGAACTAAGATCCAGTATGCTGCACGGTACAGCCAAAAAAAAACAAAACAAAGGGCAATAGCATTGATAACATTTCACATTTCCATCATGATTTAAAACTGTGGCAGCCACTTTAGACCCTTAATATGTACAACCCATGGGTTTTACTCAGGAGGAAATGGGGATCTCATGTGGAGAAGTGACTCATCTATGACCTTCATGCTGTCTCTCTGCAGTGTGTGGGATTTCTCATCACTTGACTGGACTTCTCCAGCGGTGTCCAAGCACTGACTCTCCTCTCCCTCATCCAAATCCACCAGTCCCCTGTCTCACTCACTCCCATCACTGGCAATGACACGTCTAAGAAGCCAATCTTAGCCTGAGAACAATAATGAATCAAAAAGCTATTGCCTCAGGTCAAGTTTATTCCTGGAGGCAGTATCCTAATTTAAAGTAACAACGCCAATGGGAGGACTGACACTTGGCCAGATGATGGAGGAAAAGAATTTTTGCACACAGGTGTGTTTCCCTACTCTGTTTACACGAAGGGCTGCTCTTATTCACATTCCCTTAGAGAACTGTTCTATATATCCTCAGGACAACCCTATGAGGTACTATTATTATCCACATTTTGCAGATGAGGAATGCAAGGTCCAGAGAGGCTGTCAAAGCTCACACTGCTAGGAAATGCCAGAGCTGGGATTTGAACCCATGTCTGTGCACACAACTTAGTGATGAGCACGCACGCATGCACTAACACTCCAGCTGGGACATGTGTATCCAGGTCAACTGGACAAGAAGCCAGGATAAACCCTTCAAGAACCTCTGCTTGCTTGAAGCCTAAGAGTCCTTCTAGGGCTCTGCTGTGATTAATGTCAAAGTGGGCTCCATAGTTAGGAGGATTTGGGATCACAGAAAGGTGTCTGTGAAGAAGGGGTTTGGGTTGGGTTCCTTTTGGAACACTGACCCAGCACAGGCTGACACGAAGTTGGCTCAGTCCAGAGGTAGTAAATATAGAAGCCTCACAGTTACAGCAAAAGCAAAAACAAAAAAACCTCTGGAGTCATGCTTTGCCATTCTTGGAGGGCCTGACAGCATCTTTAGACTTATCTCTTTAGACTCCAGAGGTTGGGTGGCAATGTCAAGATGACAGTTTATGTTTGCAGAGACTCCAAGGTTGTGATCTGGGGGAATAATTACGATTATGCCATCAGAAGAGGTCAGGATCTTCAAGTTTCAGAGATGAACAGGACCTCAGGAAAAGTCAAGCCCAGTATATCCCAAAGTGTTTCTGTGCCTATCAGCAGGGATATATAAGATGATTTAGGTGTTGTATTAGTCAGGATAAGCTCATTAAGGCTACAGTAACTAACAAACCCAGAAAGGGCTGGGGCTTAATGCAACACAGTTTTATCTTTTCTCCCCAAATTCTGATGAGGGTCTGTTGGCCCTCCAGGGTGGTGGTCTTCCGTGCAATGGTTCAAGGACTCAGGCTGCTTTGATTTTTGTAATGCTGCCATTTCACTGTGTAGCTTCCAGGTCATTCAAGCAGGGAAAAGAGAATCAAGGGGCTGTATGGGTTGTAAAAAATGACAATAGACACAGGATCTAAACATCTTTGCTCTAAACAAGAACCAACTAGCAGGAAGGAAGGAGAAGGGTATTCACCAGCTAGGGGCTTGGGACCACCCAGCTCCTTTTCTTGGCATGTCACAACACAGGTTCTCATTTATCCCCAAATATAACCAGAGACAACTTTCAAGATTTGTGCTAAAGTTAGCAGAGGAGAAGGAAGGAAAGATGAGGCTTCAGGATGTTCCTTAGAGGAGGGGAATGTGGATCTTGTAGCAAATTCCCAGTAGGCTATTGTTTGAAAGGGATACAAGGACTTCCTTGGCTGTCCATTGGTTAAGACTTTGCGCTTCCAACGCAGGGGGCACAGGTTCAATCCCTGGTTAGAGAAACTAAGATTGGCCAGAAAATTTGTTTAAAAAATTAAGGGATACTGATACATATTTGAAAGATGGAGCCACAGATAGAAACTCGAATGCATGCATACACAGAGATACACAAACATACTGAGGCCAACCAGAAAGACACACAAATCACACACATATTCAAGCACACACAGGCACACTCTCACCCACAATGATACATGACACTCGGCTTCCTCTCTGTGTGACGAATTGTCCCAAGGCCAGGAGGAGAGGCTGAAAGGCCCCGGAGGTCCCGTGGGGGGCAGTGAACTAGGTCTGGAGCCTGTAAATCTGGGGTTGGCAGAAGAATGAGCTAAGCCACCCCCATCTCTCTCTTGCGGGCATCCCGTAAATCTCTCCTGGCCCCAGTCCCGCCCTCCCGGCAACAATCCTCACTGCCAAGTCTCCCAGGTTTACTAGATTTAGGTCCTGGAGTGCTTTGTTTGCACCCCTGCCTGGCAGAGCCTGCCTGACAGGGGTGAATTTACCATCCCTGGAGCCTGCAGAATCAATACTGCCTTCTCCTTGCTGGAGGGATAGAATGGGGTTTGCAGGAATGAACCACGCTTGGATGGACCTGGGTCCCTGCTCCTTGTGGAGGAAAGGGAAGAGGTTCCTGACACAGGAAAGCAGGACCCCAGCTCACTGTGACATGGCCACCTGTGGACCCCAGGACGCAAAGCTCTGGGGTCAGGTAATTAAGGCAGAGACCAGCTGGGAGTCCTGGAGATGTCACTCAGCCCATGGCCTCCCCAGTGCCAGGACGTACCCGTGTAGTGGGTGAAAGTACCGATTCTGTACTCAGCCTGCCTGGGTCTCAACTCACCCACTGAGCAGCTCTGTGACCTGGGACTAGTTAGGAAGTACCTGAAGCCCCAGTTTCCCCATCTGTAAAATGGGGATGAAATGGTCCATCTCTTACAGTGCAGTCATGGAGCTGTGACATGTTTAAAGCATTTCAGTACAGGATCAGACCCTGGGAGACAGAAATCTATAAGCGCTGGCTGTTCTTCTCATTAATGCCATGTAATGTGAGTCAAGGAAGAGCCACAAACCCAACTCAGAGAGAGGCATTCACAGTGATGCTAGAAGCTTCCAAGAGATAATGGCTGCTGAGTCTCCATCCATCTCATTAGGAGAAGTATTGATTGTCCCAAATATGCCAGGACCAGACTCACCGGGGGGCCAAGCCAAGTGACAAACGACCCCTACTAGGGTGCAGTCGATGGAGGGGTGGGACCAGCTTCAGGGCCTGCTGGCCCATTTGGTTACCTGACTCTTACTTGGGTGTTTGGTGACAGGCATGTCCATCCTAAAGGAAATCCCCCTGAATAGCCATTGGAAGAATTGATGCTGAAGCTGAAGCTCCAATACTTTGGCCACCTGATGCAAGGAGCCGACTCACTGGAAAAGACCTTGATGCTGGGAAAGACTGAGGGCAGGAGGAGAAGAGGGTGACAGAGGATGAGATGGTTGGATGGCATCACCGACACAGTGGACATGGGTTTGGGTAAACTCCGGGAGTTGGTGAAGGACAGGGAGGCCTGGTGTGCTGCAGTCCATGGGGTCACAAAGAGTCGGACACGACTGAGCGACTGAACCCAACAACAATGGATGTTACCATGTGGAGCCCACAAGGGTCTGCCTTTCTCTCTCTTCCTCTCTCCAGGGCCCAGTCTTTCCGTTCTTTCTTCTCAGGTCTTTATGGAGCACCTACTAAGTACTGGGTGCTTGGACAAAATAGACCTGCTCCTTAACCTAGCAGTATCTGGATGGTGCACTGGGAAGACAATCAACGAACAGACTGGTAAACAAGGTAATTTTAAGTGGTAAAGAGTTATTTGAGAGAGTCACCCAGCTGATAAGATGGGAGGGATTTTATGTGAATCCAGGAGGACCTCTTGGAGGAGGTGATATCTGAGTTGCAACCTGAAGGGGAGAAAGAGCGTGCTGGGCAGACACCTGTGTGTGTGTGTGTAGGGGGTGGTGGTGCAGAGGAGAGGGCTGGGAATTCCAGGGAGAGAGAAGAGCAAGCAAAGGCCCTGGGGTGGGGTGGGGAGAGCTGGGGGTTTCCAACAGCAGGAAGCAGCACAGGGTGAGCGAGGCAAGTACTGCAGGGGAGAGGTGTGGAGGGCAGGCAGATGAGTCCTGCCCTGCAGACCAGGGTGAGAAATGAGGGTTTTATTTTAAGTGTGAGCAGAAGTCATTCGCTGGAGGCTCCAAGCAGGGGAGAGACACGTGATCCCATTTATATTTTAAACAGAGGACTCTGGCTGCCATGCAAAAAGGAGCGGCTGGCTGGGGGAGACGCCAGGCTGGAAGCTGGGAGAGAGGGAGGAGGCGGCTGCAGAGATCGCGATGCCTGGGCCCCAGGTAGTCTCAGTGGAAAGGGAGAGCTGGATTCCCCGTACATTTTGAAGGAACAGCCAACAGGACTTGCTGACAGGTTGACTGGATGGGGCATAAGGGTGATAGATTTGAACCTGTCTGTCTTCATTTAGGCCCAGTTCTGTTTTAATATCAGCCTTTCTATCATGGTTAATATTGCCGTGCCTCAGACTCCCAGGAGGGCAGGAGGAACGGACTGCAATGGAGACTGTGATGTCGGAGGTCTGGGAGGTCGCCCTGTCTCAGCTACTGACTTGTTAAGGGATGCTGGCTGAATCACGACCCCGCCTCGCCTTGGTCCCTGTGTCTCCCTTGTGAAATATGCACGACCTTCATGTCTGGCGGAGGGAGGCTTGGAGGATAACTTGAGCTCAGGTGATGTGAACTTGGGGAGCTTGGGAAGCAGTGGGGCAGGATGGTGGCAGCAAGCCCGCGTCCCTTTGCTGGCCGGCCCCCCACCCCCGCCTCCCTCCCTGCTCTCGCTGTGGTTCTGAAGGCCCTCTCCTCCCCTGTCTGATGCCACCAAAGTGGACTGACGTGTGGGACGGATGAGGACACGGGGCAGAGGGAGGGGAGATGGCTCTGAGGGCTGTCTTGGGCAGAAGGGCCTGGGAGGGAGCAGCCTCCAGCATGACGACCAGGGAGGAGAGGGCCACGGCTGAGTGCTGAACAGCCCTTGTTGGGGTCGGGCTGGGAGGAGACTGACTTTCTGACCCATCTTTTGGGAATAATTTGCCACACAATTATTCTGGCAATTCTTCAGCACCCTAAAGAGAAGGCAGGGGGCTTAGGAACCTTGTTGGGAGAGGGAAAGAAGGGCAATCTTGTTCCCTAACTAGGGGTGACTGACCAGTGTGTGTTAGTTGCTCAGTCGTGTCCATCTCTTTGTGACCGCATGGACTGTAGCCACCAGGCTCCTCTGTCCATGGGATTCTCCAGACAAGAATAATGGAGTGGGAAGCCATTCCCTTTTCCAAGGGATCTTCCCGATCGAGGGATGAAACCTGGGTCTCTAACTAGAGGCGACTGACCAGAGCCCCTGGGAAAGTTCCCATGAGCGGGGGCATCAGGGAACTCTCTGACACTGTGGGTTGTGTACACTTGGGACTTAGCAGTCCCAACTGGGGAACCTCTTTTTAAACATCCATGAAATCATGATTATGTCCAAGGATGTTTAATGGATCTGCTCCTCACCTGGAGACATCCTAACTGCCCATCAGTCTGGGACTTGTCCAATAAACAATACCACAACCGCACGTACCATGGAATACTATGCAGCCGTTGAAAAGGACAAGGTCAATCTCGGTGTCACCCCGATGGAACCTCCTTAATACAAAATGAAGTGAAAACAGGCACGTTGGAGAATCATGTGTGTAGTATTATCCCTTTTTTGGTAAGGAAAACAGGCACAGAGAAAGGAACTCTACAATAATCTGTTACCATTCGTAACTTCACGGCAGTGGGCTTGGAGAATGGAGTGGGAGAGATTATTGACTTTTTCTTTAAACCTCCAGCACATTACAACAGCCATGTGTTTATTTTCACAATTCAAAAACTGACTGTGTGTTCTTGAAAGTTCAAGATGTTCTCAAACTTGCTAAATCTACAGGGAATTTTGCACCTGAACCCCAGTCCCTGGTATTAGGAAAAGATACTAGATGCATGATTGAAAGATGAGTGAAATTTCTAGACCTGTGTATCTCCTTTCTCCGATGGTCTTTAAAAGTCTAATAAAACAGGAGCCCAGACGATGGAGTCAGTAACTAATGAATACCTCCTCGTGGGGGGTTTGTATTGAACATGAAACAGTCTCGCCACCCAACACAGTAACATGCCCCCGCTCCAGCTGGTCCAGGCCACGGCTAGCTGACAGCCTGGAGATGAGGGGCCAGAGTTCCCTCCTGTGACCCCTCTCCATCCTCTGGGTTGACAATTCTGCTGCTAGAATGAGACAGTGAGGGGTGAATGAGTGTTATGGGTGATGCTGTGACGTCCAGCTCTGGAGGCTGTGATGGGGGACAGTGATGTTACTACCAGATGGAGCTGCTGCTACTTCGGCAGAGCTGTTCACTACAGACAAACCCTCTGACAGGTAAATGCAAGGGGGTTGTTCCTTAGTCTGTTCATTAGCTCTGACGTTGTCCCCAGGATATCTGTTAGCTGATGTGCTGGTGGAGTAGGTGGAGGGGTGTGGATAGGTGGGGGACTTCTCTCTTCCCATCCCTCATCTGGCTGCCTCCTTCCTAATGTCAGAACAGAGAGCCCTGATCCGCCACTGGGATTCCACACTGGTCCAGACTTTGCCCATCGCCTGCCCTACCTGCCTCCCCGAGCCGGGGAGAGCTCCTCCCTCCCCCAAAACAGCAGCTCAGTGTTGCATTCCATTGTTCATGTTGTTTTCACAGGTAACAAGAGCTCAGGATGCTGTTTCTCCTAAGCATTCTAACGGGAGCCTCCGTGAACACAATGCTGAATCATATGAGGGACTTGGAGAAATTTCAGGGATTCTGGTCAGCCAAGGGATAGAAGATCTTAGGGTTAGGTAGCAAGTACTGGTTGTTAAATAACATCCCCCCTATTTATAACAAACTGTGTGTGCTCAACAGATAACTCTTGGAAAACACGGAAGGGCAAAAAGAAAATTAAATATAAAATTCCTCTATAATTTCTCCAGTCCAAAACTACATTAGCAACACACACACACACACACACACGCACACACACAGTGTATATATTTACCCCAAATAGCAGACTCTGCATCTTCTTCTGTAATGGATTCTTTTCACACGGGCATACACCCGCAACTACCTTCTTTCAAACCATCTATTTTTTCCCAAATGCAAATATTATAAACAACACAAAATGTAAAAAAAATAAAGATCTGCTATAATCTCAATTCTCTGGGTAACCATTATCACTTAAAAAAGTATTTTTAAGGCTTTTTTTTCTATGCACGTGTGCACCAGTGTGATTCCTATAGGCTTGGCTTCTTTTTTTCCAGCCCCACGTCCTCAGCACCTACAGGAATGTCTGGCATGTGGTAGGTGCTCAGTAAATATTGCTGAATTAATGAAACATAAATGCATATTTAATAGTGTTCCTGGAGTAGAGTCAACTCACACATTTTTACAAACCAAAGCTGGGAAAGCCTTCATGCAAGACATTACACTCATTTTCTGCTTTCTGGGAACGAGCCTGGAGTTTACCTTTGAGAAAGACCGTCTCTTAATTCTGGATGTGAGCAGGTGGTGAGCAGAAAAGAAAACTACCAGTCTGAGGTTCTCGGGGAGGCGCTAAAAGCCCGAATGCTGAAGATGCAGCTAGAGCTCTTACATATTCTAAAGAGGACTGAAAGGCAACTGTGTTCACAGAACGTAGCCTTGCAGGCTGGGAGAAAAAGGCCCAAACTTGAGAGCTGGGCGGCTCCAGGTCTCGGCGTGCTTATTTGCCCTGAGAGACAGGGTGTGTTTTCTTCTCCAGGCATTTGCTCCCTAGAACTTGGGGACTGAGGACCAGACGACTGGAGTGTGCATCTCACGCACCCAGGAGGCTTTATAAATGTAGATCCCCAGGTTTTACCTTGTGCAGCAGCCGTCTGCTGCTGCAGAACAAGTCACACCCAAACTTAATGAATAGTATTTGAGGGTCAGGAACTGGGGAGTGTCTGAGCTGGTTGGTCCTGGCTCTCGGTCTCACATGAGGCTGTGGTCAAGGTGTGGGTCAGAGCTTGGCTAGGGCTGGAGGACCTGTTTCCAAGGTGGCTCTCCCACGGCTGTCACATCTGTGCTGGATCTCAGCAGAACTCAGTGTCTCAGCACAGGGAAACCTCCATAAGGCTGCTTGAGCATCCTTGAGACATGGCGGTTGACTTCCTCTAGAATAAGTGATCCAAGAGACAGCAAGGCAGAAGAAGCTGCAACGTCTCTTCTGACCTGGCCTCAGAAGTCACTCCATTAATTCCACAATAGCCTACTGGTTACACAGATGTTATGGACTGAATGTTTGTGTCCCACCCCAAAGTCCTATGTTGAAACCTTAATCCCCAATGTGCTGGTAACAGAAGTGAGGCCTTCAGAAAATGATTGGGGCATAAGAGTGGAGCCCTCACGGACGGAATCAGTGTCTCGCATAAGGGACCCCAGAGGACTCCCTTGCTTTTTTCTGCCAGATGACAACACAGAAAAAAGATGGTCATCTATGACTCAGGAAGAGAGCCCTGACACCTTGATCTTAGACTTCCCAACCTCTGGAACTGTAAGAAATGTTTGTTACAAAGAACTGATGCTTTTGAACTGTGGTGCTGGAGAAGACCCTTGAGAGTTCCTTGGACTGCAAGGAGATCAAACCAGTCAACCCTAAAGGAAATCAATGCTGAATATTCATTGGAAGGACTGATGCTGAAGCTGAAGCTCCAATACTTTGGCCACCCTATGCAAAGAGCAGACTCATTGGAAAAGACCCTGATTCTGGGAAAGATTGAGGGCAGGAGGAGAAGGGAATGGCAGAGGATGAGATGATTAGATAGCATCACTGACTCAATGGACATGAATTTGAGCAAACTCAGGGAGACAGTGGAGGACAGAGGAGCCTGGTGTGCTGCAGTCCATGACGTTGCAAAGAGTCAGACACGACTTAGTGACTGAACATCTACTATGGTATTCTTGTTGTAGCAGCTGTTGGAGACTAAGATAACAGGTCAGGCCTGCTCAAGGTAGAAGGGGACGACACACGAGGATGTGAACACCAGGGATCCATGGGAGGCAGGGATCATAGGGGACCATCTTGGAGGCTGGATGTCACAGCCTGATTTCACAGGTGTGTGTGGGGGGCTGAGCTCAGGGGTCCACCTTCTTTCAAAGTGCTCAGGTGATTCTGCTGCTTTGGCCTCAACACAGAATTGCTGGCTCAGTGGGTGGCTGTAAACAGCCTCCTGAAACTTGCTTTCCCTGGGTTGTGGGAGAGAGGGGTGAAGAACACTAGTTCCATTGGCTTATACACGCAGTAGAAGAGTTTGGACGATCCTGAAAATGACCCCTGGGCCTGTAAATGGTCTTTGTAAGAAAAGGCAGTAAGCAGATCTGCTCTCTGGTTTAAGGAGCCCCACTTTGGTGTCAGACAGGCTGAGAATTTCGGTGTTGTTTGATCCTTCTGAACCTCAGTTTCTCTTTCTATAACATTAACTATTACAATAAGTGTACATGACTTTGAGTTTGAGAAAGTTCAAAAGATCATTTTTTGGAATCATCAATTTCCTTGAGAATCAGATGATAGCTGGGGAGCCTGTCTGGCATAACTTTCCTCTCTTCTGGAAACATCACTCTGATTTATCATGGGGAGCCATCTCTGCTCTTAATCAATGGGGTTTGGATTAACCCCATTCCAGGTTCCTGGATAGACAATGGTAGGCCTGGCCAATCAGAGCATGTATTGTATCCCCCAGGACAATGATTGGTTCAGGTAAGGCATGTGACCACAGAGCTGGTCCAATCAGAGTGGATTCCAGGACTTCTAAGAGAGTTAACATACAGGCATTCTTTTTCTTCTTGGGCCCCTAGCTGGTGGGACTGTAAACAGCAAGGAGCTCCTGCTATCATTTATCCTGGGGTAGGTGGTTGCGGTTTTGTCGCTAAGTCGTGTCTGACTCTTGTGACCCCATGGACTGTAGCCCACCAGGCTCCTCTGTCCCTAGGACTTTCCAGGCAAGAATATTGGAGTAGGTTGCCATTCCCTTCTCCAGGGGATCTTCCCGATCCAGAGATTGAACCCGGGTCTCCTGCACTGCAGGCAGATTCTTTACTGACTGAGCTACCAGGGAACCTCCTCTTCCCTGGTAAATACCTCCCTAAGGGAACAAATAGAAAAGAACCAAGTCTTGATGGTATTTTGTGAGTACCTGGATCAAGCCATGCTTGAATTTCCAAGTTATACCAGACAGTAAATTCTCCTTAAAGCTTAATCACTTTGAGTTGGGTTTCTGACACTAGCAGTCTTGCATAATATAGCAGCTGAGGTGAAACCATTTTGAAATGCTGAAAGCCCCCAACAGATGCAAATTATCCGTACTAAATTTTCATGCATTTGATACTTTTGATGGAGATGAAGCAAGGGGATATTTTCCTGGATCAGTCTCCCATTCTCTTGGGAAAACAAATTATTTTCTTTGTTTTGAGAAGCCAGGCATCTGGCCACTCTCAGAGATATAACACATCTCTGTCTCAAAGCAGGGTGGTGTCTTTAGAACGGCATATGTGACTGCTCTTACTGAATACAAGACACTCCCCTCTACAAAAATCAACTTGTTTCCACTTCTTAGGGGAAAAAAAAAACAACCAAATCCTGAATGAATAGAATTTATAGTTTTGGCTTTTCCTTCCATCATTTTCCTGCTAGATCACTGGTTCTTGCTACTGACTTGTAGCAGCATTTGGTATAAGATGATAGTGGATTTAGCACAAAATTTTATGAGGCAGTATAATTCATTGAGAT
Organism: Bubalus bubalis; assembly: GCF_019923935.1. Lineage (NCBI taxonomy): Eukaryota > Metazoa > Chordata > Mammalia > Artiodactyla > Bovidae > Bubalus > Bubalus bubalis. The sequence goes on along the minus strand of NC_059173.1, from coordinate 8,195,621 downwards.
ACTCATTTGTGTTTTGTTTTGCACAGGAAAATAATCATGAAAGTTATTTGTAAATTCTTCTCTGTGGATACTATGAGGAAAGGGGGAAAGAGAATGGGCAGACAGACAGACAGGCAGACAGACGACATCTGCTACTGTTTGTTGTTATTCAGCTGCTAAATCATTTCTGACTCTTTGCAACTCCATGGACTGCAGCACGCCAGGCTCCTCTGTCCCTCACTATCTCCTGGAGATTGCTCAAATTCATGTCCATTGAGTCAGTGATGCTATCTAACCATCTCATCCTCTGCCGCCCCCTTCTCTTGCCCTCAATCTTTCTAGCATCAGGGTCTTTTCTAATGAGTCAGCTCTTTGCATCAGGTGGCCAAAGTACTGGAGCTTCAGCTTCAGCATCAGTCCTTCCAGTGAATATTCAGAGTTGACTTCCTTTACGATTTACTGGTTTGATCTCCTTGCTGTCTAAGGGACTCTCAAGAGTCTTCTCCAGCACAATTTGAAAGCATCAGTTCTTTGGTGCTCAGCCTTCTTTTTATGGTCCAACTCTCACAACCTATGAGTGACGACTGCTAGTACTGGTGCTCAGAAGTGGTTTGTTTCCATTTCTCTCTCCTGTGTCTTGTTAGACACCGTGACAAACCGCAAGAGTAGTCGTGTGCAGGCAGAACTGTCCCAGAGAGAGTCAAACCTACCTTGTAGCTAGTGACCTACATACAAAGTCTGTGATGAGCTTCCTTGGTGGTCCAGTGGCTAAGACTCTGCACTCCCAATGCAGGGGGCCTGGGTTCAATCCCTGGTCAGGGAACTAGATCCACATGCTGCAAGTAAAGGCCTTGCATGCTGCAACTAAAGACCTTGGTACCGTCAAATAAATACATATTTAAAAGTCTGTGAATCCACCTCAGGCAGAGGACTGGGCCGACGAGAGATTTCAGGGATGCTGTAGGAGAATGCTGGGCTGTGATGCTCTTCCTATTACAGCCCGTCACCATTTATAAGTCCAGGATGGGCAGCTCAGATGATTCTGGCAGCTCATTCCAAGAAGGCACTTGTTATCTCAGAGAGGAAACTTGGTCCATTCTGTTCATCCTCCAGTTGGCCACTCCTGGCTGATGTCTCAAAAAGGGGGAGGAGAGGGGTGACTTTGAGATGTGGGGAAAAGGCAGAAGAGAGTAAGGGAGAGATTCCCCAACACCAGAAGGGGGCTGGTTGGAGCTCTGTAGGGGCCATGATCCTACACAGAATCCTGGGGCGATGGCTGGAGCCCCACTGGGGGCCAGGATGGGGAGGTGTGGAATGGCTTGGGTTCCCTGAAGAAAGATGGACCCTGGATACGGGGCTCTTGGTTCCTACAGTCAAGCTTAAACAGCTCTGTAAGGGCTGGATGACAGACCGTCAGGGTCAGTGGGGGACTGCAGACCAGAGGCCTGGCCTTTGTTTCCTGAGCCCCATGTGAAGCCTCTCAGATTCTAATGTAACTTTACAGAGGGAAGGACCATCCCAAAATACAGAGGTCGAATTTCTTGTTGACTCTACAGGAAGGGGCTCAGAGTTGATTAAAAACACAAGCACAGCATTGACTGTATATTTGATTTTGCAGGCTGGGTCTTGTAAACAGAGCTATCACTTACTCAATGGTTCCTAGTGCGCTGTGTTGAATATTTTAACTTATGGTATTGTCTTTATCCCTCAAAGCAACCCCAGGCTATTAGATATTATTGCATTTTATAGATGAGGAAGCTGAGTCTCAGAGAGGTTAGGTTGCTTGCTGCAGCAAAAGTTGCTGGTGCCCCTTTGCACCTACCCCTTGGGTCTTACCATTTCCTGGACCAGTCTTCCAACCCCCAGCGTGGCACCTCTTTGCCTGAAGGCTCTCGCAGGACTCCAGCGACCACAGGCCCAACAGGCCAGCGGTGCCAGGGAAGGAGTGCCCCCAGGGGGCAGCTCTCAAATAAAGACCCATAGGATAAGTCCCCTGGCCCTCCTGCTCCTTAGATGAGCTACCATTTGCTCTCTGGACGAGATCCCTTGATGGCTTCCTTGATACTCACCCTGCGTTGGTTCCTTCTCTTCCCCAGCCCCTGGCTGGTGCTTCAAGAGGTCACCTTCCAAATCAGCTACTTGCACTTGACCCCCTTGTCTCGGAATAAGTTTCTGTGGGATCCCAGCCAGAGACATTTGCCCACGATAGGTAGCAAATTGAGGAGCTGGGTTTTGAACCCTGTCCTGCTTCTCTCTGATGCCTGTGCACTTAGCCACAGCACTAGAGCTTTCTTCTAAGCTCTATGGACCTGCACTTTGGGTGTCTGCAAGGGTGCCATGAAGTTCAAGTTCTCTGCCACTCGACAAGCTTGCAGGCAGTGATCTTGCAGGACGTGTGCATGTGAGGCGAGCACTGACTATGCAGACCCCCAGTCTTCTTTGCCATCCAAGCGGCCTGGAAGTGTAGCTCCTCCAGGCCCCTCCCAGGGTGGAGTTCTTCTGCTCTTCACAGGGCAGGAGGAGGGAGGGTTCCGTTGCTCCGAGGAAGCGCCTGGGTGCTGATACTGACTCTAGTTAGCATGCTGCCCGAGTACATCTCCTGCAGGCTGGCCATCTCTCAGCTGGGCGATAAAGTAATTTAACTAGGGCTGTCTTCCAGGCTAGAGCTCCTGGAGATTGCTCCCCATTTATCACAGGGGAAAAATCAGAACCCGCAGCTCCTGGGCTGCCAGCACCATCCAGGCTGCACGCTGTTGATCTTCGAATGGTGAAGTTCCGAGATGGGTAATGAATGGAGTCAGAGCCCTCACGCTCCAGCAGCTCTGAAGGCTCTTCTCAACCCAGTCCTCCACCTGATTTGAATTCACAGGCTTCTGCGTTTAGTCACCGGCAATGGGGTGTGAGTTGATGGACCCTGGGAGGATTCTCCTGCCTACAGATGCCTACTCTGCTGGCTTGCCATCATGTTGCTCCAAACAGAAGGGATAGGGTGGGGGTGTGGGGGCAGTTAAAGGAATATATTTTTAAAGTACTATTGCAATGTAATTGCTTATATGCAGGGGTCTGCGAATTTTTTTCTATAAGGGGTCTGATAGTTAAGTATTTTAGGCTTTGCAGGTGATTGCAAATATTTTAGGCTCTGTGGCAATTGCTTACTCCTGCTGCTGTAACACAAAAGCAGTCAGACAACATGTAGGTCAATGATTGTCGGTCTGTTTCAATAAAACTTTGTTTACAAAAGCAGGCAGTGGACTGGATCTGGCAGATGAGTTGACCTTGGCCTATAGCAGTACTTTTCTCTTTCCCTCTTTTCCACAGGACCTGATTTTCATTCTACCTCTCTTGTGTTCCTGGGAGACTGACTCCAGCCCCAAACACTGAAGGTGGATTTTGATTGGCTGAAGCTAATTAGCTCATTTCATTTTCCTGGACACTGGTTGGTTCAGGGGTGGGCATGTGACCACAGTCCAATCAAAGTGAATGCCAAGACTCTTGCTTGTAATGTGGGGAGGAAGACACTCTTCCTTTGTGGACTGTGTGAGTTTTGAACATGAGATCTGGAACAGCTGCAACTGTTTTGCTCTTACGAGGAAAGCCTTTTTGTGGATGACATCATCCAAAGACCAAGAGAATCAGAAATGAAGAGTGGGCCTTGAGACTTTCCGATCATATATTACTCTTTTTAAAAGGCCAGTTTGAGATGAGTTGTATGTATTTGTAGCAGTAAGGATCTTAATAGATTTTCATGTAGCTAAACATTTTGCTTTACAGATATTGCCTAATTTAATAGTTGTAACAACTCAGTGCAAAAGGCATTCAAACCCTACTTAGCAGATGTTGAGACTATAACATAAACAGATGAAGTGGCATGTCCAGAGTCATGCCGTATAGACACCATCATGCATGACCATCTGGGACCCCTTCTTGACACCTGCCCCTCCCCCTTGACAACTGTGATTGGTGGTTCTTGAGAGGGGTATGTAACGCAAGCTGAGGCAATCAGAATCCTTCCCTGGGAACTGTTCTCTCTAGAACTGGAGGAAAACAGCCCTTTCTTCTCCAGTTCTGCAGCTCTCCTTTCTAGAAACTTCTTTCCCATCATTTCCACGAGATTATGGAGGGAGCAGTCATATTATGACATGACTGTCTCTGATCACAGTTGATGAAACTGGATGGAAAAATGGACCCAAGAAGGACTCATCAGTTCTGTGGTTGTTTACATGTATATCCACAAGTCCTCAGAGATGGCAATGGCAACCCACTTCAGTACTCTTGCCTGGAAAATCCCATGGACGGAGGAGCCTGGTGGGCTGCGATCCATGGGGTCACTACGAGTCAGGCACGACTGAGCGACTTCACTTTCCTGCATTGGGGAAGGAAATGGCAATCCACTCCAGTGTCCTTGCCTGGAGAATCCCAGGGACGGGGGAGCCTGGTGGGCTTCCGTCTATGCGGTCGCACAGAGTCGGACACGACTGAAGTGACTTGCAGCAGCAGCAGCAGCAGCAGCCACAAGTCCTCTGATATTCTTTCAAGAGGTGAAGAATTCCCTTCTCTTGAACGTGGGCTGGACTTAGTGCCTTAGTTGGTAGCATGATGGTATGTGACTTTGGAGGCTGGTCATAAAAAGTGTAGTTTCTGCCTGGTGTTCCCTGTCTTGGATCACCTTCTTCAGGGGAAACCAACACCCAAGCAGCCCATAGAGAGGCCTGCGTGGTGAGGGACTGCAACAAAACCAGCGCAGACTTGTTAACCATTAGAGTGAACTATTTTGGAAATGGATTCTCCAGCCCCAGTCAAACCTGCAAATGATGTCCAGCATAATAGAAACCCTGAGCAACCATCACTCAGTTAAGCTGCCCCTGGATCCCTAACCCACAGAAACTATGCGAAGGAATAAATGTTTTTGTTGTATTAAGCCACTCAGTTTTGGGGTAATTTGTTATGCAGCGGTAGATAGCTGATACAAGACCCTTCCCTGAGACTTTTAGGCTTGGGCTTGAGAGTCAGGCCAAGTGGATTTGCGATCTCTTGGCAGCCGTATGTACCACCATAAAGATCAGTGTGTTTGAAGAAGCTAGTTTTCAGAGCAAGAGAGTGAGATGAGAGAGTGGGAAAGGAGAATGAGGACAGAGACGATCTGTGGTCAGTGGAGCACTATTTCTTCTTACCTAGGATCCCTTCTAGCTCTTTCAGTGACAACACCCTGATTTGCTTTGGCAAGAACCACCTGTTTCCCACTCTCATTTCATGTGGGTTGGGTAGAACTGATTCCACACTCTGCTTCCAGGGTGAGTGTGTAACTTACATAGTTTTTGTACCTACATGAAGGAGTATCTGAAGCCACAGTTATATGAGACAATAAGTAGCCCCCCAGCCCACACAGCCACACACACCACTTTTTTTGGCTAAAGTTGGTGACTTGGGTTTCACTTACAACCCAAAAGAGACCCCACTGAAACAAGGAGAAATGAGCAAAGGACAGAGATAAAGACATTTATCCAGCTACCAGTTCCTGGATCTAGCCATTCCTGAAACCCAATCAAGTCTTGCCTTTAACAACAACAGCAGGGGCAGCAGCAACAACCAACATTTACTGAAGGTTTAAAATAAATTCCAGCTTTTGCTTCGTTTCTTTCACTTGCAACTAAGAAAGTCTTAAAGGTGCAGTAGCTAATGCAGAACATATCTGGAAGGGCAGAGAATGCACCCTTAAAGGGAAACAAAACTGAAATAAAGGTTTACAAGACACAAGGGGGAAACGGTGCCACACTGTAACTGTGCCATCTGTAAATTCTGCCTGGACCTCCTCTGTGCTTAGGGCTCCTTGTGATAAAAAGCACAGCCCCACGGGGAAACTGTAATGGATTGCAGGCCAGGGAGATACAGGCTTCAGGACTGGGCAGAGAAGACAAAGCAAGGTGTGTGTCTGAAAGCCTTCCAAATATTTAAAACTAGGCCCCGAATCTACCTTATTATTATGGGAGATGGCATTGTAAGGGGAAAGTTTTTAACTGATAATAAACCATTTCCTTCCTTATTTCTGTATTTTTTTTCTGTTTAGATCCCCCCCCCCCGCCTTTTTTTTTTTGTATAGGATGCAAAGTACAAACAGTTGCTCCCCTCTCTCTGATAGGGATAAAATGGGATAGTCATACAGGTTGTTGTAGAAGTTGTAGTTGTTGTAGACGTCCCAGTAGGGGATTATGGATAGAAAGGGAAACCTTGGAAACTTCGGGAGACCATGTAGGTTAATGATTGCTCAAGAAAGCTACTGGAACATCGTTCAATGAAGCAGGTTTGCTTAACTATAAAGCCATAAACAAAAGCATGAGATATGATCCAGGCCATCAGGTGAAAGAAAAATGTCACCACCCCTCTACTGATTTGAATAAGCACTAAGATAATCCTGGTTTTACCTCATAGGGTCAGACACTCTCCTGCCCCATATGAAGGAGGAGCTGGTGATGTAAGCCTGACGTCTACTTGAAGAAGGTAGTCTTCCCTCCCTCCCCCACTTTTCTTTGATTATAAAATCGTAGCCCACTTAATCCTTGGGGCAGAGACCCCTCGCCTGCCTGCATCTCTCACAAGTGTTGTATATGAATACATTTCTCGCTTATTACTTTGCTTCTTGCTGAATTCCTTCTGTGCTGAGACACAAAGAACCCGAGCCTCAAGTCCAGACACCCGGTGAGTGATTCCAATTAAAAGACCATGGGTTTGGGCTTCCCTTGTGGTCCAGAGGTTAAGAATCCACCTAACAATGCAGGGGACACTGGTTCGATCCCTGGTCTGGGAAGATCCCGCATACCTCGGGGCATCTAAGCCCATGCGCCGCAACTACCGAGCCTGCACCCTGGAGCCTGTGAGCTGCAGCTCCTGAATCTGAGAGCCCTAGAGCCCGTGCTCCACAAGAGAAGCCACTGCAATGAGAAGCCTGCACACCGCGACTAGAGAACAGCCCGCACTCTCTGCAGCTAGAGAAAGCCTGCACGCAGCAACAAAGAGCAACCATTAAAAAAAAAAAATTGTGGGTTCAAATCCCAATCTGTCCCAAGAGAACTCACAGAACAACATGAGTACAAGCTTAGTTGTATCCCACTCTTTGTGACTCTTTGTATTGTAGCCCACCAGGCTCCTCTGTCCATGGGGTTTTCCAGGCAAAAATACAGGAGTGGGTTGCCCTTTCCTTCTCCAAGGGATCTTCCCGACCCAGGGATCGAACCTGGGTCTCCTGCATTGCAGGTGGATTCTTTACCTGCTGAGCCATTGGGGAAGCCCTCAAGTTCCAATCTGGGTTTAGGCTATGTTCGAGTCCCAGCATGTAGGTTCAATCAGAGGTGAATGGTTTCAGGATCAGGCGAGGGGGGAGGAGACAATGAAACAGAGACCCAAGGAAGAGTAGCACTTAGCAAGCAGAAGCATGTCAGGAAGGGCTTTCCAGGGAATAGCAAGTGCAAAGGAGGCAGAAGGAGATGTCTGAGAAACAGGCCAGTGCAGCCACTGGGCAATGAGCAAGGGGTGTGTGTGTGTGTGTTGGGGGGTGGTGTGTGTGTGTGTGTGTGTGTATGTGTGTGTGGGTGGGTGGATGTGGGTGTGTGTGGGTGTGGATGTGGGTGGTGTGTGTGTGGGTATGTATTTGTGTGTGTATGTGTGTGGGTGGGCGGATGTGGGTGTGTGTGGGTGTGGATGTGGGTGGTGTGTGTGTGCGCATGTGTATGTGTGAGAGAGAGACAGACAGAGCTTGTGGTGGTGTGGAGGGTGGGATATGAAACATGAGGTAGGAAAGATGGGCAGGGGCCAGATGTCTTTTTACTTTATAAAGTGCAAAGAATTTGTCCTTAATCAAAATCAAGGGAGAGCGTCCCTGGTGGCTCAGTGGTAAAGAATCCACCTGCCCATGCAGGGGACATGGCTTCAATCCCTGATCTGGGAGGATCCCACATACCGCAAAGCAACTAAGCCCGCGCGCCACAGCTGTGGAGCCTGGGAACCACCACCACTGAGCCCATGAGCCGTAAGGACTGAAGCCCACACAACCGAGAGCCCGTGCTCCACGGCAAGAGAAGCTGCCGAAATTAGGAGCCTGCACACCACCCTTGGAGAGTAGCCCCTGCTCGCTGCAACTGGAGAAAAGTCCAAGCAGCAACAAAGACCCGACACAGCCAAAAAAAAAAAAAAAAGACGGAAAGCCATTAAAGAACTTGAAAACAGGCAAGGGACATAATCAGCTCTTCAGTTTGGGAAGAGCCCTTGGGCTGCGCGCGGGGCCAAGATCGGAGGCAGGAGATGGGGTGGAAGCAGTGGCAGCGATTCTGTAACTGGCAGAAGGCGTTGGTCAAGGAGATGCAGGAGAGGTGGATGGAAAACTTAGGCAGCAGAGTGGAGCTGGGGACTTGGCTGGGCATTACTGGGTGTGTAGCGGAGGCAGGGGAATGGTTCAGCTCCGTGGATGATGGAAACAGGGACCCACCAAGGGAAACACGTGGCTGGGGGTGGTGGTCTGGAGCAGGAATGCAGGCGGTCAATTTAGGTTTGTGCAGGTTGCCTCTGAGGCATCTTTGAAACATCTAAACATCCAGGTGTGACCTTCAACAGACAGGTTACTCCCCTCCCTACAGGGTGGGCAATTTACAATTACTAAAGCTGATTTTCTCACTGCAATCAGGAAGCAAAGATGAGGCGGGAAAAAGAAAACAAACTGCGTTGTGGACACTCAAGATACATTTTGTTCAACTCCTGGAGCCATAGTAGAGAACTGTCAGGCAAGGGAGGTGTGTAGGCGGACGGAGAGAGAGGGGTTCTGCTTCTGTCCCACTCTTGAAAGATTGTAGGGTTGCGGTCACTCAGTTCAATGCAATTCAACTGAAATCCACAGCATTTGTTGAGTACGTGCATGCGGGCTCAGTTGCTTTAGTCATGTCTGACTCTTTGCCACCCCGTGGACTCCTCTGTCCATGGGGTTCTCCAGGCAAGGATACTGGAGTGGGTTGCTGTGCCCTCCTCCAGGGGATCTTCCTGACCCAGATGTTGAACCCAGGTCTACTACACTGCAGGCGGATTCTTTACTGTTGAGCCACCGGGGAAGCCCTTGTTGAGCACATGGCTGGCTTAATGGTGAACAGAGGAATTCTGTCTTTTTCTCGGTGCCTCCCTGGAAAAGACTCAGAAACCATCCGTACGTGGCCTGGATGGAGGGACCGTATATTTGAATATTGGCAAAGACAAAAAAATCAATCAGGACAAGGAATCAAAACTAAATGAGATCCATGTGCTAAGTAGAAGCTCCACCAGCTCTGCCAAGTAATTAGGATTAAACAGAAATATGTTTTCTTTTGCCCCCTGCCCTCGTCAACCTTTTCCCAGTGTCTTTTTTTCCCTTCTAAAAGTAAAGAGAAGTCTTAACAAGCACCTCAGTGAATGATGTGGAGTTCTCCTGGAGTTTTCAATTTGGCTGTATTGATTTATAAGGTCTTTTCAATTACTGAATTCTTCTTGGTGGCCATGCGCGGGGCCAGAGTACGTGAGAATCATGCTCTATTGATCCCAGGTACTTAGAGAGGGGGCATTTATGTGTCTGCTTTAGATGGATGAAGTTGCAAATAATGAAGCTTCCCACACAACATTTATTAAATGAAAATCTAGAATTCATTAACACAAGAACTTGTCTCGTATTAGAAAGAAATGGAAGGGGGGGGTGGGCTTGAAGAAAAAAATAGAGACTCCAGTAGTTATCATGAGCATAATATATGAAGCAATTTGAATTCAAGGGAAGGCAATTTAGAATCTTATTAAATTTTCTTCTCTCCTTTTATTGTGTGAGCACGGTTGGGTGGCTTCTGGGGAGTCATCGATCAAAACAGAGGTATGTGGAGAGGTGGGGACTGAGAAAGGCCAGTTCCCAGATCCTGCTTTAGTTACAATGGGATTGCTACCCAGTGCCTAGGATCTGGCCCAAGTCAGGGACTCAGTAAATACGAATGATAAATAATGAATGAGTGGATGGATGGATGGGCCTGGATCGGGAGAGACCATTAAACATTAGCTGTGGTTGCCCAAGAGGCTGGCATAGCTGTTGGCTAAGCCCCGTCAGATTCTGTTTCCAATTCATGTCACTGCTTCATCGCTCACTCAGTCACTCATTCTCACTCACTCAGTGTTTACCGAGAATGGACCATATGCAAAGTTATGTTAAGTACTTGTGTTAAGTACTCTATAGTTGCCTTTGTCCGCACATGCTCAATCATGTCCAACCCTTTGCGACCCCATGGATATTAGCCCGCCAGGCTCCTCTGTCAATGGGACTCCCCAGGCAAGAATCCTGGAGTGGGTTGCCACTGCCTTCTCCAGGGGGTCTTCCCACCCAGGGATCGAGCTCAAGTCTCTGGCGTCTCCTGCACTGGCAGGTGGGTTCTTTACCACTGAGCCACCGGGCATAGTTGCCTAGGGGTGTTCTCACAAAACACTACAAATCAGTTGCTTAAAATCACAGGAATTAATTTTCTTACAGTTCTGGAGGCAACAAGTCCAAAATTGTGTTAACACCCTCTGAAGGCTCTAGGGAGGAATCCTTCCTTGCTTCATCTAGCTTCTGATCACCCCAGGCATTCCTTGGTTTGTGGCAGCCTCCTTCCAGCCTTCACCTCTGTCTTCCCATGGCCATCTTTCCTGTGGTTCTGTCTCTTTAAATCTCCCTCTCCTTATAAGGATGCCAGTCATTGGTTTAGGGTTCACCCTGACTCTGTCTGACCTCATCTTAACTTGGTAATATCTGCAAAGACCTCATTTCCAAATAAGGTCACATTCATATGTTCTGGAAGGACACAAATTTTGAGGGAAAGCTATTCAACTCAGCAGAAGCAATATGGGGAAATGCAGATTGGTGCCTGTTAACGTTGAGTAGGGGAGATAAAAGAAACACACATATTCAATATGTAAATGTATAAACACCTCCCGGTTTACAGCATGGCCCTAGAAGCCAGTTTTAAGCTTGGAACTCTTGAGTTGAAGCACTTGCTGCTTTAAGGGGAGTGAGGAACCCATTACTGAGGGCAGGGGGTATTAATGGACCCGGGCTGAGTACAGCAGGACTGTCGGTAAGACTTTCACCTGGGGGGTGTTTGGGAGGAAGAGAATACAAAGCTTGTGCAGTGCCTCTGGCATATGAATGACATGGGGGAAATAAAAACTGTAGGAATCAGAAAACTGAGTAGCCATTCCCTTGAATCGCTGGATGCGTTGGAGAGAGAGAATGACAGGTTCTGATCTATTCATTATCATGGAAAACCACACGTAACAGAGCATCTCCTTGGGAAAATTTAAAGACACCAACTGGGGGTTCCCTGGTGGCTCAGTGGTAAAGAATCTGCCTGCCAGTGCAGGAGACATGGGTTCGATCCTTGATCCGGGAAGATCCCATATGCCACAGAGCAACTAAGCCCGTGCACCACAACTGTTGAGCCTGTGCTCTAGGGGCGGGAGCCCCAACTGCTGAAGCCCGCGCACCCTAGAGCCCGTGCTCCGCGACAAGAGGAGCCGCCGCAATGAGAAGACTTCGAGCCACCCTGGAGAGTAGCCCCCGCTTGCTGCAGCTGGAGAAAAGCCCGCGCAGAGACAGAGACCCGGCACAGCCAAAAATAGATAGATAGATAATAAATAAAATTATATTTTAAAAAAAGACACCCGCTGGAAGGCAGACCAAGCTGAAGACCAAGTACCAGACTCAATTGTGAAAGTCACTGAACTTCAGAGAAAGCGGAAGTCGCAGCCTAGGCAAGTCATCTATGCCAGAGTCAGGACCCTGATAGACAGTAAGGGAGGGAGAGAGACCCTGAGAACTGGGATGAGGATGTCTGAGAAGGGGCACTTGGGAACCTCAAATCCCTTGATTTTCCTGAGCCCTCCATGCTTGCAAAAGCAGTTCACTCACTCTTCCTTGTCAGAAGAGCCCCCACCCCTGCCACCATATTTGCTTGAAACTTATGCAGAAATCTCAAATGAGACAGGTACCTATAAATAATTCTTCCTCTCCCCAGCACCTGTCTCCCCCACTCCACTACTCTTGGATGTCAGGCCTATAAGAAGGTTTAACCAGGAAAATGCTGGAACTGCTCAGGGAGGAGAGACAATGGGCTCCAGAGGAATTGTAAAAGCTTGAGTTGGGAGAGAATATTTTGGAGTGACTGCAGGGAGCATGCAGAATCAAGGGGGATAAGTTTGGATAAAAGGGAATCAGTCAATGTGAGGCACTCTTCCCATGATGTTAGAGCGCATTTAGCTTCTGGTTAAGCACCCCAGGTGCCCATCTTGGCACACTGCCTGGGTGCGTGGGGAAAGTGTCTCATAGTAAATGAAGCAGAGAGGTGAGATTGGAGGAAGGGATCAAAAGTCCTGGAGGAGCGAATATGCTACAGGGGCTATACTACCCAAGAGCAGAAAATCATCAGATGACTGGATTCCTTGGGAAGGCCTGGTGGACCATCCTTTCACCAAGGCCATGAGGAGGGTGCCCATAAGGGGGCACCAATGTCATTGGGAGATTCTCTAGTGGTGCCCTCTGAGGGTGGGGCTGGCAGAGACCCTGCTACAGAACTTGGGAGCAATGGGAATGGTGGGATTGGGAGCAGAGGCCAGCAGGCAGCTCTCACCCATCAGAAGTAAGGAGGTTAGGGGCTTCCCTGATGGTCTAGTGGCTAAGACTCCATGCTCCCAGTGCAGGGGGCCCAGGTTCAATCCCTGGTCAGGAAACTAGATTCCCAGATGCCACAACTAAAGGTCCCGTGTGCCACAACTAAGACCTGGTACAGTCAAATAAATAAATAAATATTAAAAAAAAAAAAGAAGAAGAAGCAAGAAGGGTACAATGACTGTCATAGGCAGCAAGTTAGAGTGGTAGCCAGGGTCGCTCGACCTGCTGGGGTCTGTTGAGGTGCTTAATAGATCATGATGTTTCTGGGCAGGATAAACGGCCAACAAATGAGTTTCTAAATATGTATAATCAAAGAAGATTAAAAAAAAAAATGGATGCGCAGAAGACTGAAGTCAGTTATTTCCAAGGAAATCCACCATCCCAATTTCCATCCCATTCCCAAACCTGCTGCTGCTGCTGCTAAGACGCTTCGGTCATGTCTGACTCTGTGTGACCCCACAGACAGCAGCCCACCAGGCTCCTCCATCCCTGGGACTCTCCAGGCAAGAGAACTGGAGTGGGTTGCCATTTCCTTTTCCAATGCATGCAAGCATGCTAAGTCGCTTCAGTCGTGTCCGACTCTGTGCGGCCCTATGGACAGCAGCCCACCAGGCTCCTCTGTCCATTTGATTCTCTAGGCAAGAATACTGGAGCAGGTTGCCATTTCCTTCTCCTGTTCCCAAACCTATAATCCATCAACTGAGAGAGAGGGCAGAGTTCCTACAAGAAAGGACCCTGCAGTGTCGTGGTAGCGAGTACAGCTGTAATGTTCTTAGTTTTTCACTCAGATCTACGACATTCACTCAGGTATCTGCATACTGGGGTGTGGTAGGCAGAATAGTACCCCTCACCCCGAAATGTCTACACCCTAATTCCTAGATCCTGGGAACACATTACATTACACAGAAAAAGGGACTTTGAAAATGTAATGAAGGTTCCAGATTTTTAACAGCTTATTGACCAGAGATGTAGTAATACGTCTTTTGTTACCCGAACCTATTGACCAGAGCGTTTCAATTCACTTACATAACAAATTGCTGGCCACAGGCATTAATGTCTGCCAAAGTCCCCTGGTCAATAATGTGTTAAGAAAGGGAGATAATCCTGGATTAACCAAGTGGGTCTAAACTCATCACTTGAGCCATCAAGAGTGGATAATCTTCTCTGGCTGGAGACAGGAGAGAAGGCAGAAGGGAAAGTCAGAGAGATTCAAAGCAAGAGAGTGACTCAACCCACCAATGCTAGAGGGAGGCCACACGAGAGCATGAGAAAAAATGCAGGCAGTCTCTACAAGCAAAGACCGGCTTCCAGCAAGGAAGTGGGACCTCAGTCCTACACCCATGAGGAAGCGAGTTTGACCAACAACCTGAATAGGCTTGGGAGCAGATTCATCCTCAGAGCCTCTGGAAAGAAACCCAGCCTTGATTTTGGCATTATAAGACTCTGAGAGGAGGACTCATGGAGTCATGCTACACTCGGAAGGAATTCTGACCTACAGAACTGCGAGATGATAAGTAGGTGTTACTCCCTTTCCCCCTGTTTTTATTTAGTGTTTACTTACTTATTCATGGACTGTCACCTCACTAGACTGTAAGCACTCTGAGGTCAGGGACTGTGCCCATCTTACTCCTAAACATACCCCTGGCATGCAGCGCAGGAGCTGGCACATAGTGGGTACACAACAGACAGTGCGCGACCGAACCTTGCCATCGTTTACTTCAATGCCATAGTACCAGTACCTGCTATTCTACGCCAGCAAGTCTGTGGCAGGGTGTGTTGGTAGTGAGAAAATCAATACAGGGCTATAGGGTATGAGTTGAAACTGACACCCACAGACCCAAAGCACCAGAGTGGCTCCTTACCGAGAGTGTTTGCATACCTTGGCGATATTGAGAGCTCACTTTCAGACCACTGCAATAAAATGAGTATCACAATACAGGAAATCATGTGAATTTTTTCATTTCCAGTGCATATAAAGGTAATGTTGACAGTATACTGTAGGCTATGTGTACAAGAGCGTTGTGTCTTCAAAAACTATATATCTTAAAATAATACTTTATGGCTAAAAAGTGCTAACCATCACCTGAGCCTTCAGTAAGTCATACTCTTTTTGAAACAGTCGTTATCAAAGGCCACTGATCACAGATCAACATAACAAATACAATAACAATGAAAAAGTCTGAACTATTGCCAGTGTTTCCACCATGCGACACAGAGACAGGGAGTGAGCAAATGGCACCAGCAGACTTGCTTGACGTAGGGTTGCTACAAACCTTCAATTTGTAAAAAAAAAAAAAAATGCAGCACAAGAGAAGCTCGATGAGTGATGCCTATCCCAGCTTCATCTCCTAGACTTTGCATGGGAGATGGACCGACATGATGCTTTAAAGACCAGCTGTTGGGCATCCCCGTTTTCAAATGTACAGTCTGAATGCATGTAGTTAATTGTGGGCATGACCCTCACGTTCACATTGGTCCTTTGACCTGTGACATAAGTCACTGTACTAGGAAAGGCCAAGTGGAAACCCCTGAAACTACTTCCTCCAAGCCAAGAGAGCAAAGAAAAACTTTCTAGGGGGAAGATGGTGATGAGTATCTCCCACACAAGGATTTATAGAATGCGTGGATGTTGGACTCACATTTCTGTTCTAATTAATCAGTCTAGCTCCTGGAGAAACCAGGCAGATCATGGTAGGTGATAGAGGATGACCTCAAATATCATCAGTTGTAGCTCTGACCACATCACATTCTAGTTGTGGATTCTTTACTAGAAAAGACTATCCGGTCTCTTCTCTGAAGACGTACGGCCACTGAATGCATGCTTTTCAATAACTGTCAAGAATGAGAATTGGAAGCAGTTTTCATTTGCACGGGACAGATAAGAGATAAATTCAAGGTCTTTCCCCAGAGTTATGTTAATTTCCAATTCTCTTCCTGAACATAGTCCAAAGGGATCTGGACTCCCTAGAAATTCTGCAGAATATCATATAGGTCTACTACATGGATGACTTTATGTTTATCTAACTGACTGAACAAAAAGTGCTAAATACCCTGGATACCTTGCAAAGACAAATTCGCTATAGAAGGTGGGAGTGAAAACCTATTGTGATTCAGGAGCTTGCCATATCAGTGAAGTTTTTCCTGGCCCAGTGATCTGAAGCACATCAGTACATCCCCTCCTATGCTGAAGACAAGCTACTGTATTTTGCACCTTGTAACACTCTGTCTTGAGAGTCCCTTGAACTGCAAGGCAGTCAAACCAGTCAATCCTAAAGGAAATCAGTCCTGAATATTCATTGGAAGGACTAATGCTGAAGCTGAAGCCCCAATATTTTTGCTACCTGATATGAAGAGCCAACTCATTGGAAAAGACCCTGATGCTGGGAAAGATTGAGGGCAGGAGGAGAAGGGGACGACAGAGGATGAGATGGTTGGATGGCATCACTGACTAGATGGACATGAGTTTGAGCAAACTCTGGGAGATAGTGGAGGACAGGGAAGCCTGGAGCACTGCAGTCCATGGGGTCGCAAAGAGTCGGACACGACTTAGCAACCGAACAACACCACCACTAAAAAAGCAGCACAATGCTTGGTGAGCTCCTTTGGGTTTTGAAGTGAGATCATTTCACAGTTGAAAATAACTCTCTGACATACTTACTGCATGACACGAAAGGCTGCTAGGTTTCTCACAGAGCCCAGCAGCAAGAAAGGGCTCCAGAGTGAGTCCAAGCTACTGTCCGAGCGGCCCTGCTATTTGAGTCATATGACTTGGTAGATAACACTGAACTAGAGGGATCTTTGGTAGAGGAGGAGGCTGGGGTTTGGAGGAAGACCTTGCCATCTGTAGTGGACTGAATTGTGTCCTAACCCTTGGTACCCATGAATGAGACTTTACTTGGAAACTGGAATTTTGCAGATGTGATGACATTAAAATGAGATTCTATTGGTCTAGGGTGCACCTTCAATCCAGTGACTCATGTTCTTATCAGGAAAGGGATATTTGGAGGCAATTTCACTGGGAGAGAATAGAATGTGAAGACAGAGGCAGAGACTGGAGCGATACTTCTTACAAAGCCGAGGAAGGCCAAGGACTGCCCGCAACCACCAGCTGGGAGGGAGGTGAGGGACTGTTTGTCTCTTAGACCATTGGTCCCCAACCTTTTTGGCATCAGGGACTGGTTTCGTGGAAGACACTTTTCACAGACCAAGATGGGGGTGGGTGGGATGGTTGCTGGATGATTTAACTGCATTACATTTGCTGTACACTTTATTTCTATTATCACACAAGTTCCACCTCAGATCATCGGGCATTAGATCCCAAACAGTGGGGACCCCCGCCTTAGAGCATCCAGAAGGAACCAACTTTGCCGACACCTTGATTTTGGACTCCTAGCTTGCAAACTAGGAGGAAATTTGGAAATGAAACTGCCTTTCATTTCCAATGAAAGAATACATTTTTGAAGTTTTTAGCTCCCTGGTTTGGGGAACTTTGTTACAGCAGCCCTGCAAAATGAATATGCCATCTAAGGCGTTGAACTATATACCATCTAAAGTATAGACCTGAAAACTGTATAAAAAGCCACGCCCACCCTGCTGGCAGGCTGTGCTAAACACTGAGTGTCCGGCCATGTGACATCAAGGGGGAACTGGCTCAGAAGAAGAGTAAAAAGACCCTGGGCCCACCTCTTCTGATGTTCACACTAAAATCACAACTGTGCAAAAGCCATTGATGAAAAAGCCTGAACCTAGAGAAGAAATTCTAGAACTAAACACAAACAGCAGGAACCACAATGACGAAAGAGGGGCGGACCCACAATATAGCCAAGTTCCATATCCCCAGCGGGGGGCCCCACAAGCTGGAGAATGATTACATTTTAGAGGTTCTCCCACAAGAGTGAGGGGTCTGAACCCTACGTTGAGCTCTAGGGGGCCTGAACTGGGAAGATGAGCCCCCAGAGCAGTTGACTTTGAAGGCCAGGGGGCCTTCAGGGGTCCCAGGAAGCTGTAGAAAATAGAGGCTTCATCCTTTAAGGATGCACACAAAATCTTATGTGAACCGGGACACAGGACAGAAGAAGTAACTTGATAGGAGTCTGGGCCAGACTGACCTGCTGGTCTGGGAGAGTCTCCTGGAGAGGGCGGGGGAGGGCAGCTGCAGCTCACCCCCCGGGGACCCAGACACTGGTGGCAGCGATTCTTGGGAGCTCCCACCACAAGGACGCTGATGCCGGTGGACACCCTGGAATCCTTCCTGCAGCTCTTTAGCACCAAGAACTGGCCCCACCAGAGAGCCTGCAGGTATCAGTGCTGGGACAGCTCAGGCCAAGCAACTGAGTTGGGACACAGCCCCACCCAGCAGCTCAGGCTGCCTTAAGACTCCCTGAGTAAACAAGGGGGACCTAATTAAAAGCTTTTGCACAGCAAAGGAAACTATGAACAAGGTGAAAAGACAGTCCTCAGGATGGGAGAAAATAATAGCAAAGGAAACCACTGACAAAGGATTAATCTCCAAATATGCAAGCAGCTCAATACCAGAAAAGCAACCAACCTAATCAAAAAGGGCAGAAGACCTAAACAGACATTTCTCCAAAGACACACAGATGGCCAATAAACACATGGAAAGATGCTCATCATCTTGCATTATTAGAGAAACGCAAATCAAAACTACAATGAGGTATCGCTTCACACTGGTCAGAATGGCCATCATCAAAAAAATCTACAGATAATAAATGCTGAAGAGGGTGTGGAGAAAAGGGAACCCTCTTGCACTGTTGGTGGGAATGTAAACTTATGTAGTCACTGTGCCTAACAGTATGGAGATTCTTTAAAAAACTAGGAATAAAACTACCATATGACCCAACAATCCCGCTGCTGAATATATACCCTGAGAAAACCACAACTGAAAAAAGACACATGTATCGCAATGTCCACCGCAGCTCTGTTTACAATAGTTAGGGCGGGGAAGCAACCCAGATGTCCATCAACAAATGAATGGATAAAGAGACTGTGGTACATTTATACAGGGGAGTATTACTCAGTCATAAAAAGGAACACATTTGAGTCAGTTCTAGTGAGGTGGATCAACCTAGAGCCTTTTATTCAGAGTGAAGCAAGTCAGAAAGAGGAAAACAAATACTGTATATTAACGCACATATTTGGAATCCAGAAACCTGGTGTTGATGAGCCTATCTGCAGGGCAGCAATAGACACAGACACAGAGAATGGACTTGTGGCCACAGTGGGGGAAGGAGCGAGTGCGATGAATTGAGTAGCATGGGAACATGTACCTTACCATATGTAAAAAAGATGGCCAGAGGGAATTTGCTGTTATGACCCAGGGAGCTCAACCTGGGGCTCTGTGACAACCTAGAGGGGTGGGATGGGGACATATGTATGCGCATGGCTGATTCATGTTGATGTATGGCAGAAACCAATATCGTAAAGCCATTATCCTCCAATTAAAAAAAAAAAAAAGATTCCCTGAGCCCCACAGCTGCCTCTGGACGTGGCCCTGCCCACCAGAGGGTCTAGCACTCAGCTCTGCCCACAGTCCCAGAATCCCCTGGTCCCGGCCCCACCCCAGGGGGTACCAGACTCATCTGGCAGACACCAGATGCAAGAAAACCACAGTCCCGAAGCCTGTGGACCCAGCCAGCTCACAGCAAGCCAGGCCCTGCCCTGGGACTAGCTGGGCCCTGGCCCTGTCCACTAGCAGGCAAACACAAGCTTTGGGACACTCGGGATCCCATACCCAAGTGTGTCAGGAACTGCCCATAAGGTAACATACTCACATGTTCTAGGCATTAGGAAATGGGCATCTTTGGAGATCATTATTTTGCTACCACAGGATCCAAATAAAGTCCATATATTATGTTTGGGTGATATCACTCAAGTCTTTAAAAATCTATAGATTCCCTCCTCTAAAACTTTCTTTGTCCTTGTAATTTATTGTTGAAGATACTGGGTTCTTTTTCCTGTAAGTGTCCTGTAGTCTTAATTTTGCTATATCTTCTTGAATTCTTCAAATTATTCTTCTGGTCTTTGTTTTCTCTTGTAAATCAGTAGTTGGATCTAGAGGCTATATTAAATTTATGTTCATTTCTTTTTGTAAGACTGCTTGATAGCAAGTATTTTGTATTTTGGGGCAGTATTAGTAGCTATTGGTGCCCAGTCCCTACATCAATCAATTCTCTAGGGGTTGCAAAAAGGGTGATACTCTAATTCTGTAATTCTGTGTTCATACTTTATTTGGAATATGTCTACAAAGTGTCACATGCTACTTGGCTAGCCTGAGATACAGTTCTTTTAGAAGAGCCACCATAAAGATTTCTTTCCCTTTATTTTTCTATTTTTTCACAGTAAAGCATTGGCTTGCTTGCATCCTCCATGAGTAACCAGTGAGTGTCCTTTTGAGTATCATTATGAAGTCAAGGATCTCAGCATGCTGCTGCTGCTGCTGCTAAGTCACTTCAGTCGTGTCCGACTCTGTGAGACCCCATAGACGGCAGCCCACCAGGTTCCCCAGTCCCTGGGGTTCTCCGGGCAAGAACACTGGAGTGGGTTGCCATTTCCTTCTCCAATGCATGAAAGTAAAAAGTGAAAGTGAAATCGCTCAGTCGTGTCCGACTCCTAGCATATTTGGTGTCAAACCCAGATCTATACTCTGGGTTTAGAACAACAGTCTCCAAATGTCCTCTCATCAAGAATCCAGCTCTTCTATTCCCCAAGACTCCTTAACTGAAAATATTTTGCTAAGTCCACTGCAGAAAATAACAATTAATAAGTTGTTCAAATTTTAACACATTAAAGACATGAGTTGAATAAGGTGATGATCAGCAGGGAAGTCCCAATACGACTGTGCATCGTGTTGTCAGCATTCCAGCCCAAATAAAAGATTGTTTAGTCAACTTGGTCTTGTCCCATGCCACGAGCCTCTCTACAACGAGAATAGTTTGAATACCCTTGTTCACGTTAATGGTTATGAGAATCCTTTGTTGAAAACTACTGACTTAACAGCTGGGACTTCCCTGGTGGTCCAGTGGCTTAGACTCCATGCTCCCAATGCAGGGGGCCCGGGTTTGATCCCTGGCCAGGGACCTAGCTCCCGCAGGCCACAACTAAAGATCCCACATGTTACAATGAACACTGAAGATCCCGTGTGCTGGAACTAAGACCGGGTGCAGCCAAATAAACAAATATTAGAAACCAGTAACAGTCAACATTACTGAGTTTCTCCTAGGGGATGGGCAGTGTTCTAAGGACTTCGGTGTAATGCTTAATTTTCACAGTCACCCTAACAGGTAGGCATTCTGTGGATGATAACATTGAGTCACAGGGAGGTTAAGTGACTTGACTGAGGTCACACAGCTGCTAAGAGATGGAGCTGGGGTTGGCAACTCTGGGCTCATACTCCCACGCGGCAATTATTGACGGAGTAGTGGCTCTCTCCTTGAGACTGAGTATTCACACAATATCCACCCTGCCTCTTCATTGACTGATATTACTTGCCTAGCCTCTGCAGGTATCTGAGGTTGAGAACTCTGACATGGATCACCACCCCTTTAGAAATCTTGGGATTCTGGGGAATTTTAATGGGGTTGATAATAAGAATGGATGCCTCATCTGAACCTGTCCAGGGAACAGAGTTTTATTTGTCCTGCATCCCACGCTGGGCTGGATTTATAAACACAGAATCCTGGGGCCAAATTTAACAGAGTGAATTATGTTCCTCCCCCAACGTAGGCCACAGCATCTAATTTGAGCTTGGCTTAGGAACTGTGAGTGCAATTAACCAGTGAGGTGATGGGTGATGGACATGTTCGAGATGGGATCTGGAAGCACTGGACCAAATAATTTCCTTTTTTTCCTTCCCTGCCACAAGAAACAATTTTCTTCCCTGTTGACTGTACTGGTGGATTCAGTGCTTCCTTTGATCCCTGGAGACCACACTGAAGTTGTGGCTCAAAGACCAGCCAGCAAGAGACAATGAAACTCAAGGCCTGCACCATGGTTATTCCTGTGTGAAATGGGGTTATTTTCCCAGGCATTCTGGGCCTAGTAACATAAAGAGCTGGAAGTGTTTCCCAAAGACGTTTGAGTCTATGCTATCAATGGGGGCTCTGAGACCAGGTCAATTTCATTTCCATACAAGTGGTGGTATATAGATAGCATCACGGGCTCAATGGACATAAATTTGAGCAAACTCTGGGAGATCAAGCCAGTCCATCCTAAAATAAATCAGTCCTGAATATTCATTGGAAGGACTGATGCTGAAGCTGAAGCTCCAATACTCTGGCCACCTGATGCGAAGAACTGATTCATTAGAAAAGACCCCAGTGCTGGGAAAGACTGAGGCAGGAGGAGAAGGGGATGACAGAGGATGAGATGGTTGGATGGCATCACTGACTCAATGGACATGAGTTTGAGCAAGCCCCAGGAGTTGGTGATGGACATGGAAGCCTGGAGTGCTGAGTCCATGGGGCTGCAAAGAGTCGAACATGACTTAGCAACTGAACAACGAGTGATGGTAATTGCCTTTAACTGTGCATTTACTACGTATGAAGTATTTTACATACATCTTCTCATTCAAAACACACTACAGTATCACACACACAAATTGAGGCTCAGAGGAGTTAAGTGGTTTCCCCCAAAATCACACAGCTAGTAAGTGGCAGAGCTGGTCAAAACCCATGAAAGCAGATTCTCTGGGAGGCAGAGGACTTCCCACTACAAGGCTGGACAACGTCTTGGTGTGGGCTACAGGATTTACCCAGGAGGGAGGGAACTGGTCAACCAAATCCCCTCTAATTCTAATATTCCATGAGTTTAAAGACCTGTTACAATGGGCACAAAGCCACTTTGGCTACTTCAGGGCTCTGTTTCCAGGCCTTCACCTACGAAACATCAGACACTGTATCCCTGAGCTAATGGACCAAAACAAATGACGGAAGAACCCATAGAACCAAAGAATAACCAAACAACAGATTCCATGAATGAAGAGGACTCTGACACGCTGGGGCTCCGGGCAGCAGTACAAACCAATGGGCTTCAGGTCTTGGTGGTAACGATGCATCAGCTCCACCTACTTCCACTCTGGGTTCACTGTGCTTAAGAGCCAGAGTCCTGGGAGACAGTGGTCCAGGCTGGGTCACGTGCCTGCTTCCCAGCCAAGAGAGGATGGGGCATTTTGACCAGCAGCTCCCAAAGAACAGCGTTCAGTGTGGGTGGGTGGGTGGGAACAGGTCCCCGTATAAAAATGAAGGTGATCGTAGCAGATGAAGGGGAAAGTAAACCAGCCGGGCAAAACTCAGCAGAGTCCACTGCAGAGGTTATCCTGGGGATGGACAGGGTGCTGTGGGGTCCACGGCAGCTATTTTAGGAACTGGGACAGTGATGGTCGGTTCTCCCCATCTGTAGAATGGCCATATTAGAGTGACCTCACTCTTGCCACTTAAAACCCCTCACTGAACCCCACTCCACCAAGGAGTGTTGGTTTTTTGACTCCTGCCCAGATGCTGTCCTGGGAAACACAGCTGTGCCTGTCACCTGGACCTTCCCGTCTCGCTTTGTTTACCAAACCTCTCGATGAGCTGCAGGAGAAGGATCATTAACATTGGACGTGTAGGGGCTGTAATTACACACCCACGGAAATCCTCCTCTCACGTTTCCTCCATCACTGAGTACCTATCTTAACCCCCGTCAGGCTTCATTATGCGTGGAGAATAGAGAGACCTTGGGATCATATGGCAATAATGCTGAAGAGCTGAGGGGAGTGGGGACAGCCTTCTTGGCCACACTCCACCTCTCCCGTGTTGAGTCTTTTGCTTCCGTCAATTGCACCTTCCCCCAAGCACTCAGAGCTCAGGCTCTAAGCCAGCGGTCCCCAACCTTTTTGGCACCGGACCTGGTTTTGTGGAAGACAGTTTTCCCACAGATCGGGGGGTGGTGGGGGCGTGGGATGGTTTTGGGATGACTCAAGTGCATTGTGCATTTTTTATTATTATTACATTTGATATAAAATGAAATGATTATACAACTCACCATAATGCAGAATCAGTGGGAGCCCTGAGCTTGCTTTCCTGCAACTAGCTGGTCCCATCTGGGGAGAAGCGACGGGAGACAGTGACACCGGAAGTGTGGGAAGCAGCTCTAAATACAGATGAAGCTTCATTCACTTGCCTGGTGCTCATTTCCTGCTCTCTGGTCCGGTTCCTAACAGGCCACTTGTTCCAGTCCATGACCCTGGGGAGTGGGGACCCCTGCTCTAAGTCAGTGATTCTCTTCCTGGGCCGCAAATTGGAAATATGCTGGAGGAGCTTAAGATCCTGAGATCTGGGGCCCCACCTCCCAGAGATTCTGATTTAGTTGGTCTGTGGTCATCTTTGGGCATTGGCATGTTTAAAAGTCTTCTCATGTGATTATAATGTGAAGCCAGAAACGAGAACTCTTGACAGGGTATGGGCTAGTACTTTAGTTACTGGGTCTCTCTCCCTTAGGAAAGGGCACAACCTAGCCTTGTCCTGGGCCTTTGGAAATATTTCCCAGGGCTGAGGCATGTAGAGCCAGACACCCCTGGGTTCAAATCCCAGATCTTCCTCTCACTAGCTGTGTGTCTTTGGGCAAGCGTCTTAACCTCTTTGAGATGCAGCTTCTTCATCTATAAAGTAGGATTAGTAATAGAACCTCCCTTAACAGGGTGTTAGGAGTAAATGAACGAGTGTGGAGAAAGCGTGTGGCACGAAGCCTGATAAAGAATAAGCCCCCCATAAACGTTGGTTCTGTTGTTATCATCATCATTCTTATTGTCTGGCATTTCCTCACACTTAAAGCCTCAAAGTAGCTCTTTATGATAGGCTATAATATAGGCACTATTATTCCCTCCACTTCCCATATAAAGAAATCAAGACTCAGAGAGGTTAAGGAACTTGCCCAGGGACACACAGCTTGTGCAGGACAGAGTCTTTTGCAGCCTGCTGCAGGGTTCTGGCCTGTCCTCCTCTGCTTTTAGCTCCTGGGAATCAGGCAGTAACCTCCGGATAATCCCCTATTCCCACTCTGGGAAAAGGGGAAGGTGGCCACTTCGCAGGCCCTCCTTCCTTCTTGTCTCTTTCCAGCTGGAGGAGAAACATGCCAGTTAGAGACATTCCCAGTGGCCGCCGCTCCATGAGGTTTTACAGAAACGGCTTCATCGCCGTGATGGTCTCTCCTCTCCATTAAGTTAATGGATATTCACAGGCAGGCTCGATCCTTACGAGTGTGCAGGCTGAGTGTGTATGAGACCTCACAAGAGCACAACAGGGATGGCACAGAAGTGCTCCCCAAAGCCTGAGGGCTGTCATGCCTTCGCCAGTCTCTCTTTTAAGCGAAGAACAGAAGCCCCACGCCATTTCAGTAAAAGGGCTGAAGGGCCCTTTCAGGTTTGAGAAGAACATCGGGAGGGCTCCCAGCCTTCTCCAAATGGCACTCACATCATTTGACTCACAGGGGAATTAAGGGAGTCAGAGTGACAGAGAAACAAAACCCTCAGTGGATGGAAAGAGCGGAAGAGGCTGAGAAAGGATGTCAATGATTAGGTGGTGGGAGAAGCCGGGGGCCGTGAGGGCCTTGACCCCTGCCACTCGGGGAGAAACAGGGATGATCTTGAGCAAGGGGCTGAAACAGATGGATTTTTAAAAACTGAGGCACAGTTGAGGTACAATATTATATGTTATGGGTCTATAACATATCAAGTCACTTTTTAAAGGCTATATACTCCATTTATAGTTATTAGAAAACATTGGCTGTATTCCTGCAGATGGATCTTGAGGACTATGAGGTTGATGATGTGGTTAGTTCATACAGAGAGCCATTCTGTGCTGGGCGTTATATAAGTTCTTTATAAGTACCATCCCACTGAATCCTCTAGACCCGCACCATTCAATACGGCAGCCACTAGCCACACATGGCTTTTGAGATTTAGGTTTATATTAACTAAGACTATAAGTAAGTTCTGCAGTGACACCAGCCACCTTGCAGGTTTTCTATAGCCTTGTGTGGCTAGTGGCTGGCACACTGGACAGTGAAGATACAGGATGTTCTTGCCATTGCAGAGCGTTCTCCTGGACAGTGCTGGTCCAGACCCTACACACCCGAGGTGTGGCTCCTCAGTGTTAGCCAGGAGCTTGTCAGAATGACAGAATCTCAGCCCTTCCTCTGGCTCCACTGAATCGCCAAGTGGGAAAGTCTGGGGGTACCGATACTTCAAATATATTTTTTCTGCCTCAGTTTCTCTCTCTCTCTTTTCTTCTGAGACTCTGACTACCCTTATTTTAAACCTTCTGATTTTTGTTCCTTGGACTCCCCCGCCCAGAGGATCTGTTCATTTTATTTCTCCATCTTTCTCCCTCCTCAAGAATGGTTCATTTCTACAGCTCTATCTTCAAATCCCCTTCCTTTGTGTATTCCAGCTCTGAATTTCATTTGGTTCCTTTTTGTATGTCCTATTTCTCTGCGGAGATTCCCTGTCTTTTCATTCATTAAAAGCATATTTAAAAACAAAACATAATCAGACAGTGTTATGGCAGTTTTAAACCCTTATCTCAGGTGCATCATCTCAGGGTTGGCTTCTATTGATTGCCTTTCTCCTTAAAAATGGGTCACATCTCCCTGGTTCTCTACATGCTGAGTAACTGTGAAGTTTATCCTGGATGTTGTGAATTTTTATTTTAATGGAAGATTGTGGGTTATGTTATTGATATATTCCTCCAAAGAGTGTTGATCTCTTTGTTTTAGTGGGCAATTATGGTTTGCTGTAAAGACAACAAACTCTGTCTTACCTACATGAGCAGTAGCTGAA
This sequence comes from Bubalus bubalis, assembly GCF_019923935.1. Taxonomy (NCBI): domain Eukaryota; kingdom Metazoa; phylum Chordata; class Mammalia; order Artiodactyla; family Bovidae; genus Bubalus; species Bubalus bubalis. The sequence goes on along the minus strand of NC_059173.1, from coordinate 8,169,117 downwards.
ATCTTAGTTGTAGTTTAATATTTAATAAGCTGTAAGCGTGGGGCTTCCCTGGCGGCTCAGTCAGAAAAGAATTCGCCTGCGGTGCAGGAGACATGGCTTTGATTCCTGGGTTGGGAAGATACCCTGGATGAGGCAGCGGCAACTCACTCTAGCATCCTTCCTGGAGAATCCCCATGGACAAAGGAGTCTGGTGGGCTACAGTCCATGGGGTTGCAAAGCGTCGGACATAACCACAGAGTTGAACGGGACTTAGCGACTAAACCACCACCCCCACCACCACGCTGTTAAGCATTAGGCGTGCGTTGCCTAGGGGTCAGCCAGAGATTTGGACTAAACCTATGCCCAAGCCAGAATCTTGGGGTACCCCTTCTCTGTTCTCTCTTTACTAGGATTATCTCTTGTTATGACTGTGGTTGCCAAAAGTTTGGCAAGATTTCCTAAGTGTTCCAGCTGTCCTGTGCTGAGCCACAGCTGTGCCTGAGTCTGGACCCTCAGACCAGAATTCTGTGCCAGTTCCTTCCTCTAAGATTTGAAATTCCCACCTAGGTCTACTTGTTCCTCACCACCCTGAGTCTCTAGAGACCTAAAGTAATCCCTTTCTGAATTTTGCTCAGCGTTGTTATATGTGGCATGGTTAGTCTGTCAGGCTCTAACTTTACCACATGAGAAACAGAGCCCTGGGCTTCCTGAATCAGAATCTTCGTCTTAGCAAGACCCCCAAACAATTCCAGTGTAGCAGAGAGGCGATAAACCACCCCAAGAGGGAGGGACTTCTCTTTCTTATTCTCATTTTACAGATGGGGAAACTGAGGCTTAAGAAGGTTTCTTAAAATGTTTGAGGTCAGGACTTCCCTGGTGGTCCAGTGGCTAAGACTTCATGCTCCCAGTGCTGGGGGCCGAGTTTGACCCCTGGTCAGGGAACTAGATCCCATATACTGCAACTAAAGGTCCCACATGCTGCAACTAAGACCCAGCACAGCCAAATAAATAAACAATTTTAAAATGGCAGAGGTCACAGAGTGAGTAAGGAGATACAGGATTCAAACCCATCAGGAGTCTGACTCCAGAGCATAACCCAAAGGCTGTGGTTTATCTCCTCCCTAGCAACAGCGGGCCTTGATCTACGCTAAAGTGTGGTAGCAATTGAAAGAGGAGAGAGGCAACGAGACGGCTGTGCGTTTCTGCCTTTGGTCACGCACTGGGAGACGGATGACCCAACACAAAGTTGGAATTGGATGGATCCCATTCACTCATCAATCTTTGCTTGGTCCTGGATCATTGTGATTTAATACTTGAGTCCCCAGATCTGGGTATATCAATCTTGAGAGCCTTGTACTTTGAAAACTTTGAGTTGGAGACCTACGTCATTTTTTCAGCTGATGCAAGTGACTTGCTCATCATACAAAGCAGAACATTAGGTTAATTGAACTTGAAGATGAAATTGCATTCTTATCATTTCAAGGAGCTCCAGTAGGACTCCTGCCTTGCAAGTTAAGAGGACCTGGATATCCTAAATGAGCACCCTCTTCTTTTGCATTTCACATCTGAACTGTCCACAGTAAAATGGAGTTACGGTTTCCTCTATCCTATGCAGTGGGCCAATCCATCAGCCAAAGAAATGTTTCCATCCATCCTTGTGTTCAGTCTTGTCTGACTCTTTGTGACCCCATGGACTATAGCCCACCAGGCTCCTCTGTCCATGGGGATCCCTCAGGCAAGAATACTGGAGTGGGTTGCCATTTCCTCCTCCAGGGCATCTCCCCAACCCAGGAGGTGAAACTGCATCTCCTGGTGTTTCATCTCCTGCATTGTAGGCAGATTCTTTACCCCCTGAGTCATTGGAGAAGCCACTGAAGAAATGTTTGGAGGACATGAAATAAATGTCAGGGGTCTTGTGATCTCTCTCCATCCTTTTGGTCCTCAGCAGAAGCCTATTGACAGGTCATCTGGGTTGGTATTTAAGTACCATCTAGAATCTGACAAAACGTGGTCCACTGGAGAAGGGAATCGCAAACCCCTTGAACTGTGGTGTTGGAGAAGACCTTTGAGAGTTCCCTGGACTGCAAGGAGATCAAACCAGTCCATCCTAAAGGAAATCAATCCTGAATATTCATTGAAAGGACTGATGCTGAAGCTCCAATCCTTTGGCCACCTGATGCGAAGAGCTGACTCATTGGAAAAGACCTTGATGCTGGGAAAGATGGAAGGTAGGAGGAGAAGGGGACGACAGAGGGCAAGATGGTTGGATGGCATCACTGGCTCAATGGGCATGAGTCTGAACAAGCTCTGGGAGATGGTGAAGGACACGGAAGCCTGTGCTGCAGTCCACGGGGTCGCAGAGAGTTGGACACGACTGAGCGACTGAAGAACAACAACAACAGAGTCTATGGAGAAAGAGGGAGTGTGGAGCTGGCCTAGGCAGTACTTTAAATATCATCTGCTCCAGCCTCATCTCATTTTTTGGATGAGGAATGGAAGCCAAGAGTCTGGTGGGGGCAACTGTCCTAGCCCAGGTTACACAGCTATTAATGGATAGAGCCCAGATGCTTAATCCCCTGGTCCTGGCCCTGCACTGGCCATAAATTAGATGAACTAGGGTTTGGGAGAAGATGTGACTGTTTGGATGAGGGTCAGAACTGGTTGTTGATGCTGGCAGGAAAAACACATTGCCAGGGGTTTGAGAGTAACCTCTGGCTGGGAGCTTTCCTTGGAGACTCTGGTGTCCCATGGACTCCAGGGGCCTCAGCTCCTCCGCAGCTCCTTTTTGGGGTGGTGGGCTCCAGTCTGGGGCTTTCATCTCCTTTCACGTTTCCCTTGGTGCCCTGCACTGTGCTAGATTGTGTGCAGATCTCGAATTTTTCTGGAAGGTCAGTATTGTGCATTTCGGGTTTTCTCACACGTCTGCCCTCATGCACACACCCGGAGACTGGATACAAACAGTTAGATGGACCAGTATCATAGTGGGTCTTCATGTCCCCTAGTCAGACCACATGGCTTCAGATCCTGGCCTCACTACACACTGGCTGGGTGATCTCAGAGAAGATGCTTAGCGGCCCTGCGCCTCAGTTTCCTCGCTGTAAGATGGAATATCATACCATCTTCCTGCTTGACAAGGTTGTGCATCTAATTAAGACAGGTTAGTTTATGCCAAGTACAGTCAGTTCTCATGATGCGTGGCAGTTACATTCTATGAGGCAGAACAAAGACGGAATTAGAGTTAGGGGTTAGGACCACGGCTCCTGAGGGAAACACAGGATCAGGCTCTTGCAAGCCCCTGGTCACAACATTTCTGTCAACCAAGGATGCATAACCTTGTTGTATATGTGTTTCTGTTTAAAGACATCTTATTTAATATGTGCAGCTGATTCATTAACACTGAACTCAGAGCCAACGGCACCATAACTCACGCCTGAAGGGAGCTTATCTAACACCAGCGAGGTTCTTCCTACGGCACATTGCAGCATTCTTGCGCTGAGGAGCCCTGGGTAGCACTTCAGCACTACGCTTGGGGCCATTTAAAATGCAAAATCACCAAACAGAAAGCACAAAATGCAAAAATGTCACATTAAGCCAACGGCAGAAAAGAACACTTGTTTACAGTCTGAGAGCAGATACAAAGAAGGCAGCCAGGAATATGCATGTCGGGTAACAAAATTTTTACTCTTCTGTGCATGCCTGGGAGAGTGCTGCAAATATTGATTTGGGGCTTACAAATAAGTTTTAGTGAGTGGGTGGATTCTCATATATGGACTCCATGAAAAATGAGGATCAACTCTACTTAGCTACTACTTGGCATACAGTGAGTACTCAGTAAAGATTTCTTATAATTATTAAGAATTGGAAAGTAGGTGGGGGCTTCCCAGGTGACTCAGTGGTAAAGAATCCACCTGCCAGTGCAGGAGACTTGACTTTGATCCCTGGGTCGGGAAGATCCCCTGGAAAAGGAAATGGCAACCCACTCCAGCATTCTTGCCTGGAGAATGCTATGGACAGAGGAGCCTAGTAAGCTACAGCCCATGCGGTGGCAAAGAGCTGGACATGACTGATCACAGCTCAGAAAGTATAATGGGTGGCTTGTGGAGTTCGTGTCTTTGTCAGAGAAGAAAGGGTGAAATGGAGAAAGACCTCACTGCGGACTCCCTGACCCCCAGAGGAAGGGGTTCCCATGGCTTAGAGTGGAGTCCCCTATATATTTAACCTCTAGAAATTCAACTCTTTGTATGTACCAGCTAGGCTCTTGATTCTGCCTGCGGTGGGGGTGATACTCTTCCTGGTAGGAAGGGAGAGGTGCAACATCAGTGTGCTAGAGCAACGGTTCTTCAAATGCGGCCCCTCTCGAGGGGGTGACTCCTCCTACCGCCTGGGAACTGGACAGAATTGTGACTTCTTGAGGGTCACCCCAGATGTCCTAGATGGACACCCCAAGGACATCATAACAAGCCCTGCAGGAGATTCTGGTACTGAACTTTGAGACCCCTTGCTTAAAGGGCTGGTGCTTGCTGCCGGGTGGCTTCCGCTGTTTGTCATCTTCTGCATTATTTATGAGGTTTTAGCAATATGTAAATGTCTGCCAGTTGATTGGCTTGCCTGGCATGGTTCCATGCATCTCATAAATCAGAAGCTGATATGCTTTCTTGTTTTGTGATTCCCCAACGGTAGACCATTCTGTAGCTGCCCTGAGATCAAAAAGCCCTCACTCCGAAGGAAATGAGCCCGTGTGGCCCCCACATTCCCAGGATACCTGCTGCCCTGAAGCTCCGCTAGGGCCTGTGGAATTACAAAGAGGCTCTGGAGTCAATGGGTTGAGGTTTGTGCTTCAGCTTTGCCAATTCTCCGCTCTGTGATGAGAGCAAGCCCATTTCCTCATCTGTGTGATGGAGGTGGTAGAATCTTAGAACTTACTCATATAAAAACGATTGGTTCTCGCTTTTTCCCCTTCGCAGATCACAGCCTTGTCGTGCCGAAGGGGCTTGCGTAATTCAATGAAGCTATGAGTCATGCTGTGCTGGGCCACCTGAGATGGACGGGTCACACTGAAGAGTTCTGACAAAACCTGGTCCACGGGAGGAGGGACGGCAAGCCACTCCAGCATTCTTCCCACAAGAACCCCTTGAACAGTATGAAAAGGCAAAAAGATAAGACACCGGAAGATGAGTCCCCAGGGTTGGAAGAGCTGACTCATTGGAAAAGACCCTGATGCTGGGGAAGGTTGAAGGTAAAAGGAGGCGGCGGCGGCGGCAGAAGATGCGATGGTTGGATGGCGTCGCTGGCTCAATGCACACGCATCTGAGCATATCTGGGAGACAGTGGAGGACAGAGGAGCCTGGTGTGCATGCTGCAGTCTGTGGGGTCGCAAAGGACACAACTTAGTGACTGAAAAACAACGTGGTTTTTCCTACTGTTGGCTTCTGAGGACTTCAGCGACATGGCCGAGGTCACACAGCTTTCTTGTGGTGCAATCAGGCTAGAAACCAGGAGTCTTGAAAGGGGCCTAGTCTAGCTTGCTTTCTCTCTCACAAGGATTCCTGGCCCTTCATTAATTTATTACAAGGCTCATGTTGTATGCAGTGTTGGTAATTCAATTGTTCTCTAACTGTTTGGGGTGAAGAGTCAGTTTCGGGAGTTTGGAAACGTGGCTGCTAGCTTGGCCCTCTTTGGAGACTGAACATCTGGGCAGGAAGGAGACAGAACCAGTTCATGGAGGTAGTGACCAGCCCCACCTTGGAATCCCAGCCCTGGACATCTGCCTTTTTCTCCACTTATCTGCAAGCTGCCTCTCTTTTGTATGCTTTGCTTTGTCCAGGGAGATATTTCCAAGCTGGTGGACTGGTGGTTAAGGGCACATGCACTGGAATGAGACAGAACACAGCCACAGGTGCCCGCGTGTCCCTGGGAAAATTGCTTAACCTCGCTGAGACTCAGCTTCCTCATCTGTAAAGTGGGACTAATCATAGTATTCACCTTACAGGGTGGTGAATCAGAACTGAGACAATTCTCGGCACAGGGCCCAGCACACGACGCCTGCTCGGAGGCAGTCATGTGTAAGGTTCAGATGGGCATCCACCCTCTCAGTATTTCCTCAAGGGCAGGATACACTCCACAGGTAGGAGAGTGGAAGAGACAGAAGAAACTGCATAGACGCTGCACAGAGCATCTGTTGAGGTTGGACCAGAGAAATAGAACCACTGTATGTGTGGGGATCTATATTAAGGATTTTTTTTTTTTTTTTTTTTTTGCAAGAAGTCCGTTTGGTGATAGTAGGGGCTGGCGGGGCAGGTGTGAAACCCACAGAGCAGGCTGCAGGGCTGGAATTCTCCAGAGAAGCTGGAGCTGCAGGACACAGCGAGAGTTTCCTCCTCTTCCGGAAAACCTCGGTTCTCCTCTCCAAGCCTTTCAATGGACAGAATCAGATTCTGCCCAGATGATGGGGGATAATCCCCTCTGCTTAAAGTCAACTGGTTACGAACATCATCTACAAGATATCTTCACAGCAATAGCAGGGCTTGGGACCTCTGGCACCCTGGCACCTGGGTCTCTTGACTGATAGGTCCCCAAACTGCTCGGAACAGGGGAGAGTCAGTTCTCAAAAAAAGGTCAATACAGAATTTTACGTAGGACTGAATGTGGAGTAAGCAACAAACAAGAGTTCTACTACTAAAAGGAAAAAATCATTCCCAGGGTCCTCTTACTGTGCGTGTGTCTTAGTTGCTCAGTCATGTCTGATTCTTTGCAGCCACATGGACTGTAGCTCCCCAGTCTCCTCTGTCCGTGCGATTCTCCAGGCAAGAATCCTGGAGTGGGTTGTGTAGGGATAAAGAAATTAGCAGAGGAGAAAAACAAATCTAATAAGCAAATACCTCCACAGAAAAACCTAGGTTGGTGGGGCTAGATTTGGTATGTAATACCAAAGTACGGTAGCTTAGCCAAACTGACCCATAAAACTGATACATGTCAAATATTACATATGTATGGATTATATGCATGCACTTCTCTAATGGATTTATGCTATGCCTCTTATCCTACAGTTCAGTTCAGTCACTCAGTCATGTCAAAAATCTTTTTTTTTAACTTATTTTGGCTACACCATGTGGCATGAGCGGTCTTAGTTCCCCCACCAGGGATCAAACCCACACCTGCAATTAGTTCCCCCATCAGGGATCAAACCCACCCCCCCTTGCAGTGGAAGCGTGGAGTCTTAACCGTTGAGCCGCCAGGGGAATCCCCAATTTTCCTTTTTTTAAAAAATCAGTGGTCCATTATGGCTATTTCTAATTCTTTTCACATTAGTGCTACCTTATTCTTTCTGTATTAGCATAATCTTCCTTGGGAAAGTGACCGATTGCTGCCCCCACCAATCCCAGCCTCAGTGTTCTCACAGGTAAAATCGGGGTAATGACGGAACCGGTCTTAAAAGGCTTGCTGTGATCCTTGTTGTTGTTACAGCCGTTGCTTTGTTTGGATGAGTCTGAATTTGTTACCCAGTCCTCGTGGTGGACTTCTGCGTCACCCCCACTGTTTGCTACTGCAGTTCCTTGACCATCTTCTGGGGATACCTGTGTTCTGGGACTCAGTTTTTTTTTTTCTTTTAGTTAAAGTACATTTGATTTACAATGTTGTCTTAGCTTCAGGTGTAAAGCAAAGCGACTCAGTTTATATATGTATGTATATAAAATTCTTTTTCAGATTCTTTTCCCTTATAGGTTTATTACAAAATCCAGAGTAGACTGAGTAGTCTTATGCAGTAGGTCCCTGTTGGTTATCAATTTTATACATGTGTGTATGCGTTAATCTCAAACTCTGAATTGATCCCTCCCACCCCCTTTCTCTTTGGTAACCATAAGTTTGTTTCCTATTATCTTGGGACTCAGGTTTTTAAAATCTCAGACAGGTTTTGGGTACACGTATCACACACTCTGTGACATGACTAGGGGAACTTGGGGTAGAACCCTATAATCCAATACCTTAACCCATTCTTCAGTGAAACACACAAATATTCCCACTGAGTAGGATAAACATAGATTATCAACAGCCTCACACTGGTCCAGAGCTGGTTTTGCTGCTGACTGAGTGTAGGCTCCAAGCTTCAGGAGAGCTGTTCGGTTTTCAAAGTCTCTTGGGTTTTCAGATTACGGGTGAACACATGACCATGAGGGCTTCCCTGGTGGCTCAGATGGTCAAGAATCTGTCTGCAGTACGCGAGACGTGGGTTCCATCCCTGGGTCAGGAAGATCCCCTGGAGAAGAGAATGTATACTCCAGTATTCTTGCCTGGAAAATTCCATATCCTGGAACAGAGGAGCCTGGCGGGCTACAGTCTATGGGGCCGCAAAGAGTCAGACATGACTGAGTGACTGACATGCCTGAATGTGAACTTGGCCAAGTATTTCTGGAAGGTATTTTTCTGTAAGGTATATTCTGGAAGCATATTCTGGAAGGTAAATTTCTAGCAAAGATGTGGCTGGGTTGAGGAGTCTGTACCTTTTAAAACTGGCTTATGAATTTCTATCCCCAGGTGTCTCCTGAGCACATTTGGTTCTGAGCTGGGATGGCCACAGAGGTGGAGGGCTGGCTCCTGTATCGGGGTGAATGGAGGTTCGTGGGGCTGGGGAGAGGCTTGCTGAGAGAGTGGGGGCTTCTCTGTGCACCTGCCTGGGAGACGGAGCTGTGCCAGCAGAAGGGGGAGCCAGGCTTGGAGCAAGCAGAGCTCAAAGAAATAGAATCTGAGCTCCCAGCAGCCTGCGGAGAGGCAGGGCAAGTCTCCAGGGAGCCAGCCTCAGAGCCTGGAGGCCGTGAGAGGCAGCTGGTATCGGAACCAGAGCTGGCCCTCTTCCCATCCCAGAGCCCCGAGCTCCGGGACAGGGCGGGGCCGTGTTCCCCGCCAAGCCTCTCCATCTGTCTTCATGTGAGGGAAAAATGATCCTGAGTCGAGGTGGAAGGCCTGCTGTGGCCACAGCTGTTGGAGCGGGTGGCACAGGGCTGGCGTGGGGTGGGAGTCCCGGGGGAGTTTGGCAGGTGCGGGCCCCCTCCTGAATTTATGGCAAAACACAGGGACATGAAAGAAGCCGAAGATGGTTCCTGGTTCCTGATCTGATTCAAGGTGGGGATGGAAACAGCACAGGGCTTAGTGAGAATTTAATATGCAATGAGATGGAAGGAAGAAAAAGAAGCAGAAAAGACAAAGAAGAAGAGAAAGTAATTTAGCAGGTCAGAGTGAAAACGATCGTTGATGATCATGCTCTGTCCCCATTTTACAGATAGGGAAGTGGAGGCCCAGAGAGGTCAAGGAGCTTGCCCAAGGTCAGCCAGCTCCGGGTCCCTCCAAGCCTTCCCAGCCTCTTCTGTCCAATGTGTGTTGTGCTCCTGACCTGCTGTTTCTACTGGGTGGGGATAAGAACCAAAGTCCATCACATCGCTCCCCTGCTTAAAACCTTTCTGAGGCTCCCCACTGCCCTCAAAATAAAGACACCTGCCCCTGATGTGGCTGATGCATCCTGTGTAGTCTGCCCTGCGCTCTCCTCCCAGCTTGTACCCCACCTCCCCCATCTCTGCTTTCAGCTCCCCGTCTGCTGGCAGTTCCTCCTCCACTGATGCTCCTTCTCTCCACAGGGCCTCCGCACAGCCTCTGCTGCTGGACAGGCACCTGGGTGCTGGGGCCGCAGCGCCTGCTGCAGATTCCAGTCCTGCAGGTCCTCCTCTGGGTGACTTTGGGAAAGTCACTTGCCCTCTCTGGGCCTCAGTTTCCTCATCCGAAAAATGGAACTGACGAACAAGAAGGCCCGCTGAATAGCACAGGGAACTGCATTCAATACCTTGCAATAACCTATAATGCACAAGAATCTGAAAAGGAACAGATTCATGTACACGCTCAGTCACTTCAGTTGTGTCTGACTCTTTGTAACCCCATGGATTGTAGCCCGCAAGACTCCTCTGTCCATGGGATTCTCCAGGCCAGAATACTGGAGTGGGCTGCCATCCCTTCTCCAGGGATCTTCCCAGGATTGAACCCACATCATTTACGTCTCCTGCACTGGCAAGCAGGTTCTTTACTGCTGTGCCACCTGGGAGTGTGAAAGTGAAAGTGTTAGCCACTCAGTTGTGTCTGACTCTTTGCAACCCCATGGACTGTAGCCTTCTAGGCTCCTCTGTCCATGGAATTCTCCAGGCAAGAATACTGGAGTGGGTGTCCATTCCCTTCTCTGGGTGCCACCTAGGAAGCCTATATATATTATATATATATAATATATATATGTGTGTGTGTGTGTATGTGTGTGTGTGTGTATATATACACCTACTTATAAAAAACTGAATCACTATGCTGTATACCAGAAAATAACAACACTGTAAATCAACTATACCAAACAAAACTGTAAATCAGCTACGCCAAAGAATGTTCAAATCATCTCACACACTAGCAAAGTAATGCTCGAAATTCTCCAAGCCAGGCTTCAGTAGTATGTGAACTGAGAGCTTCCAGATGTTTGAGCTGGATTTAGAAAAGGCAGAGGAGCCAGAGATCAAATTGCCAACATCCGCTGGATCATCAAAAAAGCAAGAGAGTTCCAGAAAAACATCTACTTCTGCTTTATTGACTTAGTCAAAGCCTTTGACTGTGTGGATCATGATAAACTGTGGAAAATTCTCCAAGAGATGGGAATACCAGACCACCTTACTTGCCTCCTGAGAAATCTGTATGCAGGTCAAGAAGCAACAGTTAGAACCAGAAATGGAACAACAGACTGGTTCCATATTGGGAAACGAGTATGTCAGTGCTGTGTATTGTCACCCTGCTTATTTAACTTATATGCAGACTAATCATGTGAAATGCCAGGCTGGATGAAGCACAAGCTGGAATCAAGATTTCTGGGAGAAATACTAATAGCCTCAGATATGCAGATGACACCACCCTTATGGCAGAAAGTGAAGAAGAACTAAAGAGCTTGATGAAAGTGAAAGAGGAGAGTAAAAAAGTTGGCTTAAAACTCAACATTCAGTAAACTAAGATCATGGCATCTGGTCCCATCACTTCATGGCTAATAGATGGAGAAACAATGGAAACAGTGACAGACTTTATTTTGGGGGGCTCCAAAATCACTGAAGATGGTGACTGCAGCCATGAAATTAAAAAACACTTGCTCCTTGGAAGAAAAGCTATAACCAACCTAGACAGCATTTTAAAAGGCAAAGACATCACTTTGCCAACAAAGGTCATCTAGTCAAAGCTTTGGCTTTTCCTGTAGTCATGTATGGATATGAGACTAGGACTATAAATAAAGCTGAGCGCCAAAGAATTGATGCTTTCGAACTGTGGTGTTGGAGAAGACTCTTGAGAGTCCCTTGTACTACAAGGAGATAAAACCAGTCCATCCTAAAGGAGATCAGTCCTGAATATTCATTGGAAGGACTGATGCTGAAGCTCCAATCCTTTGGCCCCCTGATGCAAAGAACTGACTCACTGGAAAAGACCCTAATGCTGGGAACGACAGAGGATGAGATGGTTTGATGGCATCACCATCGACTTGAGTTTGAGCAAGCTCCAGGAGGTGGTGATGGACAGGGAAGCCTGGCGTGCTGCAGTCCACGGGGTCGCAACGAGTTGGATATGACTGAGTGACTGAACTGAACATAAATCAACTATACCTCAATAAAAATGTTAAAAAATGAACTAAAAAAAACCCAACCTGGAACTGACAATAATAAAACCGCCCTCACTGTGTTGTTATAACGATTAAATGAGTAGGGGGAACACTCACTTATCACTCCTTCTCACGGTCCTCAGATCTCTCCCTTGCTGCTTGGCTGTGACTCTTGTGTCTTTTCCCGTGTGATCATTTGGCTTGTAACTGTCACTCTGCTAGACTGTAATCTCCAGGAGGGCAGGGACAGTCAGCCTCACTCACAGCTGTGTCCCCAGCATGCAGCCCAGCATCTGGAAATGCTGGGTAGGTCTTGGTGTCTAGGGACCTGACTTCATGATTGTGTCTGATGTCTCTAGGTTATGTGTGTCCAACTAGCCTCAGCCACGCTCCTCCGGCCCCCACCCCGATCTCTTTTACGAAACACCATTATCTCAGCAGAGACCACTCTGGGTCCCCAGGCATCCGGCTGTGGCCTCCGTCTGCCAGGTCAGTCCGATCAGCCCGCTCACAGGTTGTCTAATTAGATCCGCCAAGAGGAAGAACAGAGTGGAACGAAGCATGCCTCCTGCGTGCTCCCAGTTAACTCAGGAGTGCTCCCAGTGGCCACCTCTGGATAAATTCCTCGTCTGGGTTGACTGCCTGGGGGAACCGAGAAGATGCAATTATTTTCTGAGGGTGTGGCTTACAGGAGGTGGCTGACCTGTGCCCACCTCTTCCCTGGGTCACTCCAGGCAGAGCCCCAGGTTGGGTGGGGGGCACAAGAAAATGGACCTAAGGCCAAAGTCTCCAGTACCAACCTCTCTATTGCCTCTGCTTTAGTTTGTATGTGGATTTCACTGATTCTCTTCAGCTGGTTGTTGAAGGTGGGATCCTCTGGCCACCTTGCTGTACCCTTCCAGCCCTTCACCGCTCTAAGCTTATCACCTCTAACTGGTCGTGCTGCCTGCTCTGTTGCCCCCTGCAATTCCTGCTCCATCCTGCAGCCAGGATGGTCTTCCTAGGGTACATGTCTCTCCCTATGTCTATACCCTTCCATGGCTCCCCACTGCCCCGGATAAAGCCCAGATTTTTCTGATAAAGGTCTATGAGGCTGTTTAGGGGCTTCCCTGGTGGCTCAGCTGGTAAATAAATCTGCCTGCAGGATTATGCAGGAGACCCCGGTTCGATCCCTGGGTCAGAAGATTCCCTGAAGAAGAGAATGGCTACCCACTCCAGTATTCTTGCCTAGAGAATCCCATGGACAGAGGAGCCTGGCGGGCTACAGTCCATGGGGTTGCAAAGAGTCGGACATGACAAGTGACTAAGCATGTGTGAGGCCATTGGCGATCTGGCCTCTCCTGACCTCTCTGAGCTCAGCTCTCATCCTCTCTCCACCTTTGCTCCAGCACAATGTAAGCATTTCAGGATTCAGACAAACAGAATGTGTTCCCTTTCTTGACTCGGCTCTGCCCACTGCCACCTCCAGGCTTTTTGCATCCGCTGTTCCCTTTGCCAGGAGCACCATCCCCCTGTGTTCACGTGGCTGAAACCAATTCACCGAAAAGTTTCTCTGATGCCCCCGGGGTCTCTCTCATCATGTCACACACCAGTGAATCACTGGTTCAGTGCTGTACCCTCTAACTCTGCAAGGTCAAGGATCAAGGCCGTCTTATTCATTCATTCATATATCTTCAGTGCCTGGCACACAGTAGGTGCTCAGTAAACATCAGTCAAATGAATGCCTGTGGAAAACGGATGTTTGGGGTTATGTGATCCTGAAGGGTCCTGACGATGATGATAACAACAATAATTATAAAGCTAAGCTGTGGGTTATCAACCCCCCTTTACAGTCAAGGAAATGGAGGCTCAGAAAAGTGGGGGTCCCCAGTGCAGGGGCCTTACAGGATTAGGGAAAGACAGGAAATTCACGGGGGTTGGCTCTGTACATATTGATCTGGGAGGCCGCTCACCAGTCTGGTGCAGATGATTGGGAAAATCAACTGCCTAGGGTCTCACAGGGCTTCCCTGGTAGCTCAGTTGGTAAAGAATCTGCCTGCAGTGCAGGAGACTCAGGTTCGATCCCTGGGTGGAGAAGATCCCCTAGAGAAGGAAACGGCAACCCACTCCAGTATTCTTGCCTGGAAAATCCCATGGACAGAGGAGCCTGGCAGGCTACAGTCCATGGGGTTGCAAAGAGCTGGACACGACTTAGCAACTAAACCACCATCAGGGTCTTGCAGCTACCAAGTGGAGGAGCTTGGATCTGCACCCAGCTTTGTTGGATCCCAGAGCTCTAACGCACAGGCACTACCACCATAATTCCTTTTCCTGGAATTCCATTATCCCTGTCAAGATCTGAAGTTGTGCCCATTTCCTCCTTGAAGTTCTCTGGGAGTCAAGCTGTTGGCTTTCCCCCATAGACACATGTATATTTCAGGCAGAGATGGAAAAAGGTGTGCATTTAGGAGAGGGCAGGTGGCTGGCGCTGCTTCTTCCTGTGAGGGCTTCGGGAACTCCTCACAAGACCTCACTGTCCCCCAGGGCTAAACCCACCAAACAGGAAAGCTGGAGGTGTTCTAAGCTTCCCCCTGGGAGGGGAGGACCACGGCAGGTTCTAGCGGTGTCAAGCACTGAAGTCATTGACTTCTGAAGGACGCCTGGGGAAAGAGACAATAGTTCAGGCAGGAAAACTAAATTACGTGGTCATAAATCCTCAGGAAGCTGCTATGTTCTCTCTCCTCTCTGACACTCTGCCATCTTAGGAAGTCATAAGATGCTCTCCGAAGCTTAATCACACCATAGGATCTAGGGCGAGACATGCTAAAGGGACAGGAAGAGCTTGTTCCCTGGATGCTGCAAAATGTGCCGTCATCTCCTCGATCTTGACCTTGGCTTAGAAATATGAGCACCTTTTATTAAGTTGCAGAAAATCGGTCAGTTTTCTGAAAAGAGGAGAGCGAATGAAAGCCTTGAAAACAGCCGGACAGACATTCGTTTTCAGCCACACGTGTGGGATAACCCCCGTCTCCAGCTCCTGCCTCACCTCCTGCTATTTCCCCACCTTCCCACTCCCAGCCCCCACCCCAGCCACACTGGCCTATGAGTGATTCTTCCAACATCCTAGGTTCTTTCCAACATCAGGGCTGTTGGGCCTTCTGCTGTCTCTGCCTCGGATGCCTTCCCCCACTTTGTGCTACAAGTGGTTTCTTCTCATCCTTCAGCCGCCAGTTCAATCGTCACCTCCTCAGAGAGGCCCTGGTGGCTCAGCTGGCAACGAACCCGCCTGCAACGTGGGAGACCTCGGTTCGATCCCTGTGTTGGGAAGATCCCCTGGAGAAGGGAACAGCCACCCACTCCAGTATTCTTGCCTGGAGAAGCCCATGAACAGAGGAGCCTGGCGGGCTACAGTCCATGGGGTCACACGGAGTCGGACACGACTGAAGCAGCTGAGCATGCATGCGTGCATGTTTTCCCATTATCCTTTTTTTTTTTTTCTCATAATAAGAACTTTAAAGATTTATCCTCCCAACAACTTGCACATAGGCAATACAGGTGTATTAACCAGTCAGCATGCTGTACGTTACGCCCCCAGGACTTATTTACTTCATAACTGGAAGTTTTCGCTTGTGACCCCCTTCACTTATTTCTTTTATGCCTGCATCCCCTGAGTCTGGCAATCACCAATCTGTTCTCTGTATCTATGAGCTTAGTAGGTTTTTTTTTTTCTGGTTTTTTAGATTCCAAATATCTATGGTATTTGTCTACCTCTGTCAGACTTATGTCACTCAGCATAATGCCCTTGAGATCCACCTTCATTGTGGCAAGATTTCATTCTTTTTTATGGCTGAATAATATTCTGTTGTATGTGTGTATATTCCACTGGGTCTGGTTCACCCCAACGTTCAATAAAAAGCTGATAAATGCAGGTGGGACAAGCTTGGGACTCAGGGAGCTGTAACCATAAGGATGTTTGCCCTCTGTCAGAATGGCTTCTGACTCAGAGATCCCGTAAGTGCACTGGTCCTCCCAGCACATCACTTACCAGGACGGCAGTGAGCGTCCCTCAGACCCTTGGGCTGTTGCATAAATCAAGGAATTTCCCATTTCTTTTCTCTTCCACAGCCCAGAGGGTTCATGGCGGTAGCTCTCCCTTTCCTGCCAGTCATAAACCTTTCCTGTTGTCTAATCGCTAGGTCATGCCAACTCTTTGCAACCCCATGGACTGTAGTCGCCAGGCTTCTCTGTCCATGGGATTTCCCTGGCAAGAACACTGGAGTGAGTTGGCATTTCCTTCTCTAGGGGGTCTTCCCAACCTAGGGATTGAACCCACATCTCCCGTACTGTATTCTTTACTGCTGAGCCACCAGGGAAGCCCCAACCTTTACTAGGTTGGGGAAAAGGTGACCGGGCAGATCTCCCCATTTCTCAGGCCAGCTTCTCATCTTCCAAGACCCTTTGCAAAAATGATGATGGCAAATGGGAACTTCTCCAACTTATACTCATAGCATCCACTTCTTCATGGACCTGGCCCTGGGTTGAGGGGCTTTCCCACATAAACTTATGGAATCCTCAGCACCACCCTGCAAGGTTGCTGGTGATTTCCTACTTTATAGATGAGGAACTGAGGCTTGGAGAAATCTGCTTGTCCAAGGTCCTGCAGCTGGGGACCAAACCTAGGCCACTCACACCCGGGTCTGCTCCTGACTCCCGTGTAACTGCCTGTTTCATCCTATTTCACAGCCGGGGAGCAGAGGTGAAGCGCCCCACTCCACTCACATTTGGGGAGTGGCAGATCTGGATCCAGGTCTTCCATTTGGAAGCAGGGTCTGTGTGATGGAGTCTGGTCTGTAGAGCTCGGGACTCAGTCTCAAGAGCTCCGTTAGGGGAGCCTGAGTGGATCTGGAGACAGAGCAGCGTCCTTAGTGAAAATGTGTGTGGCCACGGGCAAACCGTCTACCCTAGCCTCTGCCCGTTTCCCCATCTGTAGTTACACGATGCCCATCAAACTCATATGCGACAGTGACCTTAAAAGACATTTTAAGAACAACAAAAGCAGCGGCTATGCTTTACTGAGCACCAGCAGCGTGCCAGGCATAAGGTCAGGAGATCTGTAAGCTCTATCTCCTCTAGTCCTCACCCTATGAGACAGGTGCTTTGACTCCTCAGCGTGAGTCCCAGGCCTCAGTTCTTTTACCTGTACAGTAGGGCTAATGTTAAGTACCATGGAGAGTCATTTAGGTATTAAATGAGTTAATGTATATAAGTGATTAGAATGGAGTTCAATATAAAAAAATAAACAACCCAATCAAAAAATGGGCAGAAGACCTAGACAGACATTTCTCCAAAGAAGACATCCAGAGGGACAACAGGCAAATGAAAAGATATTCAACATCACTAATTATTAGAGAAATGCAGATCAAAGTCATCATGAGGCACCACCTCTCACCAGCCAGAATAGCCATTATAAAAAGAACAAATAATAAGTGCTGGAGAGGGTGTGGAGAAAAGGGAACCCTCCTACACTGTTGATGGGAATATAAATTGGAGCACCCACTATGGAAAACAATATGGAGATTCCTTAAAAAGCTAAAAATAGAGTTGCCATATGATCCAGCAATCCCTCCTGGGCATATATCCAGAAAAGACGAAAATTCTAACTCAAAAACATAAATGCAACAATGTTCATAGCAGCATTATTTATAATAAGCAAGGCATGGACACAATCTAAGTGTCCATTGACAGGTGAGTGGATAAGGAAGATGTTGTATATGTATATAAACAAGGGAATATTACTCAGCCATAAAAAGAATGAAGTAATGCCACTTAGAGCAACATGGATGGACCTAGAAATTATCATACTAACTCAGACAGAAAAAGAAAATATTAAAGGATATCTCCTATCTGTGGAATCTAAGGAAAAAAAGGATACATACGACCTGACTCCCAAAACAGAAACAGACTCACAGCTATGGAAAAAAGCTTACGGTGAGCCAAGTGCAAGGAGAGGAGAGAGAGATTAGAGCCATGGGGCTAACAAATACACACCAGTGTGTATAAAACAGATAGCCAGCACGGACCTACTTGTTGTACAGCACAGGGAACTATACTCAATATGTTATAACCTACAATAGAAAAGAATCTGGAAAAGAATATATGTCTATATCTGTCTGTCTGCATCTATCTCTGAATTACTTGGTTGTACACCTGACACTAACACAGTATTATAAATTAACTATACTTCAATTTAAAAAAAAGAAAAGCAGTGATTCGAACAGGATCTGTCACGCAGTAAGTACTATGCAAATGTCCTGTGACCAAGCACATCTTATTAATATAACTGGGGAAACTGAGGCTCAGAGAAGTAAATGACCTGTTCAAGGTCACACAGCTGAGAAGCAGCTGACCAGATCTTAAGCCACGGCCTCGGGACTCCAGTGTCTGCTCTTTCTCCTCCCTGTTCAGAGGCCCCCGTTTGGCAGCGCTGCTTGTCTGGGTCCTGGGTCCTGCCCCATACATCAGGGTGGGATACCTCAGCTCCTATGACTTTGACCTGTCCTGTCTCTGTCCATGGAAGCCCGATGCCCTCTCCTGGAGCCTCCAGGGGTGTGGAAATAAACCGCAGAGCCTGAGAAATAAATTAAAAAATTAGCTCCATGCACCCAGTGTCCAGAGTCTGTGGCGGGCGTTGAATTATTCAGGCTGTTTGGGTGTGAGCTGTTAGTTTTCTGCTGCTCTTGCCTTGACGGCCGCCCTGACAGATTGATGGATGAGCCAGTAAAACACTCAGAGGCCAGGAGGAAAATTCTTAATCATAACTTACTGATGGGAGAGACCGTTTTTTTTCCCGCACTGGCAGCTCTAGAGGCTCAACCTGGCCCGGACCCTCCCCTGCCTTCTTCTAATGAGGCTGGAGATGCCTAAGGCAGAGTCACCCTGGGTGACCACTTCAAGGAGGGCTCTGAAGACCGGCCGTCCTTCATTTACATTATGTTTGCATTTTTACAAAGGGAAGGGCAATCTACATAAAAGGCACAAAACCTTAAGTCTGGAGCTCTATGAATTTCCACCTTTGTGAACATGGTGTAACTAACCAGATCGAGACATGAAACATTTCCTATTCTGGAAGTTTCCTTCAGTCTCCTTTCCAGCCAATACATCTCTGCTCTCAGACAACGCCTAACCTGATCTCTATCAGATTCGTTTTGTCTTCTCTTGAGTTTCACACAAATAGAATCACAGAGATGATGTCTAGCTTCTTTCACTAGCCCCCTTTTTTTACCGATTCATCCACGTCATTGGATATCTCAGTTGTTCATTTTTATTACTGAGTATTGGAGAAGACTCTTGAGAGTCCCTTGGACAGCAAGGAGATCATAGCAGTCAACCCTAAAGGAAATTAACCCTGAATTTTCATTGGAAGGATTGTTGCTGAAGCTCCAATACTTTGGCCACCTGATGCGAAGAGCCGACTCATTGGAAAAGACCCTGATGCTGGGAAGGATTGAAGGCAAAAGGAGAACAGGGTGGCAGAGGATGAGATGGCTGGATAGCATCACTGACTCAGTGGACATAAATTTGAGCAAACTCCGGGAGACAGTGGAGGACAGAGGAGCCTGGCATGCTGCAGCCCATGGGGTCGCAAAGAATTGGACACGACTTAGCAACTGAACAATTCCACTATATGAATATACTGCCATTTCTCTATCCATTCTCCTAATGATGGGCATCTGTGATGCTCCAGACTTTGTCTATTACAAATAAAGCTGGTATTAATATCTGTGCACAAGTCTTTGTGTAGACACGTGTTTTTCTTTCTCTTGGGCATACACCTGGGAGAGAGATGGGTACGCCTTAGGAAAGTAATGTTATCAGGAACAGCGGAACGATTTTCCAAAGTGCTGCAGGAGTATATGAGAGTTTCAGTTGTTTATATCTTCACCAACATTTGGTATTACCAGCCTTTTCAGTTTCAGCCATTCTGATGGGGATGTAGTATCATTTCCTTGTGATTTTACTTTTTGTGTGACTAGTTTTCATGCACTTAGTGGTCATTGGCATATCTTTTTTTTTTTTTTTTGGCCACATTGCGTGGCTGGATATCAGCTCCCCAGCCAGGGGTTGGATATCAGCTCCCCCACCAGGGGCTGAATCTGGGCCACGGCCGTGAAAGGCCTGGATGCTAACACTAGGCCACCAGGGAATTCCCTGCATCTATTCTTTTTGTGCAGCATCTTTTCAACTCCATCTAGAGCCCGTGTAACTCTGCTTCTCTGCATGAGGTCTTCCTCCTGGACCTGAGAGCCTGCAGTGCAGCCTAGAGGTTTTATATCTGTAACACCTCAGGGGCAGTCTTCAAAGTAGAAATGGAATTTCGTAGATAAAGGACAGCTTTGCATCCCTCCAGCAGGTTGGGTCTAAGGTGTGTTTCCCAAGGATTCTTAAAAGGGCCCCAGGGGGATGGAGCCCAGTAGCCCAAGGTCGCCAGTTCACTCACACACCTTGTCTTAGCTTTATCTCTTCCCCATCTCCCTTCCCCATGCCCTTCCTTGTTCTTTCTGGGGTTGTCTCCCAAATAAACTGCACGTACCCAAGTCTTTGTCTCAGGATCTGCTTTGAGCATGACCCAAACTCAGATGGATGGTACCCCAGAGATGAGCAGGAGCAGGAGGCTGCTGCCTCCCCGAGATCTGGAGAAACACAGGGAGAGGCCGGTGTAACTGGTGCTGCGGGCGCCGGGGGCACCTGGCAGAAGCTGGGATAACAGTGGGTCTTTCGAGGAAACTGAAGCCTCTGAGGACTTTAGCACTGTCTGACACATGCCCAAATTGGAGAAGGAAGAAGGGAAAGGCTCTGGTTCCTTTGTCCCCCACCCTCAAATCTCTTGCCAGAGTCTCCCATTAGAGGAGTCCAGACAGCATCCAGATGACCCGAGAGCCTGGAACATGCAGCCGACAGGGTCAGACCCCCGGGATTTAGAGCTGAGCCAGGAAACAGAGAGGCACGGTTACAGGGCATACAAGCCCAGATCCAGAAGGAGGCCAGTGGGCATGGGGTCCTCCTAGAGATGACCCACTCTGCTTTTCCAGTGGACATCCAAGCGAGCCCCAAGAATCATCCCCTTTACTGCTTTCTTTCAGCCAAGGCTCTGAGTGGATGCTCCTTCTCAATCACTGAGATCCTCAGCATGCCTCCTGCCCCTTTTTGCCCGGACACAAAGCCTGGCCCAGAGCCGCTTCTTCCTGGGCACTGAGAAGTTTTGCTCCTTCCAGGGTGATGGGCTGTGTAGGTATCTGTTGTTTGCAAGATTAAAACCTACCCAGGTGGAAAACGGCAGACAGGGTGCCAAGCAAAAGGATCCCTCCCCTTTGCAGTGGGAAGGCAGTCCTCTGGGCTAGTGCCAGGGACGCCGGATGCTGCCGCTGGCAAGATCCGCCCTGGCAGATGGAGTTTACAGACCTTAGTGCCCTGCAAGGGAAGTCAGACCGAGGAGAAAAAAAAAATCAAGACTAGAGCCTGCCTGCTCATCCAGCCCATCCACTAACAGGTCAGGTGAATCGGGCAGATCATCTCAACTCCCCCAGCCTCTGCTTTGCCATCCATAATATTGGATCCTGATACTCATTACTTTTCTCATGAAGTGTTGAATGGATTCATGTCCAGAGAAAGTAACTGTTCACAGGATGAAGGGAAAGAACCTTGCTTCTACCCCAGGACATTCTCCTGCTTAGAAAAGGAGACACGGAGGCGTTACACCAGAAAGTCCAGTTGTCTCAGCACAGTCCCATGGCCTCTACCATGGCCCCCAGGGATGAATGATCAATTAAGGAAGTGCTTAATAGGGGCTTTCCTGGTGGTCCAGCAGTTAAGAATCTGCCTGCCGGGACTTTCCTTGTGGTCTAGTGGTTGCAGGGGACACGGGTTCAATCCCTGGCTGGGGAACTAAGATCTCACATGTCACAGAGTGACTAAACCTTTGTGCCACAACTACGGAGCCTGTGTGACCTAACTAAAACGTGACAAAGTTAAGAAAAATAAAAGAACCCTCCTGCCAATGCAGGAGACATGGGTTCGAACCCTGGTCTGGGAAGATTTCACATGCTGCCGAGCAACTAAGCCCATGAACAACTACTGAGCCTGGACTCGAGAGCCCGGGAGCCACAGCTATGGAAGCCCACATTGTGCTGCAAATACTGAAGCCCCTGCGCCCTAGAGTCCATGCTTTGCAACAAGAGAAGCCATTACAGTGAGAAGTCCGAGCACTCAACAGAGAGTAGCCCCCGCTCACCCCAAATAGAGAAAGCCCATGCAAAGCAATGAAGATCCAGAGCAGCCAAAAATAAATAAATAAAATGTTTTTTGTTTTTTTTTTTTAAAAAAGGAATTAGGCCATGTCCATAATTTCCCCTTGATTTAGAATCAAATCCTAATAAGCAAAAATTTAAAAAAAACAAGGTGCTTGACAAATGTTTGCTAAATGCGTGAATATATCAATGCCAGCCCCTAACCCCTTATTCAGCCAGATCTAAATGAATATTGGGCAGTGCAAGCTCCTAGGTCTTGCCCCAGCCCTTCCCACCTAACCTCCTTTCCCGCTGCTCCCCACTGCAGCCTGCAGATGCCTGCGGTCTCATGCTCCTGCTGCTGGTGACTTTGCTACCTTCCTCCCCAGAAGGCCACGGCTTCTGTCACACAGTCCCCCGAGTTCTGAGCCGCTACCCTCGTGCCTCCCACTTTTTCTGCCCTTGTCCAAGCCACCACCTCAGGCCTTGGGACTCCTCTGGCCCATCCATGGTGCCTGACAGCTTGGTTAAATGGAAGGGTTGCAGAGGGCTTCCCTGGTGACTCAGTGGTAAAGAACCCGGCTGCCAATGCAGGAGACTCGGGTTCGATCCCTGGGTTGGAAGATTCCCCTGGTGGAGGAAATGGCAACCCACTCCAGTATTCTTGCCTGAGAAATCCCATGGACAGAGGAGCCTGGCAGGCTACAGTCCATGGAGCTGCAAGGAGTTGGAAATGACTTAGTGACTAAATAACGACAACAAGGGGTTGCAGGGGGCACAGCATAAGCAAGAGCCTGGGTGGGAACCAGTTGGGCCTAAACAGAGAGCAAGGAGGCGACAGACCTAATTAAAGAGGTGGGTAAGTTCCCGAGCACCTGTGCTGTGCCAGGCATGGTGCCAAGCTCATTACACACATTCTCATTTAAGCTGCTTATGTGTCTCATGACCTCTGCTTATGTAGCTAAATTCCAGGCTCTGGAGTCAGACAGTCCGGGCTCAGAGCACAGCTCCCCCATGTTCTGGTGGACTGAGCTTGTAAGAACTTAACCTTGCTGCCCCTCAGTTTCTCCAGAGGAACCACTGGGGATCTAGTACCTACTCATGGGATTCTTATGAGACTTAGAGGAGTTAATACGTGGCAAGTGCTTAGAACAGGGTCAGCCACGCAGTCACTGCTCCGAGTGTATGGGCGCTCAGTCAAGTCTGACTCTGTGACCCCATGGACGATACCCCGCCAGGCTCCTCTGCCTATGGGATTTCCCAGGCAAGAATACTGGAGCGGGTTGCCATTTCCTCCTCCAGGGGATCTTCCCGACCCAGGGATTGAACTCACGTCTCTTGCGTCTCCTGCTTGGTAGGTCGATTCTTTACCACTAGTGCCACCTGGGAAGCCCTCACTGCTCGGCAGACATCAGTTATCATCAGGGTCTCCAGACTTGCACTGTCCAAGATGGCAGCCCCCAGCCACAGGCAGCTAATTTAAATGAATTAAAATCCAATAGAACTCAGAAGTTACATCCTCATCACATTAACCACAGTTCAAGTGCTCAATAGCCCATGTTTTGAAGAGCACGGGTGTAGGAAGTCTCCATCACTGCAAAGTTCTCTTGGATGGAACTGCTTCAGAGGATGCATGAGAAACTCACAAGAGTGCTTACAGCTGGGTGGGTGGGTAGGGGGAGAACCTGGAGATGGTGGGGAGACAGGTGGGAGACTTTCCTCTTTTGTACAGTTGGAGCTTTTATCATGGCTATTACTTAGCCAAACACAAAAGCAAAACACAACGTATTAAGCAAAGATTTTGATAGAAGAGGAGAAACGGAGGCTCAGAGAAGACCCAGGAGAAGGGCTGGAAAGAGGAGGGTCTGAGGCTGGAAGCTCCTGTCTGACTGCGAGCTTGAGCCTTTGACCACCAGGCAGCTGGAATGCGGATTCTAAGGGAAGTGGGGAAGTCCCAGAGGCAGGTGATGTTTCCTAGAGTCCAGCCCTGGACACTCCCAGGACCTGCTTCCCTCATTCAGTCCTGAACAGGGACCACCCTGCAACGCCCCTTAGAAGGATGTTAGACTTGTGGAGCCCACATTAGAGGGACTGTGGAAGATCTCTGGTGTCAGGGTGCACTGGTTCAAGTCTAGGCTCCTCCACTAAATTGCTGAGATCTTGCGCCTTGGTTTTCTCACCTACGAAATGGGGCACAGTCACTGTTCCATGCTCATAGAGCTGTTGCCAAGATGAAGGACTTGGCTCACAGAGAGCCCACAATATGGGTTGAGTTAATTATTGGGCTTCCCTGGTGGCTCAGTGGTGAAGGATCCACCTGCCGATTCAGGAGCCACAGGAGACGCAGGATCAATCCTTGGGTCGGGAAGATCCCCTGGAAAAGGAATTTGCAACCCACTCCAGTATTCTGGCATGGACAGAGGTGCCTGGCCAGGCTATAGTCCATGGGGTCGGAAAGAGTCGGACACGACTTAGCAACTAAACAATTACTATTTTATTAAACTTTTCAAGCTGGCCTCTGAAGAAGGAAGACAGGAAAGGGAAGCCATTGGTGGGCCCCCTGAAGCACCTCCTCTTCCCACGTTCCTGGGAAGGGCAACGGAGGAGGGAGGAAGCAGCCTGAAATCCTCTCAGTTACCAATTGTGCCCATTCCCTGGTGTGTTCCCTTCAGCCTTGCAAAGCGTGGACAGAGAAACACTAACTTCTGCCAACAAACGGTGTGGCAGAAGACACGAGCGGCCCTGAGGAGTATTTATGGGCTGTCGCATGGGTGTTCTCAGGTTTCCCCGACAGTCCCAAGGTGAAGCAGCCATTTCCCATCTGCCATTAATCTTGCAAATAAACGCCTGAAGTGGCCCCAGGTGGGAGTTTTCCTATTAATTAATTGTGGCTTCAGAACTGAGTTCAGAGCCCATTAGGCAGGGCCCTTGCAGGTGGCTGGCGCTACGTGCAGCTGCCGTGGCCCTGGCTTACCGGTGGGTGATGCTCAGGGCTCCCCGCCAGCTTCATACAGGACTCGTATGAAGCCCAAGGGGAGGAAGAAGGGGCTGCAAGGCTGGAGAACAGTGCAGCTTCACGGAGTGATCTTGGGGGTGTGAGAGAATGTGAGGTTTGGGAGAGAGGGTTCAAGTCCAGGCCCCCCTCCTCTCTTGTCAGAACTTGGTCACTGCCCCCTCTGCATCTGGTTCTTCATCTTTAAAATGAAGATGATACCAGTGCTTAGTAGGGCTTCACTGGTGGCCCAGGTGGTAAAGAATCTGCCTGCAACGCAGGAGACCCAGGTTCAATCCCTGGGTTGGGAAGATCCCCTGGAGAAGGAAATGACAACCCACTCCAGTAATCTTGCCTGGAGAATCCCCATGGACATAGGAGCCTGGCGGGCTACCGTCCATGCAGTCGCAAAAGAGTTGAACATGACTTAGCGACTAAACCAGCACCACCAGTGCTTAGTACTGATGGTTACTCTGAGAATCACATGAGCGCTACCGTTATCGTGAGCAGCATTTACTCTGACCTAGGATGTGACTACTGGGTTCCAGAAGAATCTTTTCTTCAAATCCCAATCCCATCTGCTATATAGGACAGCTAAAATATCCCCCTTCATGCTCTCTCAAAAACATATATTCCAACACCCTGGCGACAGAGGATGAGATGGCTGGATGGCATAATCAACTCAATGGACATGAGTTTTAGTGGAGGACAGAGGAGCCTGGCATGCTGCAGTCCAAGGGGTCGCAAAGAGTCAGACACAACTGAGCAACAACCACCACCACGCTGAGCTGTGATCCATCGCTGACAGCCCAGGGTAAACACAGCACTGAAGAGCAGGGTTGTCTGGGGGTAGAGATGGCAGAAACTAGGAGGCACTGGGAGCCCAGGGTGGGGTGTCAGGGGAGAGGACCCCCTGACACATGTAACAGGTTTTACAGCTTCTATAGGACACACACTGGTTGGCTTATCTGCTCATTTCCCAACTCAAGAAGGCCAGCGGGCATCTGTTGATGTCTCGTTGCTACTGTTCCAGCCATCACTCTGAGTACATCATCATGTCTCCCTCCACGTCTCAGGATATCTGCTTGGTGCCTCATCTTGCAAATGTCCCCTTCATGTCTCAGAGCCTTCTCCAAAGCTCTACCATGCAGCATCCTCATTTGTTCAAGCAACCAATGAACCAACCAACCATCTCATCAGTCATCTTATCAATGAACTGACCATCTAACTGGGAAACCAACCACACAACCCAGATAATGGAACCACCAACCATCAACCAACAAGCTAATCAGTCAACTAATCAACCAATTAGCCAACTGATCAGTGAACAAGTCAACCAGCCAACCAACTACTCAACCATTCAATGAGCAACGAATGAATCATCCAATCCCACAAACCAACCAACGGAATGACTGCTAACCAACAAATCAAGAAAAATTTACTAGTTTTGGGCAAATCCTCAAAACAAGACTGGCCCAGGGCAAGGGCTATCTGCCTCCTGTCTGGGCTTTCAGCAACTCTCCTACTGAAGGAACCTCAGCTTTGCACTCCCTCCCTGGGTAACCCAGGGCCAGACATTATCCCTTCCGAGGCTGACTACAGTTTGGCCAGCTGGGTTCCTGGGGGCACAGGCTTCGGTGCAAGGGCCCTGGGGCTCCCTTGGAAGGCAAGAGGTAGCCGTGTAGGCAGGGACTAGGACTGCCATCTCTGCTTTCACCTTTTATCTGTCTTGTGCATTGGAACTTTGTGTAAGACTTTATATGAAAAAGTCTTGGATGTTTTAAAAGCCATTTTTAAATGTTTAAAAACCATTGCATTGGTTTTCAGCTGTAAGGGGGCTGTTCCGTTGTGGTTGTAGGGAAGGCTCGAAGGAGACCCTGGGCTCCAGACCTAGGGTTTCCAGGAAGAACTTGTGGGTTAGCAGTGATTTCCTTGGTTGGAAAGCACAGAGGCAGCCCTCTGTATCTCTGGAGGACGTGTGACTGCCGAGTTCGGGAACACGGCAGCTGGGAACCCGATGTACTTAGAAGCATTCAGAGACCACATAGCAGTGAATCGCTGAGTATAAACAACCACTAAACACATCTCCTCACTCGTTCCCAAGCACAGCTGCTTACCACGATCCAATGTGCCGTTGCAGTTAGTAAACAGCCGCGGCAGGGCGTGGGAGGGCCTCCAATTCGGCATCCGTAGGAGCTGACTCCAAAGCATCCGATCCCAGGCAGCAGCTGCCCTTCTGCCTGGTTCTCGAGTTGCCCCTGCGGGAGGGACACAGAGCCAGGGCGTACATCACAATGGCCCGTGGACCAGCCCCCAGAGGCCCCGAGTGGGCCGTGCAGCTGGGGCTCCCCAGGTACTCCAACTAAGCCCCCTTAAAGTGAAAAGGCAGCCAAAGAGTTCCTAGGGCTCCCACTGTGGCAGAGAAAGCCAGGCATCAAGGGCTCAGGCGTTGGGCTGAATCCGAACTTGCTGCGAGACTCCGGACAGGTCACTTTGTCTTTCTGAGCCTCTATTTTTCCTCTTCTGTGTAAAAATGGGGCTGGTCAGAGGTTACCACTGAGAGGCTGCAACTAAGACAAAGCGCAGTCAAATAAAGAAAGACTTTTTAAAAAGTAGGATGCCTCTTCCTTTACTGGGATCCTCACTTTACAGATGAACCAACTGGCTGAGCAGGGAGACTTTGACGGGAGTGGGGCTTGTAATTCAGGTTTCTAAGTCCACGTCTCTTTCCATAACCCCACATTGGGCTGCAAGCTGCAGGCCCGCGAGCCTTGTAGTTGTCTAGCTTCGAGACCAAAGAAAGAGCCCAGAGACAGGGACAGGGACATCCACGGTCTGTTGGACAGAAGACCTTACATGTCCGAAGCCAGGTCTTGGAGCAACACACCACTATCTGCAGCAGGCGGTGATTGCTACGGGGCGACCATCTTCACCACTGGGGGCGGGGCAAGGGAATGCTACCGCTTATAGGGGGGAACTGACGTCAGCTAGGTTACCAGGGCAACCAGTCGCTTGGACACGTGCTGCTCACAGTCCCTCAGGTTAATGACCGTCTCGAGGGCAGGTGTTTCCTATTAGTAAACTAGTAGGTGGAGCCTTTCGGGGCTAAGGATTAGAACCAGCACTAGCCGGGGCAGGGGGCAGGCACAGGCTGGGGGACCGGAGAAGGTGCAGGTGAAGCAGGGGCGGGTTGAGCAGGGGAGGTACAGAGAACAGGAGAACCACCACCTTGAATGGCCTGACCATACACCCTGGGTTGTTTTTTTGTTCTCCCTCTGGATGTTTATTTTCCAGGTAAAATAGGGTCAGTTGTGACTGTGAAGGCTTGGGTCTGTTGTTGTTCATTTGCTTAGATGTGTCCAACTCTTTGTGACTCCATGGACTGCAGCAACCCAGGCTTCCCTGTCCTTTACTATCTCCCAGAGCTTGCTCAAATTCATGTCCATTGAATCGGTGATGCCATCCCACCATCTCATTCTCTGTCGACCCCTTCTCTTCTGCCTTTGATCTTTTCCAGCATCAGGGTCTTTTCGAGTGAGTCTGCTCTTCACATCAGGTGGCCAAAGTACTGGAGCTTCAGCATCAGCATCAGTCCTTCCAATGAATAATCAGGGTTGATTTCCTTGCAGTCCAAGGGACTCACAAGACTCTTCTCTAGTACCACAGTTCGAAAGCATCAGTCTGGTTCTGTCCAAACACCCAGGGATGACTCCGGGGGCCTCTTGATCCACTCAGCACACTCCCTGACTTCTTAGCAATGCCTCCCACCCCAGCAGGGTGCGGGTTGAGATCTTTCTTGGGTTCATCAAACATCCCCAGCTCATCTGCCCACTGATCCGAGGGACTATCATTTATCCCAAAGCATCACCGGGAGTTTCTGATTTATTGGTGACGGGTCAGCTGTGTTCTTTAGGCAGTTTATGGCCATGCCATTAAATTTTCAGAGATTAAGAGCATGATGGGGAAGATAAATGTAGTGATTCTGGGGATCCTGGGAGACCAGTTCCTAGGAGAGGCCCCCACACCCCTTCACGCTCACGTCACGAGTCCCTTTCTGCTGCTTTCATGATGAAAGGCATCCTGTGAGGAGGAGATTTGCTCCCAGAACAGAAGGAGGGCCATTCCTGGAGTTACAGGGTAGTCTCATGCTAGAATCATGAATATCTGAATCAGAGAATCACAGATGGTTAGAGCAAGATGAGCTCTTAAACCCACGTAGTCCAGCCCTCTCATTTTACTGATGATGAAGCTGAGGTCCCAGGTGGGGAAGTGGCCTAACCAGGAGCATTCAACCAGAAGGCTGTATCCTGACTCTATTTTTCCAGTCCCCCTCTTGTGGCGCCAGGATGCTCTTCTTCTAGAGATGGGGATTAGCTTCACAGTGGAGGAAAAGGGGATCTCACATCTTCATCAGCACCCCCACCACCTTACAGAAAAAGAAGCTGAGGTTCAGAGAAGATATCTGACCTCCTGAGTATTAATTTCACTGAGACCCCTCGGTTTTGCATGGCTTCCCTAGCACCTACCTCAGTGCTTACAGTAAAACAGGTGCCATAAATACTTGTTGAATGAGTGTATGAGTGAATGTTTATCAGCAGATCTGGAACTAGAACTAAAAAAAAAAAAAAAAAAAAAAAAGCCTGCATTTGGTGCTGGGGAGGGTGTGGAGAAAAGGAAACCCTCCTACACTGTTGGTGGGAATGCATGTTGGTGTAGTTACTGTGGAAAACCGTATGGAGCTTCCTGAGAAAACTAAAACTGGAGTTACCATATGATCCAGGAATCCCACTCCTGGGCGTATATGCAGACAGAATTCCAATTCAAAAAGAGACATGCACCCCTGTGTTCATAGCAGCACTATCCACAATAGCTGAGGCACGGAAACAGCCTAAATGCCCATGGACAGATGAATGGACAAAGAAGATGTGTTACATATGTAAAATGGAATACTATTCGGCCATAAAAAGAAGGGAATAATACCATTTGCAGCAACATGGATGCAATGAGAGATCATCATACTAAGTGAAGCAAATTGGAAAGAGAAAGACAAATAACAAATGATACAACTTATATGTGGAATCTAAAACATGACACAGGGAGTTCCCTGGTGGTCCAGTGCTTGCGACTCGGCACTTTCACTGCTGAGGCCCGGATTCAATCCCTGGTTGGGGAACTAAGATCCCGAAGGCTGAAGAGTGGTCAAAAATAATAATAAAATATAACATGACCCAGATGAGCCTGTCTATGAAACACAGACAGGATCATGGACATAGAGAACAGACTGATGGTTGCCAAGGGGAGGGGAGTTGGGTGAGGGCTGGAGTGGGAGGTGGGTCAGCAGATACACGCTTTCATACAGAGAATGGATAAACAGCAAGGTCTTACTGTATAGCGCAGAGAACTATAGTCAGTGCCCTATGAGAAGCCATAATGCACGAGAATATATAAAAAGGAATGTGTTTGCTGTACAGCAGTAATTAACACAACGCTGTAAATCAGCTATACTTCAATTAAATCAAAAAAAGAAAAGCCCGTATTTGGGCTCAGTGGCCAATTTCGGCAACGGCAGCTGCATGGCTTCGGAGCCTGGCCCGTTTCGTGTGTTTCCCATATGGTAATGAGCAGCAGGTGGGGGACTGGAATTCCCACAGGTGGAAACTGCCTCCCAGACAGTGGAAATTTCCATCTAAGGGCTTCAAATGTCCCAAGAGAAATTCAAAAGGGGCTCAAACCCCCGCAATGCTTAGCTTTGTGCAGATAACCCCCTCTCTCCCCTTTTAGGTAAACGTCCCTACCAGAGAAGTTACTCTGAAGGTTCCAAATGCTAACAGACTCCTAGAGATAGATCTGAAATAGACCTGGAAGTCGAGGATGTAGCCCAGGAGGGAGGCAGAGCCTGATCACTGGAGTAGGGTGGGAAGGCTGGAGATGGATTAGAAGCAAGAGCCTGTGGAGTCAGGGGAGGATGGTTAGAGGGAAGGATGGGGCTCCTTCTCTCTCTCTCTCTTTTTGACTGTGCCCTGCAGCATGCAGGAGCCGATTTCCCCAACCAGGGATTGAACCCATGCCTCCTGTATTGGGAGTCTTAACCACTGGGCCTCCAGGGAAGTCCCTGGGGACTCCTTCTCATTACAGACCATGCCTGGGTGATTTCAACCCATTACCTGGTGGAGAACCCTGCCCAAGCAGAAGCTACAAACCAGTTCTTGAAATAGGAACACAAAATCCGTTGAAATAATAGCATTGGATTCTAATAGATCTAATTCCCTGAAACTTTGTTCAATGAAACAGACATTTTCTGAGCACCTACTGTGTGCCACAGTCTGCCTAAGGCTCTTTGGGATTTAGGCTAGGCGGGGTTGCCTACAGTAAAGAGAACAGATTCTAGAGCCAGACTGTCCAGGTCTGAGTCCTGGCTCTGCCTCTTACTAGATGAGTGACTTGCGTGAGTCACTTAATGCAACCTTGATTTCCTTATCTGTAAAGTAGAGGCTTCTCTGGTGGCTCAGTGGTAAAAGAGTCTGCCTGCAGTGAAGGAGACTTGGTTTCGATCCCTGGGTTGGAAAGATCCCCTGGAGGAGGAAATGGCAACCCACTCCGGTCTTCTTGCTTGTTAAATCCCATGGTCCGTGGGGTCTTGGAGAGTCAGCCATGACTGAGCGACTAAACGATGGCAACGCAAGTGGGACTAATGGCCATGCCCACCTCCCAGGGTGACGGTGAGAACGAAATGCAATAATACATGTAAAGCGCTTGGCATGGTGTCAGCGCAGAGTATGTGCTCAATAAGTATCGGTGTGAAGACATTCGTGGAGCGATGCAAGCGGGGCTGGGGGGGCCAGAACTCTCTAATTACAGGGGCATTCAGTCCCTGCTTGCAGGACCTTACTTCCCCTCAAGGTCTCTCCCAGCGATTTCTAGGGGGCTTCAGGGGTACTTCCCTTGGCATTCCAGAAATTGTCCACTCACATTCTCCTGCTCTGAGCCCTGTGTGGACATCCCCAGCCACAGGCCATTTAATTTCCCAGGTACTTCCTCCAGTCCACTCTCTCAGAGGTTACACATCGGCAGTCTGCACTTCCTCTGTGGTTCCCAAGACATATTTGGATGGATGGCATGATGTTTCAAAACAATTTGAGCCAACTTCTATAAGCCAGGAGATTTCCTCTTGAAACAAAACATATTTTCAGATATTTGATATTTTCAGAAACCAAAAAGGAAGCCCTAGCACATCGTCCAGAAATGGGTCTGCATTTCTGGCTGGCAGTGAAAGTGAGTAGCTGCCAACCTATTTGGTGGGGGGCGGCAGAGGCAGAGTGCCCATTTGTCTCTAGTCCCCAAGGCTGCTTCTACTAACACCACCCCCACCAGTTCCTGTGACCAGCCTGGCCTCGGCAAGCATTCCTCTCCCCTGATCCATTCCTTTCTGGCCCTGCTGAATGGATCAGGGCTGAGCCCACTGCCCTCTCCCCATGAATTCACCACCCTGGGGGGCAGCCCCGAACACCTCTTGCTCAGGCTTTCCTGGCAGTCCAGTGGCTAAGACTCTGAGCTTTCAATGCAGGGGGTACCAGTTGGATCTCTGGTCAGGAATCTAAGATCCTGAGCACCATGAGGCACGGCCAAAAAAAAAAATGACTCCTGCTTTGGAGCCATAGCAATACAGGGAAAAAACCCAAAAAAGACCCCTTGTTCCAACTTCCATCCCATACCTCGCCCTTGGAGTACAGACCGCAAAACAGGCACAATTGATTTGCCAAGGACGGGGTACTAATTAGAAACGAAGGCTCGCAGCAGGAGAGCCTCTGAGGCCGTTTTGATCTCTGGAGCCCCTTGAATTTCTCTGCCTTTGTTCTGGCCGCAGATGGGGACTCCACAGGCCGTGAGGAGCTGCTGCCGTGCAGATGGTTTGGTCTTTATGACAACCGTCCACTCATCACCCCGTCTCCATCCGCTTCCCTTCTCTTTCTTCCTGGGATCTCCCCCACACTCCGGGGATGTGTGTGGGGTGGCACTTGGAGGAGTTTTTGGGTCTGGGGACCAGATCCACACCTGACTGGTGACGAGGGGGCATTTCGTTCCTTCCCTGCGGTCTGTTCTCACCTCCAGATGATGCTCAGGACTGTCCATTGTGGAGAAACGGGGGGAGAAGCTGAGGGCTGAGAGGTTCCCCTCAGAACCTTGCCTCCCACCTCTGTTCTCAGTCCTGCAGGGACACAAGGGAGCGCTTTAGAAAGGCAGGCTCTTGGGCCCCAGCCCAGACGTGCTGCATAGGAATCTGAGTTTTAATCAGATCCCCCAGGCAACTCGTGTGACCAGAGCACCTTTCATCTTTACCTGGGCTCTGTGCTTCCCTAGTGTTTCTATATATATATATATATATATATATTTCATCTTCCCGACCCAGGGATCAAACCCGCATCTTCTGTGGCTCCTATGTTGCAGGCATACTGTTTACCGCTGAGTCACCGGGAAAGCCCTAGGGGTCAGCTCCACAGACCTCTTGCTCAGGCTTTCCACTTGGTCAGTCTTGTCCACTCACATTCTCCTGCTCTGAGCCCCATGTGGACATCCCCAGCTGCAGGACATTTAATTTCCCAGGTAATTCCTCCACCAGATGACACCACCCTTATGGCAGAAAGTGAAGAGGAACTAAAAAGCCTCTTGATGAAGGTGAAAGTGGAGAGTGAAAAAGTTGGCTTAAAGCTCAACATTCAGAAAACGAAGATCATGGAATCTGGTCCCATCAATTCATGGGAAATAGATGGGGAAACAGTGGAAACAGTGTCAGACTTTATTTTTCTGGGCTCCAAAATCACTGCAGATGGTGACTGCAGCCATGGAATTAAAAGACGCTTACTCCTTGGAAGGAAAGTTATGACTAACCTAGTTAGCATATTCAAAAGCAGAGACATTACTTTGCCAACAAAGGTTCGTCTAGTCAAGGCTATAATTTTTCCTGTGGTCATGTATGGATGTGAGAGTTGGACTGTGAAGAAGGCTGAGCGCCGAAGAATTGATGCTTTTGAACTGTGGTGTTGGATAAGACTCTTGAGAGTCCCTTGGACTGCAAGGAGATCCAACCAGTCCATTCTGAAGGAGATCAGCCCTGGGATTTCTTTGGAAGGAATGATGCTAAGGCTGAAACTCCAGTACTTTGGCCACCTCATGCGAAGAGTTGACTCATTGGAAAATACTCTGATGCTGGGAGGGATTGGGGGCAGGAGGAGAAGGGGACGACAGAGGATGAGATGGCTGGATGGCATCACTGACTCGATGTATGTGAGTCTGAGTGAACTCCGGGAGTTGGTGATGGACAGGGAGGCCTGGCGTGCTGTGATTCATAGGGTTGGGAAGAGTCAGACACGACTGAGTGACTGATCTGATCTGATCTGAATTCCTCCAGCAGTAAAGAATATGCCTGCAATACAGGAGCCGCAGGAGATGCAGGTTTGATCCCTGGGTCGGGAAGAGCCCCTGGAGAAGGAAATGGCAACCTGCTCCAGTGTTCTTGCCTGGAGAATCCCATGGACAGAGGAGCCTGGTGGGCTGCAGTCCGTAGGGTTGCAAAGAGTTGAACGTGACTGAAGCGACTTGGCACACACACATGCATTTATTTATTTGTTTTTGGCTGTGCCGGGTCTTTGTTTTCTCTAGTTGCAGGGAGTGGGGGCTACTCTTCCTTGCAGTGTATGAGCTTCTCACTGTGGTGACCTCTCTTGTTGCAGAGCACAGGCTCTAGGGCGCCCAGGCTTTGGTAGTCATGACATGTGGGCTCAATAGCTGCTGTCCCTGGGCTCTAGAGCACAGGCTCAGTAGTTGTGGAGCATGGGTTTTGTTGCTCCACAGTATGTGGGATCTTCCTGGACTGGGGATCGAAACTGCATCTCCTTCATTGGCAGGTAAAGATTCTTTACCACTGAGCCACAAAGGAAGCCCCGTTAGTGATTCTTAAATGATCTGATTCTCATCACCTTCCACCCTGCTCATCGCCTGGCCTGTAGTAGGTACTTAGTAAATTTTTCTAGGTTTGAATCCTCCATAGGACTGGGTTTCCTCAGTGGTTCTCAGCCTTGGCCACATATTGGACTCCTCTGGGGAGCTTCCCAGGTAGCATAGTGGTAAAGAACCCACCTGCCAATGCAGGAGAAGTAAGAGATGCAGGTTTGATCCCTGGGTCAGGAAAATCCCCCGAAGGAGGAAATGGCAACTCTCTCCAGTATTCTTGCCTGGAAAAACCCATGGACAGAGGAGCCTGGTGGGCTACAGTCCAGAGGGTTGCAAAGAGTTGGACAGGAATGAGCATGCACGCATTTACACGCAGGGGAGATTTAAACTTTACTGGTCACCAGACCCCCCCCCTCCCCCCCCCACCCCCGCCCAGGGAGTCTAACTTAATGGACTGGGCATAACTTGATTGTGCCTGGGTGTCTCCTGGGCTTGCACACTTGAAAACTTCCCAGAGTTCCAAGTGCAGCCCTGACTGAGATCCACTATGTTGGTGCCTACAATAAAAGTTCTCTGTGGTCAAAATCACTCTCTCAAATCCCACAGGGAGGCTGGCATTGGAGACCCTCTCAGCATCTCAGTTTCTCCTCAGTGTTGGGGTTGGATGGCCGTTCCCCCACTGAAGAACAGATGCCCTTGCTGGCTTGCATTTTGGCTTGAGACACAAAACACGTATCTTTGAATCCAAGGATCACACTTGGGTGGCGGCACCGGGGTGCGATACTCACTTTGGGAGGGGTATGTGGGCATGAAAGCTCATCCACGTACATGGACACACCTGCCCTTTCACCCCTCTCTCCTCCCGTCTCCTTTAATTTCTGTTCTTTCTCTAGATTGCAACTTGATGGTCACTTCCTCCAGGAAACCTTCCCTGACCACTTACAGGATAGGCAAGTTCCTTCTGTTACTTGCTTTCAAAGGATGGTGCTCTTTTCTGAGCCCATTTGGCAATTATGCACTCCAGCAGGTGAGGTTGGGCTTCACGTCTGTCGCCCCCTCCTGGACTGGAGGCTCGCTGCAGTCCTCTGTATTTCCAGGCATATCGCAGAGCCTGGGTAAACACTGCAAGAGATGGTTGAATAAATGAGTGAGTGAATGAATAAATGCAATTCCACATACCCAGACGGTTGAGGAGCCATAGTTGGGGGAAGGGTTCTTCCTTTCCACACAGCTTCTGTGAAGACAGGGTTTATCCAATTACCATGAGGTATTCGGTCAAACCTGTGGTGTGCAGTGAGGCATAGCTGTGTTTCTTAGGTCTGTAATTTTCCAATAATTAGACTTTCAGGCACATAGGTCTAGTGGTTTGAATATGATTCATTTATATCTCTGTTGCTACAGAAACTGCATACGTAAGCCCTCAAAAAACCTGCTTTAATCGTGTTGGGCTACTGTGAATGTGTGCTATTTAGGTAACTTGCAATATACTTTCAGGACAATATAATTACATGGCTGGGTTATTTTTAATTTCATGGGGCAGTGTTTCTCAAGCCTCAATCGTTTCAATGCCACCTTTTTTATTTTTGCCCTGGTTGTATACCACCTCTATGGTGTCATGAATTTAGTATTTTTCTTTAAATTTACTCA